>NC_092211.1:24504643-24559785 GCF_043381705.1 Parasteatoda tepidariorum | reverse complement strand
AAAAAAAAAAAAAAAAAAAAAAAAAAAAAAAAAAAAAAAAAAAAAAAAAAAAAAAAAGGATGCAATTTTTTTAAAAAAACCGGAAAATAAATTCTATAATCTTTTCATCAGCCCACACGATTATATCCGCAAATTGTTTTTCTTAACTTTCTTCGTGTTTTCTTGTATTTATTTATTTTGTTGTATATATATACTATATATTATAAGTTCATTTTTTCAAAAAGATAAAGACCGAGTATAAATATTTTTATTTCCATATCAAAACGATTTAATGCATTTTAAGAATTTAAAAAAAAAAGTTTTTGTAATTTGCTAGAAAATATCTAATTAGTTGACGCGAAAAAGCATATGATATTTTTTTCATCAAGGTAATTACGAATATGATGCCAATGAGTACTTTTATTTTTAGCCATTGGCCTAATAATAAATCTTTACATTAATTAGACTAAGTAATTTTGTCCTTTATATTAAATACGTGAACCCAAAAACAACACTACTTTGAACAACGATTTTACAAAATTTATATAAATATTTTTATACTGGTTTCGTCTCTTGCTGCTTAACCGTCCAATTATTTCAAAATCATATTTAAATTTTTTTTTCTCGACAATAAACAGACTTTTATGTCAAAATCAAAATCTTTTACATTTATTCCTAAAAGTTTCTCATATATTAACACAAATTTGTTCCATGGATTTAATTTCTAATTCTATTGGGAAAATTTAAGCCTAATAATTTGCTCGGTTACCACAACAATCACATCTGCGAACCTTTTCTTTAATTCTTACCTAATTTTTTATCTTTATAAAAATTCGTAAAATATTTTTAGACGAGGAGATTACTAAGCAATAATGCGAAAGATAACTCTTAATATTGCCTTAGAATTTTTAATTGTCATTTTGTTTTCATCACTTTAACTGTATACTTTGAGAGAATACAGTTTTACATAAAATTTGTTATAAAAAAAATATGATTTATTAAAAAGTCACTAAAACGCATTTAAAGTTTAATAATTGTTAAACGATAACTAAATATTTTTTGCCATAAAATGTTGCTCAATAAGGTAATAACATACCATTATTATTTTTTTGTAATAAAAGAACATTTTTAGTTTTAAGTCTTTAAACTTAAATTAATATCAAAACCGAAAACATGATAGTAAAAAAGAATATTTTTAACAAATATATTGATTTAAATGTAAAGACCCTTTTTCTGAAAATAAAAAAAAATTAGTGCCGGTAAAAATTTACAGGAAAATAAAAATTCACAGGATTTCTATCAACAATAATTTAATACACCATCTTGAAACTTGCTAACGTATTCATTTGAAAGAGATATATTATAAAGCTATGACAAAGCTAATTTTTGATAAGTTTAAATGATCTCGTTTGCAAACAGTGTATGGAAAATATCAAAATGTATAATTAGGATGTGATTGTTTTCCTCGTTGCACCTAAAACACTTAAAAATTTATTGCAAATTTATTTCGTTTTTAACTTAATCTCGAAGATCTTATTATTAAAGAATTGCTCTCATCATAATGTATAATTATAATCTTGTGACTTGATTATGTAATTTTTAATTTTAAGAGTTTCGGACCACATTAGGAATTAAAAGAATTAAGCTTTTATTGTGTTCAGTCATACTTTATTAGACCCTTTTAATTATTTAACAGAGTAATTACATTAAAGTTCTTAATCCTTATATCGTAGCATTTTAAAATTGAAGCAAATTGAAATAACGTTCATAGACTCGCGATTTCTACGCTAAGACGCTACGCGATATTTACGATATGACATAGAATCTACGCTGAGAAGGAAAAAAAGGTATGGTCTAACAACCATACTATGGTGGAATTTACCACGTTTCTGGCTCTATGGGAACGCCAAAAAGCTCGATAATTTTTAACGAAGCGTTTTGGTAAAATTAACAAAGTACTATGGTTTTAAAATACGTGATAATATTTGGCAATTTAACCGTGATACCTTAGAGCAGTGTTTCCCAAAGTGTGGTACGCGTACCTCCAGAGGTACGGGAACAGTTTAGCGGGGGTATGCGTTCTTATGCGAAATATCTTGCAACAAAAGAAAATTTCGAAAAAAATTTATTTAAAATCAAAGCTAGCCATAAAAATTTACTATAACGTATATTTCTATTGGCTATTTTTTGCAGAGTTAACAGTTAATAATTAGTTTTGTCAACAGCCAGGTGTGATTTTTAACTTTTGTGCAATTTTTTAATAGTAAAAAATACATTAATTTTTTTATTAGTGGTGCGCAGCGTTATGAAAAATTTAGAAAGGGTACACAAAATTCATAAGTTTGGGAAACACGGCCTTAGAGCACGGCCTAAAAATAATTTATTCTGTTTAATTTACTTTTCGCTTTTGTATTTTTTAATGAATGTGTGGTAAAAAGATCAATAATTTACAAACCAGAATTTCTGATAAACCGTTACCTTAAGAGCGCTAAAATTACAAAATTAATGGTTTAAACACCATATATTTTTGTTTTATTAATGAAAATTATAACTTTTTTTATTACCAGAAATGTGATTATCATACAATACGGTAAATTTTACCAGAATTTTTTTCTTTGTGTATGAATGATCCTGTAAATACTGTCTTTAATTCTCAAAACTTTTTTGATTTCTAGGACAAAATAATCTAAAAAAAATATTTCAGGAAACATTGTTTCCAAACATGTAAAACAATCGTGCGATGCATTTATTATAAATTAATAATAAAAACTGATATTTCATTTCAATAGAAATCTATCGTTACAATTAGTTCAATAAATTCTATGGCAAAAAAATAGAAGTCTTATTATTTTATTCTCTGTATCTCAACACAAATTTAAGCCTCACAGAAATCAGAAAATAAGTTTCGAGTTCTTTTAAGTTAGAAATTTGTTGTACTGTGGGTGTCTTACTGAAAATTGTGTGATACAAAAGTATCCTTAGAAATTATTGCCTTATGTTTTAAAAAAAATTATTATGATTTTAAAATGTTATGTTGCGTATAAGGTATACTAAATAACCATTAACTACACTTAAAAACTAGCTAGAATTATTTCTTTAAATTTTTTTTTCTTTAAAATGTTTCATCTTAATTGTAATTAACTGAAGACGAAAAATTCGTTATCACTTGTATGAAAACTAAAATATTCAAATTATGATTTGAAAAATATTTTGTCTTACTAAAATACTCCTCTTAAAATAGTTATAACATGAAAATATTTTGTGAAGTATGTATAAAAGATTTAAAATTAAAAATTGTTAAAGAATGACTTTTTTGGATTTAAGAAACTGACGTTTGGAAATAAAGGTTGCGACCCTTCTCTCACCTATGCTTCCCCGATGTTATGTATCTGCTTTCTACATTGAAAATGAACTGAAAATGGCTCAAATTTTCGACCTCTCTCTTGCTTAAACTATTGGAACCATAGTTTCCAGTTTGTGGCTAATCTCCATATTTCAAATACCAAGAACTCAAATCGGTTGAAAGAAAAGGTATGTTTATTCGGAAAAAGTCCGCTTTCGCAACTTGAAATACCGTCTAATTATTAGCATATTTAAAGTTTAGGCTCTTAAACCATTACGATTGAAACCTCACACGTGAAAATCTAGTAATTAAATCAAAAGTTAATAAAAAAATATAGCAAACTGAGATTCGAAAACAAATACGTAATCGTCAAGTAGAATTTATTTCAATACGTTTTTTATAAATAAAAAATAATGTTTATATTAGTACTCATTTTCATTGCAGTAAAACTTTTTCTGAGTTTTCTTAGCCATTATATTAACATTTTAAAACTTCGTTGAATCTTTGCTACCATCTTTTGTTAAATATGTCTTTTTCACCCTTTTTTATTTATCTATTTTTATTTATTATTATTATCATTAATATTATTAGATATTATATAATATTTGCTAGATTTTGTTATTTGTTAGATTACGTCAACTTTATTGTGTAGCAATCTTATGGTGCTGCCATCTATCAGTAATACGATGAAACGATTAAATTTATGGAAAATCAAGCTCAATTTTAAATGTTAATTTAGAGAATTATTACTTTTATTTCAGAAAAAGATATGTTGCATTTGATATAAATATATAATACACTTTTAATATCAGTTCTTTATTCATAGTTTAATAATAAAAAAATTATTAAAAAACTAACAATAATTTCTTCCTTGATTTCCTCCTTTAATTCGGTAATTCACATGTAATAAATTCTCTTTTTTAATTAATTGAAATCTGTAAATAATAAAGCAACAAACACAGTAATTAGTTCGAAAAATTATAAATAATCAAAGTATGCATATTGGCCCAGGATTATTCTTTTTGAGGCTTCAGAAAAGTTTATTGCTTTTCAGTAACTCCATCTGGTGGATTACACAGCTTTTATAAATCTTAATTTTTTTAACATATTCTTACTGTTCGTTTTCTTCCATTTAATTTGTACTATTTCTATAATAAAGTGTATTAAAATAAACTTTCAAATTTTGCACAACTTTCATATTATTTCCATAAAAAATATTTAACTTAAATAAGTGATTTTGATATGACATTTTTTACTCGAAAGAATTACTTCATTAGTGAGGAATACAACTTTCTTCTTTATTTTATATTTCCTTTAACGAAAGGACTGTATGAATGAAGTATTTAAGTAATATTTGAGTAGTAAAAAACTTCAAAATAATAATTAAAAATGTAGACATTGACTTTGTATGATACGTTTATGATTCATTGTATGATATATNTATATATATATATATATATATAAATCAAATTTTGAATTTGATCACTTTAAAATTAAATATATTTTTTTAGCTTTCATTTCTTTTCGTAAACAATAATACAAAAAATTAAATCGTGGTTTATTTTTACTTTCATACGAATTTTTTGTTTTTATTCTCATTTATTATCAGACAAATTCGAACATGAATTTAAATATAATGATTTGTGACAATTCCATTAAAGTTACATTTACTTGGAAAAATAATTAAAAAATAAAATTTCGGCAATAAAATGTTAAACACTGAAATTTTCATATTTTCAAACAATATTATGTAAACAACTTACTAATTTATCCTGAAGAATTAAAAATCTTTCATTTATATACATAAAAAGTTTATCTGAACTTCTTGACTAGCAGTCGATGTTTAAAAAACTTTAATCTCACAAAATAAATTAATACAATAAGTGACAGCAAAAAAGACGAAGAAAAGGGGGGGGAACTAGTAGCAGGGAAGTTTGAAAAAAGCAGTCTTTATTTTAATAATTAGTCTTTAAATTAAGCGGTTTTGATCCCTCAAAATATCTACAAGAATAAAATTGCTTAAAATTCTATTTGATCATAACTAACCCCCTTAGCTTAAAGAATAAATTATATTTTATCAAACCTGGTCAGATAAAGCAGGATATATACTATAAAAACGCCTATTTTTTCCACTTGAGCATTTATTTAGAGCATTAAATTAATATAAAGACCTTTCTACACTGGTAAACTCTCAGGGGTTTAAAAATCGAGGTAAATAATTTTAATTTTAATATTGCTTGAATGTTTAGTAAATCAAGTTTGCTGATCAGATTTCAAAATAAAAATCACAAATAAAACTTTGATCATGCTCCTCTGTATTCTTACCGGCTTCATGTACAACTGAAACACTATATTCAACCAACTGAGATTTTGACCTAGCCTGTAATTTACCTTTAATACTACACGTTTATATCTGACTGACATGGCCTCAGATCAGAAAAGAAATTAATAGAAAAAAATAGTATATTTTAAACGTGATACAAAAATTGCTTTATTAATTTAAAATTATGTCTAAAAAAACTGTTATCAGAGGTTAATTTTACTCAAAATAAGTCACCAAGTAATTAAAAACTAAAAAGTAAAATCGATAGAGTAAAAATTGCAACATTTCTAATCTAATTTTTCAAAACATTGATATTGACAAACAAATAACTTACACCGCCTTTTCTTCACTTCTAAATTAAACGGTAACTATCTTCAACTAGGGCTTTCTTTTAAGTCGCAGCAGTAATCGAATCAAAAGTGCTATGTACTGGTTTTATCCCCCTACTGCAGTGTTACTTTTGTGTACCCTTTCTAAATATTTCGTAACGCTGTATGCCATCATTAAAAAAATGAATGTATTTTTTACTCTAAAAAAATTGCACAGAAGTTAAAAATCACAACTAGCTGTTGACACCACTAATTACTAACGGTTGACTCTGCAAAAAATAGCCAATAGAAAAATACGTAATCGTAAATTTTCATGACTAGCTTCGTTTTTAAATAAAATTTTTGAAATCTTCGTTTGTTGTAAGATATTTCGCATAAGAACGCGTACCCTCGCTAAACTGTTCCCGTATTCCGGGAGGTACGCGTACCACACCTTGGGAAACACTTCCCTACTCGGTTTTGACGAGCTCTATCAATCTTTATTTTAAACCTGCTTATCTACTACTTCCTTTATTGTATTGTATTTTGAAACTACAAAATAAAAATAGTTGTAAAAAGTTTTTTCATTATTAGCATTTACCTCGCAATATCTAAACATTCATACCTATTAAAGAACGGGATAACTTATTTTTCTTCTCTTTTCATGTTTTTAGCTTTACACATTCATGCGGGCTATAATTTTTAATCAATTTAACTTTTTATTGGGTTTGAGACCATGGTGCTCAACATTTTTTTTAATAGCCGTAACATAAATAAATAAAATATTTTCTTTGAGTTCTAAATATACAATGAAATTAATTCGGTTCAAATTAATTAAATTCGTACTTTCTGATAAAAAAAAATGCTTACATGAACATAATAATAAATTTAATTAAATACAAGTTACACAATTTATTAGGTTAATTGAACCTAAAAAATTAATTAAATAAAAACAACGCAGTTTATCAACTTAATTCGTCTCTTTTTACCATCACTCTTGGTTTTTGCAACCCCATACTTCAAAGAATTATTTAATAAATATATATTAATTATTATTATATATTTATAAAAAATATATATTTATTTAATAAATATTTATTAATATTTTTCGATTTTTCTTATATTATCTAAAACTTAATTGTTTTTAGAATATTTTTCCATAAAATTTATGTTTTTCATTTTACCACATCGCAGACTGAAATGTATTTAGGTTGTAGAACTACAAGTTATAGTTGTTAATTACTTTTTCATACCACGAGTGAAATTTTTCGTTAGTTTGCGCTTAGACCAACTTTATTTCGATAAACATCTGCGCCTCGTACTTAAAATTTAATTTTTATCAACTTTTTCATTTATTAAAATATACTTTACCCATTATATCTAACATCGTTTTTTATGGACTAGCCTTTATTTAACGAAAAGGAGATAGTTTCTTTATGAAGTTTAAAATGAATACTAATTTCAGATATCATTAAATTATTTTTTCTTTCCTAATTTATTTATTTGTTTTACTTATTTTTCAAAGTGACTTAACTTATTTTTTAATACTAATTTTGCATTGAATTTATGGTTGATATTTTAATAAATTGTATAGTACTATAGTACTATTAATCCTATTATTCCTATTGTTTTTATTCCTACCATTATTCCTTTTGCTTTTATTCTCATTATTGTAAATGCAAGTTTGATAATAAAAATTTAAAAATTTAAATGTGCAGATTTCAATACTTTTAAAACATAATTAAAGTAAAAACTTATTAAAGTTAAATAATTTTTATGGCTTTTTATTAAATATGTAAATTTATGAATTTTAAAATTATTCCTGATGCTTTTAATTAAAAAAACTTTACAAGAGAAAATATATACATTATTAATTCCTCTTTCCTAACACTACAATCATAAAATAACATTTTGAAATTATATGTAAGGTTTATCTTTAGAATTCAAACTTTTTCTTTTTAACGAAATTTAAAATATCAATTTACATAAAATTTATAGATTGTTATTTTGATGTAAATTATGAACAGATTTATTTGGAATAAAATACATGAAAATATAATTACTCAACTTAAATGCAAAATTGGTGTAAAAGACTATTTGCAGTTTTTAAAAAAAATACTGATCTTTAAAAGGAGTATTTACAAAACGAGAAAAATTTCATATAGAAATGTTGTATCTGTGGCCAGTACAAGCGCTACCCAAGTTATTTTAACATTAAATAATATTGAAGCGTAATTTAATAATTTTAGTTCGTTTTGTTGGTCGATATTTTGTCCGTGTTTGAGATTATAAGATCCGAATCTAGATCAGGGCAGAGTTAATTAGCTTTTCCTTAAAAAATATTGAAGCAAATTATTAATTTTTGAAATTATGACTGAAGTTTTTAGGAATAAAAATATTTTTAAAATAATAGAAGTTTACCTTTTATTCTTTTTTGAAGATTAAGGATTTTTAGCAAAACCAGAAAAACAGAGTTACATAATTATTCTGATAAAAAAAAATCCGTCCCCTATCAGTTTATCTAATTATTTTATTTATATAACGAAATGCTCAGGCACAGTTTGGAATTGGAGAAATTAAATATTTCGTCCCTTCCCAATTATCCATTTTTATCGTTACGTTCACGTTTTATAAAGTCACGTGACCATAACACGTGCTTTAAAAAAAAATTACTACATAGTTCGAAATCCAAGATAAAAATACTTGTTTCAGATTTAGAACTTTATCTTCCATTACGGTTATCGTAGATGAAATATCTTTTAAGTATCTCTTTTTCTGAAGGATAAAGGATTGAAAATTAGAAGTCCCGTGATAGAATTGTCACATTTAATTAATATCTCATTCTGATACAGCAAAATTCTCGACTTCAAGGAAGTATGTAACAGCAATAGAAGAAAGTGTCTTTTCAATTAAATGAAGTGATCATCTCAAAACATTTTTTTAGCATTTTGTTTTTTATTATTATTATTATTTTTGCTAAATGAAGTCTTAGATAAGGTATGCAAAATGCGTATGAAAATAAGTAAATTTTGACCTATGCCGTGAAAAATGTAAGAACGAAACTCAAAAATAATTTATAGGAAACTTCTAATACTCCTTTTTTTGTTATCAGGTATTAATATTTTTTAATGCCCAGTTCCAAGTTTAAATGAAACTTTTATTCTTTTCAGAACAATCACTTTTATAACAAAATATTTCTAACATTTAATCACTTCTAAATATAATTAATATTTAAAGTCGATGCAATTGCTAGAAAATCCGAAATCTTTAAATTTCGGACCGTGTTGAACCTCTATATCGTTCGAGTTTGCTGCAACCATAATATGGTGTTAATATGCTATTATGGTTCAGCTTGAAGGGAAACGTGGTTTGATTTTACACCTTACTAAAGTTTTAACAAATTTACAAAACTTGATGTTGTTGTTGTTGTAGTTAATTTACGTCGCACTAGAGCTGCACAATGGGCTATTGGCGACGGTCTGGGAAACACCCCTGAGGATGATCCGAAGACATGCCATCACAATTTTGATCACCTGCAGAGGGGATGGCACCCCCTCTTCGTTACAAAACTTGAATCAAGATATTAAGATTTACCGACTTTTTAAGGAGTGTTAAGTCAAAAATGTTCCTTTTATATTTGTCCTTTGACAATTTTTGAACATTAAAATATGTGTAAAGAATAAATTCAAGTAAATGTATTAATCACGTAAATGACACTTCGCTTAACATTTCGTCACTGCGTTCTTGAAAAACTGCAAAAAGTCCCCTAACTATATCGAGCGATTCATACTGACTAAATAAAAAATAAATCTACAAAGTCTTACTTTAAAAACTGCTGAGGATAGTCATTTGATCTTTCACAAAAAAATTATAATTAGTAAATAAACTTCATTTCAGAATTCATATTTTCAGAAAAACCAATTAAAGAATGTGACGTTACTTTAAAGTGTGCATGTAATGAAGGGTTCTGTGTAGGTGTCAAGGTATTGACCTTGCATCAGAAAGGTTTTGGGTTCGATTTCCGGGCAAGGCATAGATGTTCATTCATTTTCTGTACTATATATCCTTACTGTGGAGAAAACGTCGCCTTACCCTAAGTGCTTCTGAAAGAGTGGCCAACAAATCTGCCCCTCAGATGCTTGTATGACGAAAAGTCATCCTCCAGGTGGGAATTGAAAAAAAAAAGCAGTTATTATAAGTCAGAAAATATAATCACTCACTATTTTTTATGGTAATTACTACGCATCGATTTAGATACATTGCCTTCATTGTTCATGCATTCTGATACCTGAGGTTGATGTATTTTAATGTTTTATTGTTGTTGTTTCTTTTTTAATGCTTCAGTAAAATATAAATTTTTTAAAAGCAAAAAAGAAAAAGAAAACTATGAATAATTATTATCTGTTGTTCAAAATTTAAAATTAGAAATAATGTTCCTTAAAAAAGAAAAGTCTTTCTCCATTTTGAGCTTTTTCGGTTTACATTGTAAAAATCTAGTATTTTTTCACCCTGATACAAAATTAAGTTCAATGTTGAACCATAATATCGATACTTTAGTCCATAATAATATGGTACGAATATGTAATAACTTTGATAAGGTGTTAAATTGAACCTTAATACCACGTAATCAAGTTTAGTAAGTATGATAATGTGGTTTAATACTCATCAAAATTTTTAACATTAAAGGTTACCCCTTTTTTGACTAAAAAAAAACTTAAAAAAAAATTTAAAAAATGAAACATAAACATTTTAGTAGTATTATTTCGAAAATTACATAACATAACCATTTTAGTAGTTATGTTAAACATAAACATTTTAGTAGTATTATTTCCACGTTTTTCAACAAGTGATAAAAAGAAATTATTAGAGCTATTATTAGAGCTTATATGAAATGGTAAAAAGTAAAGAAAATTTAGTTCAATGTTGAAACATAATATCGATACTTTAATCCATAATATGGTACGAATATGTAATAACTTTGATAAGGTGTTAAATTTAACCTTATTACCATGTAATCAAGTTTAGTAAGTGTGATAATGTGATTTAAAACGCAACAAAATTTTTAACATTAAAGGTTACCTCTTTTCTGACTTTAAAAAAACTAAAAAAAATAAATAAAACAAAAACATTTAAGTAGTATTATTTCAAAAATTATAATATCTTTATTTCCTCGTTTTTCAACAAATGATAAAAAGAGATTATTAGAGCTTATATGAAATGGTAAAAAATAAAGAAAATTTAGTTCAATGTTGAAACATAATATCGATACTTTAATCCATAATACGGTACGAATATGTAATAACTTTGATTAGGTGTTAAATTGAACCTTATTACCATGTAATCAAGTTTAGTAAGTGTGATAATGCGATTTAATAAGCAACAAAATTTTTAACATTAAAGGTTACCCCTTTTTTAATTTTAAAAAAAACTAAAAATAATAAATAAAACAAAAACGTTTTAGTAGTATTATTTTGAAAATTATGATATCTTTATTTCTACGTTTTTCAACAAATGATAAAAAAGAAATTATTAGAGCTTGTATGAAATGGTAAAAAATAAGGAAAGAAGGGGGGGGGACAAACGAATTCAATCGAATACAAGCAGACCTGTGTAATTCTGATTCAAACTATATTTATATAATAGATTATTATCATAAAATCTTTGATCTTTATAACATTTTTTTTCTTTTTTTTCTCTAGCTTACGAAAGAAGATGAAGACCGAAGACGCCGACGTAGAGAAAGGAACAAAGTAGCTGCCACCAAATGCAGAAATAAGAAAAAAGAAAGAACAGGTCGTCTAGCTGAGGTAACTATTTTATTATATTTTCTGTCTGAGTCATGGTCTGTAAAATACGATAGAGATAAAAAAATAATTCACAGAAGTCGTAAAAAGGGCATATATCATACCTAAATCTCCCATCATTTGGAATTCATATTTTAGCTCTACAAACAAATTGAGAAAAGCACTCTACTTAAAAAATACTCATATCTGTTCATAAACTGCCTTTGGATTTACGTCATTGATTCAAATAATTTTAATATTTTTATTAGTTACTTCACCTCTTTATTCGTATTAAAAATATATTTCGTGAATGTAGCAAAACTACGATTTTGCAAAATAACTACCTGAACTATTTTCAAAATAGCATTCTTGTTTCAACTTTTAATTGAAAAAAAAAAAAAGAAAGAAAAGAATGCTCTTAAATATTTCGGAGCTTCTTTAACTATATTATTATTCAAATTTGCTTATACCTTAAATTTGCTTATAAGTTAAATTTCAATCAACTTTACTCTGACTTAAAATATCCTGAATAGTAGACGAATCATGGGTCCCCTTGCCGTCAGGCTAACCGTGTGAGGTTTTCGTAGTTTTTTCCTCCATGTAACGCTAATGAGGGTTAGTTCATTCAAAAAATCCTCTATGAAGGTAAATTTCTCCCAATTTTTGATGCAAGAATTCCCTTGTCTCCTGGATTGGGTTCAAAATTGCAAGGCTACGAAGTTGAACATTAGCAGTCATAAACCCAAAATTGGGTCTACTTTTAAACGACGGTTATAAAATAAAATAAAGTGAACTATACTATAGCTGGAGTTACTCAGGGGGTAGAGCGTTCGCCTACTAATAAGTGACCCAGGTTCGAATCAAAGCTGTGGCTGGTTCAATTCTGCTCCCGGCTCGCACCCATAACGGTGCTGACGTATGATATCCTCAGTGATAGACAGTAGTCCTCCGCGAAGGCTTAGTTTGGCCCAGTGTTTGATCCTTTTGTCTTCTGAATCGGGTTCAAAATTACAAGGCTACGGATGTGAACAATGATAATCATGACTCAGAATCGAGTCTGCAAATTCTGCACCAGTTATAAAATTATAAAATAAAATTATAAAATCAACTTAAATCTTTCTGACTCATCCTACAAATATTTTTGAAACTTCATGTAATATATTTTTTGTAAATATTTTCGAAAACTCACATCATATGTATTCTTTCTTTTTTTTCGATCATCGTGGTGTTCCCTTTAAAAGTTTTAGTATTGATTTCGGCTGTTATAAAATGCACTGTTTATTAAAAAGGATTTATAAAAGGATATATAAAGTTATTTCTCGGAAACATAAAGTTGTTTATAACTATACAGATATAACTTTATTAAGGTTTTATTACGATTTGCGTGTTAAAAAGGTTGTTCCGATTACGGCATTGAAACTTATTAATTACATTCCTCACTTCTAATCAGGCTTAGTTCCGGTTTCTTTGTCATTTGAAACCTTGAAAGCTAGATTTAGCTAGATAATTTCTCACACTGTCTTCAGAATGCTTTCGGCAAATTATGAAACAAGAATATTGATCATGCGTCAGATTTTTATTTTGTTATGAATTAATTTTGTCTGAGTTACCTAATTTTTTAAATAATTTTGAAAAATAAATTTTTATGCTTTGCTATATATATGTTGTGCTATACCGAAAAATGCATTTATAATCATAAATGCATTTTTCGGTATAGCACAACATTTAAATTAGCAACATTTAACGTTTATAATTATTGTAATTTTTGCGTACAGTGTAAATTGTCAGTTAATCTTTACAAATTATAATAAATACTCCAATTGTTGTTGCTGTTTTATTGATGCTATTTTCTTCAAATTATAGAGTATATCCGTTCATTTTGCAATAAATTATTTCATTCATTCATATCTGATCAAATCTTCTTCATTTAAGAGGGATTCGACGAAAAATAAAAAACAAATAATTCATCATTCATTATTTTTAAGCCCTTTGGAAGTTTCCTAGTAGATAATAGATACTTCAATTCCCTGAATAACTAATCAAAAGTAAATATATGCACTATTTAATAAGTGTAGTGCTCAAAAAAAATAAGCGGACCACCCTCCATAACTTATGATCTAATGGTCGGATCTTCGTGTTCCATGACTCGATCTTAACTGTTCGAGAGGGTGACCTCAAATATGCTAAATTAATTAGTGCTGACGATATTTTAAGTTACGAAATCAGACACAAAAACGTACTTTCTCTGAATAAACATAACTTTTTTTTCCACGGATTCGGATTTTTGATTTCCAATAATCTGGCCGTAATCTGGGAAATATGGTCCTCATAGTTTGATCTGGAGAGTGGACCAAAATTTGAACCCCTTAATGTTAATTTTACTTTTTGTGTATTTCGCCAAATCTCGAGAAATTTTTTATCGAATTGAAAATTTTTTGCACACAATTATGAAATTCGTTTATTCAAAGATATTTCCACTAAAAAAAATAACTTTTTGTAAGTATTTACTATTTTTTATTATTTTATTTATGCTAGTCGAAAATATTTCTTAATGTGAGGTATACAGTTTCTTATATCATTTTAAAGAATGTAATTTTAAATGACAAAATACAAATTTTGAGCAAAATCGGTGGAATAGTTTCAGAGAAATCATGTTTTTCAAGAGTCGTATTTTTAAAATCTGATTTCTCAGGAAGTATAATATCAATTTTGCTCAAATTTTGTAATTTGCCATCTAAAAATACATTCTTTAATATGATGTAAAAAAATTGCATGCCTTACAATTCCAAATTTTCTCGACCAGTATAAAATAAAATTATAAAAAATAATAAATACTCACTAAAATTTATTTTTTGCATGAAATTATCTGTGACTAAATAAATTTTATATTTGTGTGCAAAAAATTTTCTATTCGCGTAAAAATATCTCCAGATATGACAAAATACTTTTTTAAACAAATTTACATTATGGAGTTCAAACTTTGGACCGCTTTCTTGACCAAATTACATGAACAATGTTTCCCAGATTGCGGTTACCTCCTATATTTTGAAGGTCAAAAATCCGAATCTGTCGAAAAGAAGATATGTTTATTCAGAGAAAGTACGCTTTTGTGTCTGATTTCGCAACTTAAAGTATCTTTTGCACTAATTAATTAGTATGTTTGATGTCACCCCTTCAAGCCATAAAGATTGAGTCCTAGAACGGGAAGACCCAACCTTTAGATCAAAAGTCATTGAGGGTGGTCAGTTTTTTTATTTTGGGCACTTAAAATTACTAAATTGAAGAAATAGATTTTGTGTAACCATTCTGATAAATCTCTTCAGGGGTCTGTTTAGGAGAAATTTGGGTTAACGGACCCTTCACAAAATATCTTTTCATAAAAACGAACCCTTCACAAAATAATTTATCTTTTAATCGAACCCTTCACAAATTTGTTTATTTTCATTATTGTTTTGTTAAAGGAATAAACCCTTCCCGGGGGGGGGGAGAAAAAGACGGTTCGAGACAAACTGAGTTTCCTAAGTTTAAATTCCAAATGTAGTATTCTAAGACAATATTTCTACTTTTACAAACATCTGTGCGCATTCTTATTAAAATATCAAATCATAATTTTTTTGGTAAATAAATAATTGATCAATTTTATATTTATTCATAAAATTAATTAATAGAATATTATGTAAATAAAAATTAAATTTTGGCAATTTTTTAAATAAAATATTATAAATTTAAGAATTGTTTAAGTATGCGTAACACATTAAAAGTTATACATTATTAAGTTGGGTTATTCGAAATATGTTCATTGAAATTAATGAAAATGTGAGTGATTTTGTTTCCATTATTCATTGGTAATGAATATTTTGTGTTGAGCAGTATAGGCTAAATACCAAATATTTGTAAATTGCATCTCTAATTTAGTAGCAGGAATTGTTGAGCAGAATCTTGTATCTATTCACAATTTAAAAACTTCTTGAAAAGGTTTTTAGCAATTTTTGCAATAACAGTACCTTTCACAAAATGTCTGGGCAGACCCCTGATCTTTGACCGTTCATATAATACGTACTCAGATAAATTGCGGATAGTTGTGATTTGTTATTTTTTACTGATCAGAAATCTCTTGTACGTTGCCAAAGTAATTAAATTTGAAAAATAGACATCACATTGTTTGTCCAAAACTCCTAAAAATATGCTTACGCAATATTTAAAAATTCAACCATTATATTATTTAAAAAGTCATAATATCTTTGTTTCAAGCTAAGTTAAGTACTAAAGCAAGGAGGTTAAAGCAATGAATCTTTGAAATTTGTCCAAAATTTTGCTTGAATAGATTTCAAGTTCACGTCAAATAAATTTTTTCTTTCTGTTTTTTAGGAATCTGAATCTCTGGAAGTTAATAATAACGCCTTGAAAAATGAAATCCATTCTTTAGAAGTAGAAAAGCAGGAGCTCATGGGTCTTCTCCAAAATCATCTTCCACATTGTGCCAAGCAACGTCCACCACCGACTGCAAGGAGTTACTGCTCTCTTCCCAATCAGGTGGTCCACAACCAGATGCCATCCTGGTCATCAGTATCTGGCTGACTGACATCATTTAAATATTAGTTGCTAAAATTAATGTCCTGTGAATGTCTGCTAAAAACAAATGGGTTGTGGTATATTTGTTTTTTTGGATGCAGACACCGGCTCAGGGCTAATATTGATGCGATTGACAACCGCCTCTCTGTAGCTGAAAGCCTGCAGCTGGTTTGATTTTGGATGACATACCTATGAAGGGTAGCTCAAACATGCAGCTGGTTTGATTTTGGATGCCATTCCTATGAAGGTTATCTGAAAACCTACAGTCGGCTTGATTTTGGATGACACGCCTATGAAGGTGTTTCTTCAAAATTTTCAGAAGATCGTCTGCAAAAGATGAGCCAACGTGCAATGGATGACTCCGAGATTGAATGGGATGATACTTGAGGAAATGTATTTACAGAGTACAAGAGTTGGGATTAATAATTGTTTGTAATGATTCGTTTCAAAGTTAGCTGTAATTTTGATTTTTTTGTGATTGAGGTACTGATTGACTTAAAATTATGAATAAGGATAGATTATAATAAAAATAGATAAAGCAAGGTAATTTTTATGTTCCAGTTGGAAAATACATTGTCAGATTCGAATTAAAGAAATCACTTAGAATTGCCCATTTCATGAGCACAATATAGATTTTAATATCAAGAAGCTTGTTCGTTTAAATTTAGTTTATGAATCGAAAACGTACAATTCAGCTGACAGTATGACACCACTAATTCTATTTTACATAAGATTAATTTTTTAATAAACAAAATTAAGTAACCTAAATGAATTAACAATTCCAATAACTCACAAGACATTAAGTAAAATTCGCATTACTTCAGTTCAAATTTATTTAACTTTTTTATTTATTTAACTTTCCCATTTACATTAACCAAGCTAAAATGCTTAAAATAAAATGTCCAGAATATATAAATCTCCAATTTCCTGATATATAAATCGTGAATCTTGAATCTAAAATATAACTGTTGTAATCTGAAATATAATTTAAAATTTCGTGGTCTCTTTATCAACTGCTATTTAGACGAAGATTCTATTGGAATATAAGCTATTGAAATATCCAAAAAATTCTACAAAATAATTTTAGAAGTAAACTAAGCAAATTTTAACTTTATTTGGAGAAGTCTCCTTAAAAATGTCAAATCAGTTAAATACTGATTATAGTTTTTTACTATTTTGAGCGTTTAAACTTTCTATTTAAACTGTAGTTTTTATTTTGCACTATAAAAGCATTAAGTTAAGTCAATTGCAACTTTTCTAGGAGTGAAATTTTTTTTATAAAATCGACAAAAGATAAGTAATAGCAAAACTTGCTACTTTTAATCACTTGTCAGCACTTTGATCTCTCTATCAAAACGATACTTTCTACTTTGCACTGTAGAAGTAACGTATTCAATAATCTCTACAAACTAATCTCTTATTACATCTTATCTAAATTCGATTTAACTCTCAGCTAATAAGCGAGTGAGTAAATCTCGTAACGAAATTTGTATTAAATGAAATCTGTCAGTTATTCTGAAGCTAATGAACTATAAAAGAAGGAAGGGAAAAAAAGAAATGGATAAGACGGAGTAAGATTAACGCAACATGTCTAAGAAAGGAACGATAAACGATATGATTAAGAAGCGTTCTTGACCATGAAGCCGGAAACGATTGTTAAAAATTTCAGCCTTCTTGATAAACTTGTAGATTCACATTCACTGCACGTGTTCTTTATTGAAACGAATCGGAGTTGCAGTTTTTCGTGACAAACGTCTTATAAATATACTTATAAAAATTCACCATTAAGCAGTTTTATGGATCTAAATGCATTCATATGTTAAACTTTTTAAAATTAATAAAAGTTATTCATTAAAATTTTAGTAAATTTTATGTTTTATTAACATAAATGATCAAATAATTAATTACTTTATAGCTATCAGGATCACATTAATTAAGAACCAAAACACGCAAATATTTAAGACCAATATTCATTAAAAGATATATTTTGCAGATCTGCATTTTACGAAGATTGTTTGTTACGTTATACAATGTTTATAAAGAAACAATTTAATAAAAAAGAGATGATTTTTCAGTGGTTCTGCGAAAAATTTATCGCTGATTTTTAGTTTCAAATAAGAATAAATAATTCATGTTATATTTAAATACAAATTTTTTTTCAATAATTCTAAATAACAATTTTTACATTTTAAAATCAGATGATTTAAATCTTTTTTTCTTCCTCATATTTTAACATTATTCAGAATTTCACTCAAAAGATATGCCTATAAGAGTTATGAACAAAAATTAATATTTCAAGAGTATTTATAAAATAAAAATGTATTTGCAATGAGCTTGTTATTCTTTTTCTTAGTTCTTCAGGATATTTTTGAATTACGATAGTAATTTGTAGGTTGTTCAATCATATTTTTTAAGTAAATCGTACCAATTTCGGAAATTAAAAGTCAGTTTTAATGTTAAAACATCGATCTAACTTAAAGGATTTGATGCTCATGAAATAAGATTCTGGAAAGAAATATTGCTAATTTAAATTAATTAAAGGAATGAAAAACATCATTTTCGTTTAGTTAAAGTTGAAATGTGTGATGACATAAGAAGGTAATATGAAAAACATCTGATTGTTTATGCTACTATTGGCGGGATTGCACATTGTTGCAAGCATTGCTCTGAGCCAATGAATAAATGTAACCCGATATTCGGGAATATATATTCATTTATACACATATATGCATATGTTCATGTAATAACATATGTTATCATAATCTATTATATAATGCTTTGCAACTAACATTTATTAATATAGCAATTTATATACTGTTAAAAACTAAATTTATGTATTATGTCAGTTAATAAATTCATGTATTGTATAAGTTAATAAATTTATGTATTATATAAATATATTAAGATATATTCCCCAGGAATGAGCGATTATGTTTTTCAAAACGTAAATAATATAAAATGTTAAAGTATGGCATTTGTTATTAAAATAACCTAATTTTAATTGAACGATCGGTTCAGTGTTGAGAAAGGTGTGATTGATTACAGTAATGAACAAATTAAAGATGTAAAATTGTATTGAATACGTAAAAAACAAATTATTGCTTAAAAATATTTTGACTTTAACACAGTATGCGCTCAGAATTGTTATATTTTGAATTACTCTGTAAAAAATTTCGGATCAAATTACAATAAAAAGTAATAGCATTTATGGTGCCTTTACTTTAAACCGTAAAATCAATTTTTATCGTAAAGTTTTACGTAAAGTAGTTAGTCAAAAAAAAATCTGGCATACCGTAATTTTTACAGTAATATTTACTAAAAAATTACTGAATCACTGTTACTAAATATAAAATATATACTAAAATATAAACTAAATTGCAGTATAAAATTTTACGGTTAAAATAGATTTTACAGTAAAATGGATTTTATGGCTGCAGAGCTTTTTTTAAGTACTTTTCGCCGCTATTTGAAACGAAATTTTTTACAGTGTATGCGCAAAGACTGATTAATAAATTTTTTTAAAATGGAGCTTGAACTCGAATTTCAGCACATGTGACACCTTTAATTCTAGATACAGTAAGCCGAATATATGTTTTTAGATATAGATTTGCTAAAAATAATGTAAAAACATGCTTTTTTTTATTTTATTAAACTTTTGACGCTGTTATATTATGAAGCTAGTGCTCTAATTAAGAAAATATCAATTTTTAAATTATAAAGTATATGAAGTTATTCTTTTTACAGGTACCACGTTTAATTTCAAATATTGATCATTTCCTTCCCGAAAAGAACGAAGTAATCACGCTATTGTAAAATATACATATTGTTTACTTGTTACCGATTTAAAAAGCATTTGTTGCCCAAAAATACAAATCGATGACATAACTATTTGAATACATTTCGTTCCAATTATTTTGTAAATTTAAATAGCGCTATTTTGCTTGATTTGGTGTTTGGTAAACTAGTTAGACTTATTCTACTACTTATTTTTTTTCATAATTTGAATTTGTTTTTATGTTTCATTGTTGAAGCAAAATAATAAATTATAAAAATAAATTATTACTTAATAACCTCATATAATTGTATGCATATTTGAATATCTGAATTATTTTGTATCAAATATTTAGTGATTTTATATTTTTTAAGTATTATTTTTGATACTTTCATCATTCCATCATACCTGTAATCTTACTTTTAGTCAACTTATGAAAGTGATAAAAACAGATTTTTTAAATCGTTAACCCAATCTATTTTTCATTTATGTTGCATATAAATGTACCTACAAATAAAAAAAAATCTGCTCTAATTGGTCGAACAAACAATTTTTCCTGTTTCAAACGGGTTGTTTATTATCCAATCATGAAGAATTTTAAAATATAATTGCTCCTTTTTAGTATCATAAATCTTTGAAAAGTTATTGTTATGTAATTAAGTTCAAACAATGTGTTTTTATGATTAAAAAGAACTATGGATAATTGTTTCTGATAAAATTTCTTGATATAGCAGGAAGCACATTTTATTTTTTACTGTTATACAACAGAATATTCTTATTAAAAAGTAATCTATCGGCAAAAAGAGGATTAAATATTATCTTCAAAGTGATAACCCTGAAGCTTTTATCTAAAACACAGAATCTCAAAACGCCATTAATAAAATATTTTCTACTTTTTAAATTCTCAATAATTCCTATAAAAATACTTAAAACAATTTTCGCTTAATTTTTTTAATGCATGTACAAATACAATGAAAATTTCATTAGTTAGTACTTATTAATTAGTAGCACTAAGCGCATTTTTTAGTATAAATACTTTTAAGAAAAGTATATTTTAGTATGATGTACCATTTCGAAGTTGAAAATGCTTTAAGAAAGGCCATTAACAAAAGATTACGTACTTATAACAAAATGTATACTGATAAAAAATATATATATTGATTGTATGCTTATAGCAAAATATGTATTGATTTTATGCTTATAACAAAAAGATATTTTTTTTAAAAAATCACTAACATAAAATATAATCGCAAATAATAGCGTATTACTGGACTTACATTAAGGACATTAGTTCCTCGGGGTATCAATCTTCAATCGTTTGTTTTATTTGAAAAGGAAATCTACAAAATAAAAATCAAAAATTAGTTTTATCGTATAAAACAATAAGTAAAGCACAAATAAAAATGAATGAATTAATTGAAAAAGATTGAATTAATTGAAAAAGATGAAAGTACGATGCGCTTGTTCTATTTGCAATTATTTGACAATAAAAGATTAGATGAATTTATTTTAAAGCAATTGTGCCAACGAATTAAAATTTTTTATGAAAAAAACTCTTTTATTAGTAGTTTTTAATTATGTTTTGAAACTATATCCATCTGTATTAATATTTACAATAATTCATTTTCATACTTTTCTTATGTAAAGGATAAATATATTTATATTTATATTTAGTTTTAGTAATACACAAGAAAACAGTACAAGTATATGTGTCGTAGTCCGTTTTTTTTTCTTTAAAAATATTAATGATGTAATAAAATGTATTAACTTTCCAGCAAGTACGTCTCTCCTACAAACTAGATAACGCTAATATCAAATGTGAATTCATATTTCAAAGATTTAAATCTCATTGTTAATACCCTAATGTTATTAATTATAATTGATTCAAACATGTTTTACTTAATATAATGCAATTTGATGTCGATAAAGCCCTTGGGATTGAAAATGCATAATAAAATTCATTTCAAGTATATCTCTCACATATGAGTACCTGCTGAAAGATTACTAAAATATATCTCAATTTATATATTAATATTTATTTCCCAAATGTTGTAAGAAGTTGTAATCTGTCATTATGTTAATTAAAGCATAATTGCTTAATAAGTAATCTATATTTAAACGCAGGAAATATTTTATGAATTATCCGTATTCTATAACTCTCTTGTATTTGTCCTTGTTTTTATTTTAGTAGCTTTACAAAATGCGAAATCATTCTATGAAATAAAAGTGCTCAATGCATTTTATGCGTCTGTTTTCCTTTTCAGAATATGACATTTCAATTTATATTGTTCTTTTGTTTTATTACCCAGACATCAAATTGATTGAAGTAAAACATTTTAATATTTTTATTTCATTTTCCTGTGTGATAAAATGTTGTCCTGTATTGTTGTTTCATGCTTAAACCGCAGACAGCGTTTTTTTGTAAGAATGATTCTAATTTGATTTTATAAATGTTTTCTTACAGTGCTAAAATGGAAATGTCTGCTATTTCCATCACAATGTCTGAAAAATTCTGTGCTACGTTTTTCTAGTATTTCAAGTGCTATCTTTTTTTAAATATATATTCAATAATACTAAAGTATTTTTATGTTAATGTGCCAAAGTATAATATTGTAATGCATTTTTATATAAAATAAATATTTTTTTTACTTTTCTAGACCACGTCTATTTATTTTATACAGGTATATAAATTTAAAAAGAACAAAAACCCACCATATATATATATATATCTTCCCATTTAGGCCTCCATTCGAAACTACTCCAAAGAGTTGAAATAAGGGCAGGTTGTGACATTTCTCATCTAAAGTAGATATTAAATAATTAGTATGAGTGAAGAATTTTTCCTCATATCAAAAACGACTTTGTGAAGATAAGGCCCTGAGGTGATCTTTATTATTATTTAGACAAAAAGTCAAAACGCTAATGAAATTTGGGTTGGACCAAAAAAAAAAAAGAGAGAGAAAAAAAATAGTTCAGTTGCGAAATTCTGCAGATTGAATGAGGGCAGAGAAAAAAATATTACTAAACACAAGTAACTTTTTTTTGTCAATTTTAAAGGAAATAGCGTTTATTGCATCTTTCTGAAGAAGTGAGTTGTAACCAATGATTGTTTATGAAGAAGTGTAGGAAAAAGCGTTTATTGTATCTTTCTGAGGAAGCAAATCGTAACCAACGGTTGTTAATGATAAGTTTTCTTTCAAATCATATTTAAATGAATAAAAACACTTCTATGCAGTTAAATTCAAGAACAATTGAATTCGTAGTCATGTCACTATGAATACATAATGTACAAAATTTTAATTAAAATAGAGCAAAGTTTATAAGAGTAATCTATAATAACAGCGATTTCATTTTAGCAGCATGAGACAGTGAGGAATCATTAATGCGATCTTGGAGTTTTATTATTTTTTTATGTACTCAGTCACTTAATTGCATTATAATAGTTTTTCACGATTACAGTTACACAGTTAATTGTGAAAGTAAGAGGGCACAAGTAAACTTTGTATTAATAGAATGGAAAAATAAAACAACAGCTGATATTGCTTGATTAAAAACTTTATTCCCTTCAAAACTGTACAAATTGGAAAAAACAATCTACTATTTTTGAAGCGAAAGAAGTGTTTAATCAAGTAATATATTACAGTTTCAGTTTCTTGGAATTATTTAATTTAGTAACATTTTATAGTAAATATTAAAATCTAGATTACAAGGTTTAAATATTTAATGATGATTATCAAAAGCCTTCCAAACACACTATTTCTTCAATAATATTTCTTCTTCTATAAAACCATGTTTTTTAGTTCAATTATCGCACTTTTCAATTAGTATGGCAAAGGGATATTGAAATTGAATTACAAGCTTTATGATTCAATTTAAACAAAAATATATTTTCAACTTTATTTTCTCTTTATTCAAATTTTTCTTTGCGTATTTTACTCAATTCCACGATTGTCAAAAACTTTTATATCAAAACATACGAGAAAATACCCTGAAATGAAAGTTATTAAGACTTTTTCATTGAATTGTAGAATGAGACAGAGTAGCCCACTTTTGAGGTTCTGATTATTTTTCTTTAGAAATTTAAAAATCAATCTTCATTAAAAAATGTTCCTTTCCAAACATTTTAATCCATAATAATTATCATTTTTTTCTTAATTATAATAGACATCTCAAGGCTACTTGAACTCTCCACACTTTACCCTTCTACATGGTTCGGTAAATCATAATTTTCCATGGTCGGTAAATCATACTTTTCCATGGTTCGGTAAATCATACCTGTCCAAGGTTCGGTAAATCATACTTTTCCCCCAGGCAAGTATATACCAACTTCTCTTGAAACGTACAGCTTTGAGGAAAAAATTAGATTGGCTGAAGTCTTGGTAGTGGAATAAATAGTGGAGAAAATATGAAGACTGGAGAATTGGGTAAGTTTGAGAAGACTATTCTATTGACGTAAGTATAACAATTTCGAGTCACTATAACCCATAATGGATATCTGGAACCAATCAATTGGCTCAAATTTCCGAACATAAATTAAATTCAGTCTAATTTACTTATTTATTTGTACAATCATGTATGCTCTCTAAAGTTAAAAAAGAAAAGAAAAAAAAAGCTCTACCTTCTTTGTTCTTCAAAGAGTCCTTTTCGCTTGCGTTCTAACCTCAATTAAGAGCCATTTAATAAAGAAGTTATATATATTGGGTGTACAAATAAGTCCCCGCCACAAGATGGCGCTACCAGAAGGTTTTGTAGAAATTGACTGATGCTAAACGTCTTATTGTAAGTTTGGTTTATCTGGTAAGAATATAACCTTAAAGCATTAGTGATTCCGTATTAGCATTACGTAATTGTTTTAATGCAAAATTGTCAAGTTTTGTGCCAAATAAGCGACATTTGCGGGAACGTTTTATTTATTTCCTTAATTTGAGGAAATCTGCAGCTGAGGCTCATAGATTGCTTGGAGAAGCATGTGGTGAGGCTGCTTTAAATGAGAGAAGTTGCCGTGAGTGGTTTAAAACGGCTAGTTTGACGTAGGAGACAAAGAACGCAGTGGAAGGCCGAAATTGTAGGAAGACAAGGAATTGGAAGAATTATTGGAAGAAAATTCGTTCCAAAAGCAAAAAGGACTTGCTATTACATTACAAGTGCCTCAGCAAGTAATTTCACATCGTTGGCGATGATCCAAAAACAAGAAGACTGGGTTTCATACGAACTGAAGCCAAGAGACATTAAACGTCGATTTTTCATGATTTTTTTTTTCTATTTGAAAACACTTCAATGGGAAGTCTTCACCAAACCTTGTCCCTTCAGATTATTACCTATTCCGGTCGATGCCACATGATCTGTCTGAGCAGAAATTTACATCATTTGAAGAAACCAAGGAATGAGTCGATTCGTGGATATGCTCGAAAGAAGAAAAGTTCTTCCAACGTGATATCCGAATGCTCCCAAAAAGATGGAGGAAAGTAATGTCTAGAAAGGGAGAATACTTTGAATATAAAATAATGTACTGTTTTTTCACACTAATTTTTGATAGAAAACGGCAAAAACTTATTTGTTACTCCCAATATTTAAAATAACTTTTCTACCAAATGACTCTAGTTAAACTAAGTTTAAAAACAGACCACCATAGGTTTCGTAAGATATCATAGTAAGAATTTTGCCTACGCTAAAATTATAACATTAAAATTAATAAAAGGCACAATTCAGTCGGAAAATGAAATCAGTAACCAAATAAAAACTAGTTATATAACAAAATTAGTAACATAAGAAATAGAACAAAAGCACAATTAACATAATTCTGATATCATAGTATAAATAACTAATTAAATGATCAGACTATTTATTAAATTTCTCTCAAATATTTAAAATTTAAAAAAAAATCAATAAAATATATAATCCCTTTTTAAGTACGCATAAAATATTAATCAAGATGTATATAATTATTTGGCTATTGACTAAATTTCGATTTTAAACGTATATTTAAAAAATTCAAGGATACAGTTCTAAGATAAAATTCCTTAACCTATAACATAACAGTCTATAGAGGTATAAAGATTCTTTAAAGATAAGAAAACTGAAATAGGATTAAAAATTTAATATATAGTAATCGAAACAAACTTTAAACTTAATTGAATCAGTGGAGAAAAATAAAAATGTAGGAGTAGGACTTTGCACATTTCTAGAATATTCCAAAAAGTTTATAACAAATTCATGAATAAATCAATATGTTTCTATACCATTCCAACTTATTATTTTAATTACTGCAAAGCAACTACATTTTCTTTATTAATGAATGAATAAATATCTGTATTTATATAAAACAAAAGAAAGAAAAATAAAAACTTTACCAGTGTAAACTGGTAAAGTCCAGTTAAGTCAAACTAATTTTTGATGGAGAATGCCACTCGAAATCGTTTAAAATAACAAATTTTATTAATTGTTTGCGTACAACAACGGTGGCGATCTGATGAGTTTTGTGTAGCATAATATTTTTGACTGTATTGGTAATATGTATATTTTTTATGTGGAGATAAAAATTTTATAAATATTGTCTGCAAACGATTACTAAAAAAAAAAATAAACGGTTTTTCTTTCTTTTTTTTTTAATTATTATTATTAAGTGCATGAAAAATAAAACTCTTAGCGTAAAAAAGTTTACCTTTCGTATTTCATTTAAAATTAAATAAAAATATTACTACAAAAATTTTCTAAAATTTTTTGGAAATGCAGTTATAAGTGGCATAATAATAAAATAAATACATCAAAATTCTAAAATATACTGTTAGACGAAAATTCTATTAAATTTAATCTATAATACTTTAATCAAATTTTTTAATGGCAGATGGCGCTCAAGTGAGAACGTTGGTGTTTTTGATTTTTATAGTAGGCGTGGCTCTAGCAGCCTTTGAACTCTTCAACTCAACTAGGCAGATCTTCTGTTTGTTGTGTTTCCGTATTTTCAATTTTCAGTTTCCTTGC
Organism: Parasteatoda tepidariorum; assembly: GCF_043381705.1. Lineage (NCBI taxonomy): Eukaryota > Metazoa > Arthropoda > Arachnida > Araneae > Theridiidae > Parasteatoda > Parasteatoda tepidariorum. Next base: position 24,532,724 of record NC_092211.1, on the reverse strand, counting down.
TGGAGTTGAACCTCATGATGAACAGTTTGCACCCTCTCTTATCCCGTGTTATAAATTTTTTTAACTATTGTCAAGATCCTTATCTCGTTTCCCGCTTTCAAAACTTTTTCGGTGTGTATCGCATCGATTCAAACACAAATGGGAATTTAAAATACAATTCAAGCAAAGACAAACAAGCAAATCAGTCACCAAAATCCAATTGTAAGATATTAACGATTAAATATGACTTCATGGACTGTGAAAATATCTTCCGCCACAGAAAAACGTTGTCCAGTGGGTCTGAAAATAGTAAAACTAGTCCAGTTACTTCCGATGGAGAAGAAATGTCCTCAGATGGTGATTCTGATTTCGAATATTCCGTGAAATGTCGAATCGAAAATAGCTTTTGGTATTTTTTCTTTAGTTTCGGAGCTGGTCTCGGATATGAAATGTTCTATGCCAGTTTTTTTCCATTCTGGATATGGAACATCGATGGTGCAGTGTGTAGAAGAGTTATCAATGTGTGGGTCTTGATTATGTATGTTGGCCAAGCAATGAAAGATATCATTTGTTGGCCAAGACCTGCAGCTCCTCCTGTTATACATTTAGAGCCTCAGTATGTTATTGAATATGGCATGCCATCCACACATGCCATGGTTGGAGCAGCTGTGCCTTTCTCAATATTATATTTTACAATGTTCCGATACGAAGTATGAACTAAGCTTCATCAAAGATTTATAATATTTATTTCTTTTTTGTACAAAATCACATTTGTAAATTTTTATCTGATAAAGCAATTATTGTTCACCAACAGTTTATAAAGCACATCAAAACTAATCATGATAATCAAAGCCACTTCTTTAATTATGTTGCTTTTTTAAATGTTCAATTATTTACATACACAAAATAAACATAAGGGTTTTCTATATGTAAAATATATTAAAATAACAAACAAGTTATTTCTGTACAACAATAATTGATCCTTGAGTATTTTGTGTTGTATTATTTTATATAAAAATTTCAAGTGTTTTTCAAAAACAGGTCATAGAGTGTTTACATTTGCTTAAATTTAATTTTCTTTTATCACCTTTAAATATATTTTCAGTTGCAATAACTTAATATTTATGTTGTTTTACTGAAACAATTTGAAAAGTACTATCTAAAATAGATTTGAAAACTAATTTACTATAAATGTGACTTGAAGATTTTTGGTTGATCAGGATTTTTTGTGCAATATTTTATATTCATTTGTTATAAAGTATGCTATTAACACTTTTTGAAATTTTGGTAACAATTTTTTTGAATGAATCTGTTCAATCATATTTATATTCTGGAGAAAAGGAGATTCTTTTAAAATACTAACTAATGACCTTTATTCTCTATTTAATATTGGCACTTTTCTTTTTTTTCTGGAAAAAAAGATTTTCTGGTTTGTTAACCATTTTAAGTTATTTTTGTTTCCATAAAATATTTTGGTCCAATTTTCATTAAATATTATTGCTTTTCTGATTTATCTCTTTTTTTCCCCTCCTTCATGAAAGCAATTTTCCATGATCCACAATGGCTCAGTGGTTTAAGGCACTTAGCTATAAATGTGAAGGACTGAGGTTTGATGCTTAGTGGCAACTTGAAACCCCAGTAACTTCAACTTAATACAATCTTGTCTGGAAAGCAAAGGCGATTCAAGCGCAGCAAAAGCAATTTGAGTGCACCTCTAATTACATTGCCACAATTGCCTGTGCTGATTATATTGCCATTGGTGAAGAAATTATGGAATTTAAACCCTTATGACCTTCCCTGGCCTGCAACATTGTCCTTTAATTATCAATAACAAAATGAATACTTTTGCCTGAAATAAGTCATTGAAAATTCGGCAATTTTGTTGCCACGTTCATGAAAGAATATAAATTTTAGATTAGAAAATAAATAATGTTAAATTATAAAAAAAAAAAGAAATGACAAGAAGTTTGTAAAATTATATAAATGCAATTATGGTTAATTATAAATTTAAAACTACTATTGATGATTGAGCACATATTTTTTGACAGTATGAAATCTTAAACTTAACAGACATGTATATTCTCAGAAATGTTTTTCTAATATCTTTATTTAATTAATTTAGTAGCAACAATTAATTAATGTCATATATATTATAAATATATGCTGGTAATATTTATAATATGTGTTTAACTAAAAATATGCATTTACTTTATTTTATGTGTTTAACTAAAAATTTGCATTTGCTTTATTTTATGAAGATGGCTTATTTTCTTTATACCTATAGAGCCATAAGTTATGAATTGATTTATTTTTCTACCACTATGTAAATAATATTTTCTCTGTATTGTATCAACCTTAATTTTCTTATTTAAACCAAATTATAATGGCATTTAACACTGAGAAATAAACTTGTTAGTCAGCAAATTAAATATGTTTGAACTGCTTATTAGTTGAAATTTAGCATTTTACTCATATATATAGTTTGTATAATGTATAACACACGTTATTTGACTGCTTGTTAAAAAACTAATTACTTCATTGAAAATCGTTATTTATCTTATTTTCTGGTATTCTCTTGATTAGCATAAAGGAATATTTGCTTTTATTGAAATATAAGAGCCTGCTTATCAGTTTAGCATAAGTTAGACCTGACTTAGCAGTTTGTTTAAGTTATTAAATAATATTACAACTGTAATTTTAAATTATAGCTGCACCATTAAGGAGGAAAAAAAAGAAAGAAATTTTAGAAACTATTGCATGTACCTTATTTAATCTTAGCTAATACTATATTTATATATGCTTTTATTTCAAGAAATGTAATGTATACTTTTTATATTTTCAGTATAGAGTAATTATTGGTATTTTATTGGCAATATTCTGGTGTGTTCTAGTGTGCTGCAGCCGTTTGTATATGGGAATGCATACAGTACTGGTACGCATATTTAATACTATCTCTTACTTATATTGTTCTGAGTTAAAATGGCTAACGTTGTTTTTTAAATCTTCTTGCCTTTTTATCTGTTATGTGCATTTTTCTCACTCAATTAAAACATACTTTTGTGTGATTTCTTTTTAGGATGAAACTATATTGTTGCTGTATGATTTATGCTTTTGTATTGTTTTATTGCATGCATTGGAGAATGTCTGAGATATTTTTAAAAAATTTACTTCGATAAAGAACTATTAGTTTCTTTTAAAATTTAAAACAAAATTGCAGTTATTATAAACCATTGGTATAGATTTAAGTTTGCATAAGGGAAGAACCTTATTATCAAATTAAGAATATGCTACAGGAAGTTTTCATGTATTAGGTTTTCTCAGCCTAACCATCTAAGTTTTTTTTTCTGGAATTTTTGATAGATTTGCTCCTTATCAAACTATTTTTTTATTTTATTAAATAAATGAAATTATTTTTTAATTCAAATTATTATGCTCAGTAAAAACAGCATTATTTTTAAGCATGGGAATAAAAAGATGTGAAAAAATTTCATAACTTCTAATAACATGCAGACATGTATTAAAAAGAATTCAAATGTTAGAAAACTTTTAACATTAAATAATTTGATTGAAAAGTGTATACTGAACTCTGGTGTGTACTTAAAAATTTAGTTTTGTCTCAAAATAAATGTTATTTTTAGCTTTAAAAAAAATTTTGCATTTAAAAGTTGTGAAATTTCAGGAATCCTCTAAAAAATAGATTAACTAGTTTATTGAGAGAAGTAGTTAGGGAATTAAACTCAAGAGACTTTTCACTGCTTCCTCTGTTGTAGCAGGGAAAAGTTTCATTAGGTAATGAATAATTAAATTTTTTCTTCTTCTTTTGGTAAAGATTTGTATTAACCCTTATTCCACTCACTCCTATATTTTTTCTTTTCTATAATTTAAAGATAACAAATCCTAAAAACTTGTATCCCTTTTCAAAATGATGTAGTGATATATTTTAAGCTCAAAAGATTTAAATTTTTTGATGAATTTTTTGATGATATGTTAATAACAGTTTAAATTAGTTTTATTCTTAATGAAGAGTGTAGTAGGGTCAAAACATGCCTGAATGACATTCTGGTACTTTTTTTAGAGGTGGAACGTGATTCCGTAACTTTAATAAACATATTACTAATTTTCACTTTATGAGCATAATTTCTTTTTGTATAATCTGCTTCTTTTACTCCCAAATTGAAGACTAATTTTGGTAAAGTGCTAAGTTTGAATAGATTAAGAGAAATGTGGTAGATTTAGACAATTAGTTGTTTGAAAAATTAATGTAACCCTAAATTTCTATTTTTGAACTATAGTTATGATATTTTATTTCCTAAAGCTGTTTCTAGTAATAGCGGTTGATTGAAAAAAAAAGTAATAATAATAGTCATATTATAAGTAATATTCATACAAATTTTTTCATACAGAAATTTTCAGTTAGCTCATTTTATGATATTCTTGAAATAGTTTCTTAATAGTTCTCTAATTCTTGTAATCATTTGTTTATTAAATCATACCATTGTAATAACACAATTTTTTTTGTCAAAAATTAATATGATTTATTCTATAATAATAGTCATATAAATTGTAGCATTAAATATATATGTGTTTTACTATTAATATGCAAACTATATAAATATTAATATGCTAACTATATTCAATTAATATAACATTGTATTGATATAGATTTTGTGATTAATATTTTTCTTCATGTTTGAAAATTTAATCAACTAGAGGGAACTTCTTTTTGGTGTTGCTTTCCTTTGAAATAAATTTCTATTTTATAAANTGAAGACTTAATTTTGTTAAAGTGCTAAGTTTAAATAGATTAAGAGAAATGTGTTAGATTTAGACAATTAATTCTTTGAAAAATTAATGTGACCCCAAATTTCTATTTTTGAACTGTAGTTATGATATTTTATTTCCTAAAGCTGTTTCTAGGAATAGCGGTTGATTGAAACAAAAATAATAATAATAGTCATATTATAAGTAATATTCATACAAATTTTTTCATACAGAAATTTTCAGTTAACTTATTTTATGATATTCTTGTAATAGTTTCTTTTTGTTCTCTAATTCTTGTAATAATTTGTTTATTAAATCATGCCATTGTAATAACAAAATTTTTTTAGAAAAATATGATTTATTCTAGGTAGATGTCATATAAATTGTAGCATTAAATATATATGTGTTTTACTATTATATTAATATGCAAAATATATTCAAGTAATATAACATTCTATTGATATAGATTTTGTGATTAATATTTTTCTTCATGTTTGAAAATTTAATCAACTAGAGGGAACTGCTTTTTGGTGTTGCTTTCCTTTGACATAAATTTCTATTTTATAAACAAAGCTCTGAAAAATAGATTAGAACAATTATACAGTTTTTTTTTATCACCATCATGGTTTTGTATTCTTGGTTTACTGTATTAAATCATTGAAAAGTACCTTTAAGCAAATCAAGCTTATTATGTTAAAGATATTTTAAATTTTAATTAAGCTTTTAATACGTCATTTTCAACATTTGAAAACGAACTGCTAGAGTACATTACATGGACATAAAAAAATTATCAATTTATCTTACTTTGAATTTCAATTCACATTAATTACCCTATTTTTAATGGGAATATTTTCAGAAAACAATTTTTTATGTTGCTCTAGCAATGTACTAAAATATTATTTTAATTTAGTGTTTCTAAATTGTATCACTTTAATGAACTTTAAATACAAAAAAAAAAATGTATTGCTATTGTTCTATTTATTGCTAGAAAAAAAACCCGAAATACGATTATTACTAATTTATATACATGTCTACAAGCTCTAACATATACATGTCTCTAATTTAACAGGTCCCATGTGTTCCAGGAAGAACAAAAAATAATAATTGGTTTATTATTTTAAAATCCATTATATAAAACATTGTGATTATTACTATAACAAGATATTTTTCTTAAACTCCTTGAAAATCCTTTTATCGAATGTATTTGACTGTTTGTTAAAATTTTATTCTTTTCAAAAATATTTTGAAACATCCATAATCAAAATTTTATCTTGTTAAACAATGAAGAAAAATAAATAATGTTAGGTTACTTATCTGCCGATCTTGCCAAGAATCACACAACTAGTTAATTAGAAATTGTGGATGGCTATTGTCCAGTATTGTTATTTCGATTTGATTTTTGAAATCTATATATTTTACAAAACTAATTTTCTATTTTTTAAATAATATTTTCCATGGTAGAGATTACATTACTATTTTTTTTAAAAAATTTCAAAATATCATTCATTGCATGTTATTGTTAGAAATAACTATACAAATTTTTTTATGGAAGAAAAAAGATACTTTTTATTAATGTACCATGTACCTATTAATAGGCTTTAAAATTTAAATACTGATTAACCAATTTTTTTTCAGTATTAAATCTTATACTACTGGATGGTAAAGTAAAGTACATATATTTTTAATTAAGGTTTCAAAAATCTTTTTCTACTTTAGCCTAAATCATTCTGATTGGTTGCGCCACTTGTTACAAGAGTAAAATTATTCTCAAGATTGATTAGCATAACTTTTAAAACTGCAAACAAATTATACGCTTTATTAATTTAAAAATTATTATTTCAAACAAATTATTTCACTTGGTTTCTAAAAATGCTTTTAGCCAATACAGTCAGATCATTAAATAATTAATATCTGCTCACCCAAGAAAATGTTTATTCGGTGTATCTTTCAGTTAATTTGTTTACTGATTATTTTTTATTATTAATATTTAGAGCTTTATTAATTAAAGCTAGCAAGAGTATTTTTTTTATCTAAGTTGGGACAGTTCGAATGAAACTGCTCATTCTTTTTTTCTTCTGATTTTTTTTATTTTTTCTGGGTTTTTTTTTCTTTATATTTCTTTATCACTACGCTTGGCAGTTTTTCAAATCATTAATAAACATGAATTATATGCTTTTGATTTTCAAATACTTTACTTTTATATATATATATATATATATATATATAGAATAATTAAATATAAAAGAATTAATTGTAAATAAATTTACTTAGAAAAATATTTCTTTGTTAATTTATATAATTTTTACCATGTGCAAATCCATTTCTGGAAAATCCGTGGCTGAAACTATGTGCAAAGCAGACAAATCATGTTTCTTTCTCTTTTTCTCTTTTATTTCTTTCTTAAATAAATGCTAATTTTCTAAAATCATTAATTGTCAACCTCTTTAAATTATCCAATATAGTATTACCTTGNGGATTTTTATCTTAATAATTTTAATTTCTTTTTCAGGATATAATTGGTGGTCTCTGTTTAGTTGCTGTACTTATGGTTATAATCTTGCCATTCTCAGATTATATTGACCATTTCCAGTTAACAAATAAATTCTCACCTCTCATCACTATAGCCTTTATGCTTTTCTTGCAAGTCACATATCCGAAAACAACTCGTTGGACACCAGCACGAGGTGACACCGCTGTAATCATGGGCACTGGTACTGGATTTGCTCTAGGATCCTGGCTTAATTACAGTCTGGGAGTTATTCGCGGACCTCCTATACCTCCTCCTTACAGTATATTGTGGCCTGGCTATAAAGTTTTTGGATTGGCTCTTTTGAGAGCCATGATTGGTATTTCATGTATCATTGCAACTCGTGCATTTTTTAACAGCATAACTTATGGTCTCTTGTGTTACGTTATGAGAGTGGATCCCAGAGATCTCAAGTCAAGACAAAAATTGCTTGTGGAGATTCCATCCAAATTTTTAACGTACACAGCTATAGGTTTTGTTATTACTTATGTCTCACCCTTTGTGTTTAGACTTCTAAATATCGAACGGCTAACTATGTTTACTGAAGTGTGACCAGAATCAAAATATTAAGCTTTTAATTTATTATAGACATTTTGATCACAGTAGGCGTGATAGTCTGTAACACGTAAATAATGCTTTACATTTTTAGTCTTGTCATGTTTGTTGAAAGAACAAAATATAAAGCTTTAATTTATCACTTACCTTTTAATGACAGTTGATGTGATAGCCTATAACATTATATTTTAAAGCATTATATTTTTAGTTTTATCACATTTCTACATTTATTGAAATTTGACTAGAATTAAAATATAAAGCATTAATTTATGATATTTTTGAAGATGTTAAATTTATTGTTAAATTTAACTTACCCAAAATGTTATCTTTGTTGAGCTATCTAAATATACTTAAAGTTTTCTATGATTAATATTGAATATTACTCTTTGATAAAACAAATTTCAGCTACAGGCTGTAAGAAAGTAATGACTTCTAAATACATTTATATATTTTATTTATTGACTTTTAAATGCTTTTGTATGTTTAGAAACATTCGTCAATATTTACCAATTTTTATCTAATTTATTTGAATTTAAGAACTAAATTTTATTCTACATTGATAATCAAAATATTAATTTATATTACAAAAAAAAGCTTTTGGAATTTTATTTGTAAATTTCTTATTTGAATTTAAAAACTTAATTTTATTCTACTTTTATTTTTATGTAAATTTTCTCTTTAATTTATAATCTTTTTAGTGAATAACGGTATAGATACTTGTTTGTTTTACCACATTAAAGAACATTACATCTTTGTAATTAATGCTTGGAATTTTTTATTCCTAGAAACTGTCAAAAGTTGAATCCTTCTTTATTTTAAGTGGAATCCTTTTAAATTTTTACCGAGAATAATTTTATTTAGATGAAGATAGTTAGTGTATTTGAAATTAAAATTTTTGAGATTTACATTTTGCGTATTGTGAACAAATATATTGAAAATCGTCCAATATTTGCCTTTTTTTTAAATGTATTTGAATTCTAAAATTTTTATGCAGGGAATATTTGCCAATTGCATGATGCATCAAAAATTTACATACTTTTTGCATCAAATTTATCTTTTAAATTTTGTAAAATAATATATTCATTCGAAAATTACTTTTTTCACTATATTTACTATTCATAATAAAGTAACAAGCAAAAAATTTAATTTTATGCAGAAACTTTTAGAGTTATTATAATACTTTATGCTAGCAGAACTTCTCATTTAGTGTGATTAGTACAAATGGATATCGCTGGCGAAATCTTTTGTTTTTGTTGTAAAATTATATCTTTTATTTTTTAGCTAACTATGTGTCTAGCTAATACTGCATTATGTGATAAATATGTGTTAAAATTTCAGTTTTTGTTATTGCATACATGTGGAACATTATTTGATCTCTGTGCCTTAAAAATATACATCTGTTCACAGAATGTGGTTTTAACATAACTACAAATTATATAATATTTTGATACTATATGTTTAAATGCAACACTTCATTTTGTTGGCAAATATTTGTCTCAACTTTTATCATGTACTTTTTGCCATTAACAATTAAAAATGTATTGTAATTAAAAGTTGCCAGAGCTGTAGTGATAAATTTTGCTTTGCAAACACTATTTTCAATTTTCAAAGTGGAAATGAAAATTCACATTTTCTTATTTCGTAATGGATCATTTATTTATGTTTCTTTTAAAGATCTTAGTTTCCTATAGATGGTTTATTAAATTATTAAATTGTTTAAAATCCTTTTTCTAGTCTTTTAAGCTTATCAAAAAGTGTAACAAAAATTAGACAAATGAAATTCATTTGCAAATGTATAATCTTATAGTTTTTGAAAATTTAATGGATTAAATGTTTTTTAACAGCTAAATTAAATTGTTTTAGCATTAAAACTATTTTATGGAAATAAAATTTTAACCACTAGTTTGTTGTTAATATTTAAAAGTCAAACTAGGTATTAGGGTGGAAAATTTTAGAGCCTATAGTATATAGTTGGTTAGATAACTTATGAAATGATTTATGTCTGTTTTCCGTATGTTTTTATGCAATGAAACTTTTAAGCGGGACAATCTTTCTAGAATGATTCCTTTCTTTAATGACTAGTTTTAACTACATCTTTTACTATATCAACTTAATGTCCTTAAGAAGAGAACAGACAGCTGTCTATGAATGACCAACAAATAGCCTTCCATTCAAAACTTTCTTGCGTTTTTACTGGCATTAAATACACTTGCAAAAAGTGCAAATACAACAAACTAAGATAATATTAATGAGGCAAACATAAGAATACTAATATACAAATAAATACAGTTCATCTTGCAACTATGTAAATAAATTTACAACAATTGCAAGAAAAGAATAAACAAAATGAAAAGTAATATTTTTTTAGTGATATAACTTTTTTTTATTTCAGAAATTAATAGTAGTTCAAAATTTGTTCTTTTACTCTACTAAAACCCCTGATCACTACAGTTTTGATTTAAATATATATGTAACATAAACAGCTTCTATTAATCTTTTTATGTTAGTTTCTTTGTTATGAAACTTCATCCTAATTAATCCTATATATTTAAAAAAAAAATTCCGTTAATTTTAAAAACATTTTGTTTCTGTTGTAGAAATGTGAAATTAAATACTATTACTATTATTTTTCTGCACATATTGAATTTGTATATTTTGCTATTATTACCATTACCATTATATAATATTATTACCATTATATTTATTTTTCTTTGCTTACATTCCAGCTGGATCTGGAAGAGAAAATATTTTTGAGATTTAGGAAATTTATATTAAATCATTAGGTTACTTTCTCATTGTTAGTGGTATGCTAACTGCTCAACTTTCAACATATCTTGTTTACCTATGCCATTTTGTATTTAATTAATATTTACTACTGAATTTTTGTTATGCTTATTTGTATAAATTCTATTAAACGTATAATTTATGATGATATTTTTTACTCTGAAATGATATTAAAAAATATTTTTTTGTATTTATTTTCATTTTTTTTAAAAAGAAAAAGATCTGAAAAGTTATATTTCTTTTTCTCTGAGATGTTTATTTTGAACTATTATTTTATAAATTCCAATTGTGCCTAACTAATATCATCAAATATTGTGTATTTAAAATATAAACTTAAATGGAATGAAATATAATGCACTAGTTTTGACTGCTTTAAAAAAATCTTTATTCTACTTATTAATTTACTCATGTACATTAATCAGATGTTTATAGTATCCTAAAGCATATTTTCTAATAGCTTATAGTATCATAGAACATATTTCCCACTAGTTTATAGTGTCATAAAACATATTTTCTAATAGTTTTCTCCCTTTTGATTTGCGGATTTTTTTTTCCGACTGCTTAATTTTTATGTAATCTGTATACTTTTATTTTGCATTATTTAAAAATGCTATGAATTTGCTTATGCATTGTTTTTTTGTGAATAAAAAGCTGAACACAATTGGTTTTTGTTCTGTGATTGCTTTTCTTAAAGCTTAAAATATTAAATACATGAATCTAACATTTTCAAATTGTGAAAATTTTATATGAAAAAATAAATTCTTTTAAAACTCTTAATTTAAACTTTTCTTAGGCAAGTTATAGAATTTGAAAAAATTTACTTAACTGAATTTCTCTTTTAATAGCTTGAAAGTGGTATATATAAGTACATATAAATTGTATTCTCATTTATTTTATTTGTTCTTAAAAAAATTTTTCCTTATAATATTTTATTGTAGAAAATTGAAATAGATTCTTATAGTATTAAAAGCNAGCCTGTTTTTTTTTTTTTTTTGTTGCTATAAGTCATTGTATTTTTTAGCAATTAGTCACCATTTCCAAACACTGGGTGATCTAAATACATGAATCTAATATTCATATTGTAAAAATTTTTATGAAAAAATATCCTTTTAAAATTCTAATGTAAACTTTTCTTAGCCATGTAGTTTAAAATAATTTCACTGAATTTCTCTTATAAAAATCTGAAAGTGGCATAGCATATAAGTATGTAAAAACTGTTTTCTCTTTTATTTAATTTGTTCATTAGCGATGTTTCCTTGTAATATTTTATTGTGGAAAGTTAAAGTAAAAAGTTTTTTTTTTTAATCGGAGATAATTTTTTTTTTTTTGCAATAAGTTATTATATTTTTCATAATTAGTTATCCTTTTCTAGCACTGGTGACAGCAACTTTAAGTACTCAACTCAAAAGACAAAGTGTGCTGCCACATTTAATTTTACGAATAATGATTTAGGCCGAACTGTGGTGATTATAATCAGTTTTAGACAGGGTATTCTATTCAAAACAAATATGTATTTTAAAAAATAGAATTTAGAGTACAGTGAAACCTGCCAAGTTGACCACCCTTGTAAGTTTGGCACTTACATAAGTTGACCTCAATTATCAAGAACGGAATTTTTCCTATATAATATAAAGAAGCAAAACCTTTGTAACTTGACCACCTGTCTATCTTGTATGTTGACCACTGAAATAAGTCAATTTTGTCTAGGAGTATTATGAAATTCTATTCTAAAACCCTCATAAGTTGACCAGAAAAAAAAATTCAGAAAATTTTCTGTAATTTTGGCAATGTATGTTAAAATTTCACTTGTTTGGTGAAATAGTGTAAAAAGCTAATCTAAACCCTTTTGTGAGTTTACCATCAGGGGAAACTGTAAGTGGTCAGCTTTTGACCATTTCTTTCATCCGCTCATTGAAAACAGGTATGTTAGTTGAAAAGTTGCTCTTCCAGTTGCAATAGTGAGCATTTGAATAAATGAATGCTCTGAAATATACTTTGATCCTTTATTTATGGTCTTTGATCTTTAAGTGTAGTAAAGAAATTTTAAAGTGTTCAAATAATTTTATTTTGTTAAAGTTTTCAAATTACATGTTTTCGTGTTCTGATATTTTGAGAAATTATATTTATTAAACACTTCACATGCATAACTAACAAAATAATTTTTAAAACAAAAATTAGTTAAATATTAGAATTATATGTATCAAATTGAAGTTCATTCAGGTTTAAACACATTTCTTAAGATATTCATTTACATATTTTCTGAATAAAATTTTTAAGTCAAGTAAAAAAAAAATTAAATGTATAGCAACATGATATAGGAAACGAAAAAGTGAACAATGACCCACCCCCTCTATAAGTTGACCACTTGTCTAAGTTGACCACTAAAACAATGCACCACAAGCGGTCAACTTACACACACAAGTTTTACTGTACTATACTTTTGTTTACATTATAAAAAGTATTGGTGGTAAAAAAGATAGAGAATAAATCAGATAATGTATTTAATTTATAAAATAATATCTATAATAAAGATATCGAGAATACATATAATAAAATAGAGAATCTGTAAATATATTCCAATTCAAAATGTCATCCTTGTACATATTTTGTGTATGAGTTAGTTGAACCATAACCGTATAAAAAGCTTCATACGTTCTATAAAAAGCATATAGATTAACATTTCTCTGTTTTACTGTGTATCAACTACTAGTAATCAATACACCCAGCTCTATATTTTGGCTAATCATATTTTGTGTATCATTAGAACCTCAAAAGCTTCATTAACATGCTATAAAATTCGAGGAGTTTGACCAGCTTATCATGAATCAATACCACCCATATATCAGAAACTGATACTAACTTCTTACTTTCCCTTATCTTATTCATATGATTTATCAGATTTTTGAGACACCAAAGCAACCATGCCAAATAGTTTGCCTTTTTTTAGAACATGTTTCAAGTTTTAATTGTTTAAGTACAATATTTAAAAATTGAAGATCGCGTTTTTGTAAATGGGCATAGCCATGTGCATCAGATTTTGCACTTGAGGATTACTTTGTTTTGGCAAATCAATAAAAATTAGTTTTCCCCTAGAGTTATTACTCACTGAGGGTGTGCCGTGCTGAGGAGAAATAGATGTCCACGCGAAATCAAGTAAATTATAGTGAAGTATTGATTGGGGATGAATTTTGAGGAAAAAAACAGTTCTTGTCCAACTCTATTTTCAATTTTTTTTCACATCAAAAATTTTAAATTTTATTATTTTGAAATTTTTTAGGTGATTTAAATAAATATTACTGACATTCATGTGTATTTTTAGTTTTATAATTTCAATCTAATGCCTACTTCAGAAAATTATCAAACCATTAAATTCATTTTTTACAGAATCAACTTTCATGGACATAAACCTTGTTCTTCAATTGTATTTTAAAAAACAACTATTAATATTTTAAAAAAAATTTTCTTATGTCTAATTTTGATATGAAAAAAAAACTTGATCGAACGATACAAATATAAAAGATTTCAGTGTGATTGTTTTATTGGTGTGAAAATTGACATTAATTCTACAAACTCTGTAAGTAAAGCAAATTACAATGTGTTGAAAAGTATTTAGTAAACAGCTTTTCTGGTATTTTTTTGCATTCCAAAGCTGATGTTCTCTTAGAAAAAAAAGCATTATTCATTGGAAAAGATATCTTTTTTTATGAATCTCATCAAGTTATTATGCAAAAACAATTTATTATATAAAATTGTTATCGAGTTATTATATAAAATTATCATTTAAAAACAAATTTCCACTCGTAAATTGTGTATTGAATGAAATATTACTTGTGAATTTTTTCAAACTTTTTCAGCAATTTGTTCACTTTTTGCAACAGCTGTAAATTTTTTTTAAAAAAAATTACTGAATTTTTTAAAAATTATCAGATGAAAATAAAAGATCTTTCAAACGTTGCGTATTTACTAATATATATCTCCTAAATTGTTCAGATATTTTTCTAGTCCATTTTCCTCCTTACCCAGTAACGAATACAGGAGTTTTTTTTTTTAAAAGCTTTTTTCATAATAATATTGTGAGGCTTATAAAAGTACAACCAAAAGTAAACAAGAGAGTGAAAACTAAGGAGTACACCATAGCTTCATGAAAGTAGCAATGATCGCTGATTTGCAATTGATATAAAATCACAGGAAAGTTTATCTAAAGAGCGAAGTTTTTTCATGAATAGCAAACTGTAATATAAATGCGTATACGTTCCATTAATCTGCAAGGCTGTGAACAATTAATTAAAAAGATGGATAGATAAAAATCGAATCTAGCTTTAGACGAAGCAAAAGTTTTGCCAAATTTCAAGAAATCTAGCTAAATCAAAAAATTTTAGATACAGAAGAAGACAAAGAGCGTTTTAAAATCTTCGAATAGTATGTCAAAGAAGTACCAGAAGTCTCAGACTTTCCGCCACCTTCAACCTCAGTCTCATCCCAAACCAGAATTATTAAATTTGAAACTTTTGCTAGAACATGTGCCAGATATAGAATTCCGGATAGACTTGGTGCTGCTTTCACACCATTTGATTTACAGTAAGTAAAATCGAAAGAGAAAGTAAAAAATAAAAGATAACGAAATGCAAAGGTTCTTTGATCATCATTGACAGATGTAAAGTACACAAAGGAAGCAACAAAAACTGAAATAAGCAGCAAAATAGGAAATCAAAGTAAAAGATATTTACTTTGATGGAAGAAAAAAAAAATTGCTAGTTATGGAGGAGGCAAAAGATGGGTCTTTCCAATTACATATCTAATATAAAACAATATATATATCGATTGTTCCTAAACTATTTAATTCCGACACAGCTGTCCATAAACTCTATCAGTGTCAGATATAAAGGAATTTATTTTGAATTGGCAAAACAAATTATGCTTCTCAACTTATTGTAGTTGGTTGCGACGGAACTATGATAAATGTATGGAACTGAGACGAGTTTCATTCGAATGTGTTATTAATAAGGCATATTATAAATTATCGGATCGAAGAATGCGCAAGAGTTTGTTCAATTGCAAACATCTTTCACTGATAAGACGAATTTTCGTTTCAATTGAAAAAGATTCCTCAGAAATGAGAGAAAATAACATTTCAAGAATGCAAGAACAGATCAAAAATGTTTAATGAATGTAAGCAAAGCAGTTTCTTCTGGCAAATATCCACCAAATTTGGCATAATTAAGCCCTGGTAAACATTCGAATGCAAGATAGCTCACTAAGCTAAAAAAAAAGGTATTTGAGCTTGCATAAGAAACTTGGATCCATCGACCTATTTAATGGAATTATGCTTCCTTTTATGCTGTGATGTGATTTTATACAAAACTTTTGTGAAGCTATGGTGTACTCTTTAGCTTTCTCTCTCTTGTTTACTTTGGGTTGTAATTTTATAAGCCTCAAGTTAGTATTATTAATATGAAGTCCCGCAGTGGACTGATCGTAAAGACACGGTTCAAAGTAGAACAACGAAATAAAGCATCACTGGCTGCTGTCAGTGAGCCGGTGGGTGACCACTTTGATCATCCTGCGTAGGGACCGAGGGTGCGCTGTATCTGCCCTAGTTAAGCTGTTCCACCGTGAAGTGCTCGACTTCGCGCAGGTCGTCGGACTTCCCAAGCAGGGGAGTCGTCCCCTCTACATAGGATCAAAATTACGATGGCATGTCTTCGGATCATCCTCAGGCATGTTTCCCAGACCGTCGCCAATAGCCCATTGTGCAGCTTTAGTGCGACGTACATAAAGTACCTACCTACCTAATATGAAAAAAGCTAAATAAAAACCTCCAGTATCCGTAACTGAGAAAAGAGAAGAATGAATCAGACAAATTTCAAAACTATTTGTGAGTAATATAGTATTAGTAAATGTACAACGTTTGCAAGGTCTTTCTTCTGATAATTTTTAAAATATTAATATTTTTCTAGAATTTCGTACTTTTGGTAAAATTTCATAATTTTTACAGCTGTTGCAAAAAGTGAAAATATTGCTGAAAGATTCGGATAAAATTCACAATTAATATTTCATTCAATGCGCATCTTTTAAGTGGTAATTTCTTTTTATATGACAGTTCTTAAAAATTTACAAAAATTTGCTGTTTTAGGAAACTTTCAAACTTTTAAGGCTTTTGCAGGGTGATACGATAGTGATAAGATAATCCATATACAACTTCAGGGAAATAGTGCTTTTCGATTATCGAAAACTCTTTTTTTTTTTGCTCCACCCTACTGCATAATTATATAATCTATAAAAGTAATGTTATAAATATGGTATCGATTAAATTAGCAGTAGTCTCTCAAGGGGTGATGCTTTTTTCCGGTGCTCTTTCTCTGTTCAGCGGCGTAAGCGCGTGCGTAGGACTTTTTTACGAAAGATATTTCTAATGGCTGCAACTCAGCCATTAGCTTTGATTTTTTTAGTTGAGAACTTTTTATTGCTTTATTGAAATTACATACTTTCGCAATCTTGTGTATTCAACATAAGTTTATAAACCTTTGTCAGGTAGAAAAGATGGATGGAACAAATCAGAGAAGGGCATAGCGAAGAATACATCCGGGTTTCGAACCTGCCTCCTCTACCTTTCCCACAGCGTTTGGCGGGCAATACCGCTAAGCCAGGGAGGTCCCAACTTTTTAAAATTCCATCTATTTTATTTAAAAACTCAACAGCTTGAGTATCTTTAATGTTTGAATTATTTTGGACAAAAGAGTTTCCCCCCACCCCCAATTAAATGTAGGCACATTAAACGGAAAATACCCTTTATGTCAAGATTTAATATTTGATTTATCCAAAACTAATAATGCAATCAAATTTTTTTTTAAAAATCTACCTGCAACTAACAGTATATTGGTAATATTATAAACTATATAATGTTAACTATTTAGCCAAATCGAATAATAATTAAGGAAATTACCTGCAGTATCGACTAAATAATTTGTTTTTGAAGAAATTGCCATTTATATTTCGAGACTGATGATTTAAAATTATTCTTATACCATCATTAATATTATTCATAACCGTTAACATTATTATATACCTATTAAAGTGCATATCAATGGCCCCATTTCTTTCTATAAAGAAAAATACTTAATTATCTAAAAATTCTACTGCTAAAGTAAACTAGATCTTTCAATATAATTTCTTCTACAATTATTTCCTTGTACGGCAAATACCAACTCTCTATCTCAATTTCTCACAAATCTGAAACTTGTTTTAAAACAAATAATTATTGCAATCCAAAATATTATCTGCCTAAAATCATATTACATTAGAAGACCATTCATTTTATGTTTTATCTTTCTTTTTTATTTATTTATATTTATTTTTTAGAAAGCATTCCCTTGGAAAGAAATTCGTGAATTCCGCGTCATATTACATTCGAAATCGATTTATACATTAAATATAGTAACGTACTGTACATAGAAAACTTTCATTTTCTTTTGCAGTTATATATGGAAGTTTTTTTTTCCACCGTCATATTTGCCCATAGTTGTTTCTTTAAAAAAAGAAACTATTCTCAATTACTTAAAGAGTATTGTAATAATCAAATGGATTCTTTTAAATCCATTGGGGGAAGATCGAAACATTTTGATTTCTAGAAAAGCTTTTTTATTTCGAACTGTGATAGGGCGCATAACTCTAGCCACTTTACATATTATTTATAAATAATAAATGGTTAAGAGATTCAATCTAAAAATGGTTAACCAATTCGATTCTTCGTTTGCTTTATTTGAAATTTATGTATTCGTCTTTGATCAGTTATCGCTTGCAGTTTTGTTAGTAATGTAACGTAAAATGAAAACAGCGACGTTGCTTATAAGCTTTTTAGTATAGAGACATATCTAATAATATTCGAATAAATATTTAATTACATTCAATTCAACCCAACGAATTGAATCGAATAGGTCATTAAATTCGTAGAATTGTTAAAGGGGTGATCTTTCTCTTTTTTTTTCCATTTACTATTAGGATTACATGAAGTCATATGGTATTAATTTTTCAAATCATTGAATATTCGCTTTAATAAACAAGTTAAGCACTCAATATACATAACGATATTATCTTTCTGTAAGTTTTTATTTATTATTTTTTTTTATCCGTTCGAAATTTATGATATTTAACTGAAAAAGAAGAAAAGGATAGTAACTGGCTTTTTTTGGGGTTGATAAGATACATTATGTCAGCATAGCGCTGACAATAACTTAATTTTTTAAAAACTTTTTGAAAATTGATTACGTAAGCTATAAATTTTATTAAAATGTTTGAAAATTAATTACATTAACTATATTGTTTTTAAAGCTGTAAGCATCTTATCAATATAACTATAGTATTAGTTATTATAAGTATTAGCTATAAGTATAACTATTGACAATTTTAAAATCTGAATAAGCGTAAATCCCCAAAAGAATTCGTATAAAGACATCGATTTTTAATTTTTTTTCGACCATGGACTTTATAAAAAAAGTTTATAAAGATAATAGTGAATGTTTTAACCTTTAAAGATCACTTTTAAAATATTTAAGTACAGGAATGAAGATTTTTCATCATTTTATCATTAATAATCTTAAATTAGGTTTTATGTCGGACAGTTTAATTTGCAGTCCTTGCGTATATCTAGTCTAGTCTATGAATTTGTTTTTGATGTATATAAGTTCAAAATGAATGAAATTAGCCGAATGATGGTTTACTTTGAGATGAAAACTTAAAAGAACTGCTATAAACGTTGAAAATGATTCTCAAGGAAGCTTTTTTTAAGAATTTAATTATTTTATCCTGATTTGAAAAGCAAGATACGAATGCCATATTTTATAAATGATTGTTCTTTTCATAATTTATTCAATATATTGTTATTAGGAATATTATATTTTCTTTTAACAAATGCCATTCCAATTTCCCTAACATTTCACTTGAAATAATTTTATAAAGGCACCCGAAGGATTCAATAAATGATAGGTTTGAATCTAAGTATAATCAGAGGTTTTAAAATTCATCACAGGTTGTAAAAAGTACTAACTGGCGGAACCCCTTTAGGCCAAGGGTTCCGCGGAATTGAGAACCTCTAAACTATTGCTACTTCTAAAGAGCTATTGCAATTTTAAAGCGTATTTAAGCTCCAGAAATATATAAATATGTTATTTTAGGTTTAATAAAAACACAGTTATTATTTTCTTAGAAAAAAGTTGTCGTCTAGATGTCTCGCCAGTTGACATTGTCCTTTTCCCACTATATGTGAATTTTTGTTCTGGAAGTCCCGGGAAAAACGTTCCCCGCTGAGATGGGTGCCCTCCCGTCGTTTGCAACCTCAATTATAGGGTCCTCGTTCTCTGTCAAATAGATCAGTTCGCCTGTTGGCTGCCTATTTTACTTCGAAACGGTCCATAATAGGTTCCCTAGGGGTCTAACCCACCTGCACCCCTCGACGATAAACAGGCAGAGGCACCAGAGAATAATCCGAAGAACTTAAAATGGGGCATTTGATTTGATTCTAAATTCTGGATAAGGCATTTAACCTCATCGAATTTGCATCGCCTCAATATTATTTGTTTGTTAAAATACTGATTAAATTTCTCAGGGTGTTTCAAAACTCACCCAAAAAGAGATTTTAATTGGAAGCGCAGGTTATTAATTGTAAATTGGGAATTTTTTTATTGATTCATAAAGTTTACAGTATAGGTTGAACCAAATCTAGCTATGAAAAGACAGTGTTTGTAAAAAAAAAAAATATTTAAAACATCTACAAAGCATAAAAAAATCTTATATTATTTTCAATTCCTGTAGAGGGTTAGTACACAGTTTAAAATGAAAAACCAATCTAAACAAAAGATAACAAATTCTCAGACGTTTTTAATTTTTTTTCTTGGTCTCGTTCTTTTCTATTAATGCGTTAGCTGAATGAATTTAGAACTCTATAGGTAGTTGTGAGTATTATAAAAGTAATTGCGAGTGATTGTAGGTATTGAAAAGTACATCTGGAAAACAGCCTTCACAGGTTTGTGACACAAATACATTTTTTGCTCAGCATTTCAGTGATCATTCTGCGTAAATGTAACTGTGGATGAATTTTGTGCCCAATGCACAATTTCCTCTTTCAAGATATGAGTGGTTATAGGCTTAGCGTATATCTTAGATTTAAATAAAATTTTTTTAAAAAAGGTAATACTATATATGATTTTAATCATGCCAAATTTGAAGGCAAAGAAAATGGTCCGATTTGCATGATCAGGACGGCTAATTTTAATCACCAAAGTGGAAAATTATGCCTCAAAATTGCTCAACACTGATGATAGTAACTGTACTTAATCATAAATTTATTTGACTTTAAAATACTGGAAATGCTGTTACAAATTCTCATTTTTCCATTTTTTTTTTAAATAGCTAGTACACAAATTTGGAATGTTTTTGTTGATTTAGTTGGTTTTTATTTATTTATTAATTATAATTATTTTGCTTTCTTAAAAAAATTGTAATCGAAGATAAATCTACAATCATATGGATTTTTTTCTTCTTCGAGTTGTGTTTACTTTCAAATAAAAATTTAAAAAGGCCTCTCGAAAGCGACATGAATTGGTTTTACACTATCATTAAACAGTGTAATTTTTCACAAAAACTCAGATTCAATTCAGAAATTTCAATTAACAAGCTCTTTTGTAATTTAAAAAATTGCTATTCTCAATTCTAAAATTTATGTATAAAAATGATTTTCTGTAATTTTCATTTATAGGCTAATCCTAATGTCTGACATGAAAAAGAACAATAAGTTTATAACAATATATATTTGTGGAAATATATATGAGCTGCTTTTGATAACAGTGCTATTTTTATTTTTTTTTCTTGTAGTATTACTTTCAAATTGATAATTAAGCTAAAAAATAACTAAGCATTATTTTGTAAGCTTCCTTTGAATTATATATCAACATTAAGACTTTTTTTTCTATTATATTTTAGTATATTTTATGCGTCAAATTAGTTTATTTAAAAATTTATGACAAAAATAAAAAGGAAATTTTTTTTCAAAGTTACTTAATAAATACTTAAACCATTTAATAGCTATTAGGAGAGCCGCGATGGCTCAGGGGATAAGCGTTCGCTCTCCAATGAGGTGAACCGGGTTCGAATCCAGCGATGGCTGGTCGCTGTGACTCTGCATCCGGCTTGCACCGACCACAGTGCTGACGTGAAATATCCTCAGTGCTACCACGAATCATGGGTTAGAGTCCCTTTGCAGTCAAGCTAACAGTGGAAGGTTCTCGTGGTCTTCCTCTCCATGTAACGCAAATGCGGGTTAGCTCTATTAAAAAGCCCTCCACGAAGGCAAAATTTCTCCCAATACTTACTTGATCCAGGAGTTCCCTTGTCTTCTGCATTGGGTTCAAAATTACAGGGCTACGGAACATTAGTAGTCATAAATCCATAAAATTGGGTCGGCTGTTCAACGACGGTTATAAAATAAAATAAAAATAGTTTTACAAAAGGAAATATCAACTCTTGTGAGATATGAATTACACGCATCGCTTTTAGTACTTAATATATAAAGGATACATTACCAAATAATTTTCCTCCCAAGTTTCAAACTCATCGATGGCTGGTTCATACGAATTCTTCTTCCGTCTCGCACCAACCACAGTGCTGACGTAAGATATCCTGAGTGGTAGACAGATCATTGGTTGGAATCTCCTAACCGCCTGGCTACCCGTATGAGGTTTTTGTGGTTTTCCTCTCCTTGTAACGCAAAGGCGATTTATTTGCATCAATAAGTACTCCACAAAAGCTGGCTTGTCTCAATGTTTGCTCCTGGAGTTCCCTTGACTTCTGGGTAAAGCTTTAAATTACGAGGCAACGGAGTTAAAGTTACATAACTATTACCTTCTTTCAATCATCTTTTAAATGTCATCAACATGTTGCTAAATGACGAATCCCTTGTAGCTTATCTCCCTACCATTTTATTTCGTGTAACTAAAGATTTATTTCTTTAATTCTAGAAATTAATTAAATAGTAGGGAGTTTTTTTAGCTCATATTTTTAAATTCCTAGGGAGTACAGAGCGCACGCGTTCTTCCTTTTTCACAAACATCCCTCCTTTTTCATCGGTTTCCCAAAGACCCCTCTTCTTTTGTGTGGCCAGTCTTTTAAAGTTCGAATTATGGACTACTCCCTGGTCCATAAAATCCTTCGCACCTCTTTGTAAATAGTACAATAACTAACATGCATCTATTCTTGCCATCATAATGTACTATTGAGGACTACATGGAGGACTACAAAAAAGGGGGTAATGAAATATTTCCCCCTCCCCATCGTTTGTATGATTGTCAAATGTTGGATAATGTGTTTGTGAAGTATAGCATGTTTTTTTTNTCCAGGCAAATAGATATTGTTTTCTTTTTTTTTTTTTTTTTGGATTCTATTAACTTGTCATTTTGGTATATTCTGCATTTTGGATGGTCTATTTGGATGGAAATAAAGCTATTTTTTTATTGGCGTTAAAATAAAAATTTGAATTTTTATTCTGTATTACTGTAAATATATTTGTAATATTTTCCTTAATAAATATGGCGGAGCTCTCTTTTTCATCAAGCCAATGTCCTACAAGGAATTTAGTTTTTTTTTATTAATTGAAATAAAGATAAATTTTGAAATGATTTAAGTGAAACAGAACACATTTCTTGTTGAATATTGTTTAATAACTTCATAAAGTAAATAAATTAAATGAAAAAAAAATGTATGTTTTTTTTTCACTTTCAAATTCTGAATGCACTATCAAGTATCACACATGTTATTTAAAATATTATGTAAACCTCCAATTGGAGACGATTTGTTTACTTTCGTTGATCCTCAATGAAAATAAACAACTCAACTTAAACAAAAAATTTTCTTTGTGTAAAAAAGAAAAAGAAAAGAAAAATCTTTGTAAATCGTAAAAATAACTTAACTATGGGAAAAATTTACGTTGCGGATCAAAAATTATAAGTATGGGAAAAGTCACGTGTGATTTCCTTATTTTTGCTTACAAGAAGCGAGAGTGGATCTGAAATCACCAAAACTACTCATATATATCATTTAAAAGGCTCAATTGAAAGATAACTCGTCTGGACATAGCTCGAAATGCTTGATTATGAAAATGGACACAGTTCGAAGTGAGTGTTTACGAAAATGGACACCAGATCAAAATGACTGTTTACGAAAATGGACATAGCTCGAAATGAGTGTTTACGAAAATGGACACAGCTCAAAATGAGTGTTTACGAAAAATGATACATCTCGAAATGAGTGTTTACGAAAATGGATACATCTCGAAATGAGTGCTGACGAAAATGGATACATCTCGAAATGCGTGTTTAAGAAAATGGATACATCTCGAAATGCGTGTTTAAGAAAATGAACTCAGCTTGAAATGCGTGGTAACTAAAATGGACACAGCTTTTTTTTTTTTTTCATTTTCAAACTTGCCTTTTTTAAACAATAAACTAATGAATCACTTAATACATTTTATTAAATTCGTCTTTTTTAAAAAAAAAAAAAAACAATAATAATTAGCGTCTAATTTGACTTAGCTAAAAGATATTTGTTATTTTGATTATTTGGCGAATTTTGAGTACTCATAAGCTTTTCGCTGTCTTTATGGTAGCTGTGCTATTATTTAATTACCTATTTTCAATTGAGATCTATTTCTTAAAACTGCTTAATAAGTTTTTTTCTTTTTTTGTTTCATTTTAAATTCGGAGTCTTTTCTTTTTATTAGTATTATCCCCAACTGTATTTGAAATTTATGAAAATTTCAATTAATTTTTAGTGAAAAAATTTTACTAAATATTTTAGATAAAATTTCATGTAAAAATATTTAATTTAGGTTTGTAGTTAAAAAATTAAAAATACATTAGACATTTTTGTAGTTAAAATGTAGTAAAATGCAAAAGATCCAAATAAATCAAAAATAGAAACGTATGCAGCATCTCATGACCAAAAATTTCAAAGACAAAAAGTAAGTCAAACTCACACAAATCTTATCTAAACTGAATATCGCTTTTTCTAATTTTTTTATTATGAAAAAAAAAAAACTTAATTGACGAATTAAATGAATATGAAAACAGTCTTCAAATATATTCGAAAGGAACAAAATAATATTATAGTAGGGTAAAGCAACCAGTGAAGGAACACTACCCAGTGAAGGAACACTACCCAGTGAAGGAACATTTCATATATATTGATTGAAAATAAGATTTTGAAAGTTTTTCTTTAGATTGATTGGTAACAATAGCTTACAATGCAATACAATAGGCCAAACAATAGAAAGTCATCTACCAATGTTTTGGATTACCTGGTCAAATAGACTTCTCTGGAAAAATTTTTGAATTTGTTATTATCTCTGCAACACCTTGTTTCCTTGAAAAAATTATAAGGTGAGTGTTTGTATTTATATGTTTGAAGTGGAATTAATTGCATGTAATAGTTTTATTTTTCTCACTATGAAACAGAGAATTCGAAATGTAGTTATTGAAGTTACGTTTTATTATTTTTTTTAAGCATCATAGCATAATAAAGTACTGAGATAAGGGAGTGTTTATTCATTGGATCACCAAACGATGAAAAATCAGTGAAGGAACAAATGTTCATTTACTGGTTTTTTTCTAAGTTAATAAAAATAGAAGATAAACTTTAATTTTCTTGTACCTTTAGTGATGTTCCGCATCAAAAGTATGTTAAAAATACGAAAAACAACTTCTAACCAGTGAGGGAACAGGCATGTTCCTTTACTGGGCATAGATTTCCCAGTGAATGAACAGTATGAGTTAATATGTTGACACTTAAATTTTCAATTCATGATTACAAAAAAAAGTTTACATTTTCCAAGTATTTATATGTTTTTATTTCGAGAATAGGCTTGTTTTTAAATATTTGTATGCTTATAAATTCATAAAGAGCATTAAAAAATAACCAAAATTAAGTGTTTCTTTACTGGGTGTTCCTTCACTGGTTGGAGCTGTTCCTTCACTTGGTCTTCTTACTATTTGTTATTTGAACCTCCAAAACTTTAAAACAATATTATGTAAGTTCTCTACAATTTTTTTTACATAATTTGCAATTAGTAACAAATATGTTGACACTGTCATTTAACTGAAATTACGAATTTTGAAATTAATATGATTTTTTAAGTGGCAAGTGAAGTTTAAGTGTTTCTTCACTGGTTAGTTTACCGTACCTGTCTTATATTTTTTTATCAGCATCGATTTATTTTTATATAACTTTAAATGGCATTTATATTCAATAATACTAACACAGACAGATTAAATTATACTCGTTTATTTCTCATGAAATTGAGTTTATTTATAAAACAAAACACTATACTATGCTTTAGATACTATTAAAAAATGAATTTTTTTTAAAAACTAAGCATTTAAAATTGAATAATGCATTCCCCTGTTAATCGAATAACTCGCTTAATTGAAAAGTGTTGGAGGAACCAATGGTATTCCTTTAAGCGGGATTGACTGTACTAAATAATAAATTTGGATTCTAGTTTTTATTCTTATATATTAATTTAGAATAACCAATCATAATTTTTTCGAAACATCAAACATCGGAAGAAAACGTATTTCTATTATTAAAAAATATATTTAATATATTTTTTTAAAAATATAAGTATTGAGGATAAGTATTTCACAAATTCAAATAATTTTAAACATTTTCAAATTTTTGTCTTTAGTTATCTTCTCTTTCTTTCAAATATTCTTCTTACATTTAAATAATTTAATTATAAAAATCTGTAAAATCTGAAAATAACCTAAAATTTAAATTATATTTATTTTTTCTTATTAACTGGCATCTAATATATATGTAAGATGATACACTGAAAAAACAGCTTCAGGGAGATAGGGGGACGTAAATCACTTAAGTGGTGACATTTTTACCATATGAAAGATAGCCCCACTGCCCCATATTGGACAGGGAAGGAATGGGGTTCCCACACTTTGGATTGACCCCCTGTAGCATGAAAGGAAATGGAAAAGATAGTAGAAAAACCTTTTTGGTTGTTTAATTAGAGTGACCTTTAAAAATATTTTCTCTTCTCTCCCTAATAATAGAAGCAGATAAGTTTCTAGAAAATTGCACTTCAGCTGTAAAAGTCAGCACGCACCTGCATTTCTAAAAACTTATTACAATAACAGCCAGTACCAGTAATTGGGAACAAGACCTGCTAAGTTTAAAAAAAAAATAATGGCACATAAGTGGCATTACTTCCAAAAGCTTTAATCTTAACTTTTAAACATAGCTTTACCATTTTCATGTATAAAATTTCCTTTTTGAAAAATGGTTGTTCTCAATGACCTATAATGCAGATTTATGCTTTTAGAAGTGGGAAATCCCGGAAGAAAAAATAAGAAAAAAAAAGCATAGGAAAAAAAGCACCAAAAATAAGATTTATGCTTTTAGAAGTGGGAAATCCCGGAAGAAAAAAATGCGGTAAAAAAAGCTTAGAAAAAAAAACCACCAAAAAATGAGCGCAGTAAAAAATCAGAAAAATGCACCACTTAAGGATTAAAGAAATTTAAAGGCCAATTTTATTTGGGGCATTGAACATTAGTTTAATGTTATTAAATATTTATCTGAATGTAATCAAATCCCTTTTTTAATATACAAAGCCTAATGTGAAGTTTGCAGAAACAAATTTTTAATGTTATATATTTCTTTAATTGTTTGTAATGCTATAAAAAAACATTTAACAGCATTATTACATATGTAATATATTAACTAAGTTAGGAGGTTAATTTTGCGATAAATTAAAATATTAACAAAATTTATGAAATGTTTAATTTTAAAACAGTATTTTAAAACAAATCACCAAAGAAAAATTCATTGTTTGTATATCATATCATAAAATGTAATTATTGGCATTTAGAAAAGTTTTAGAGCTTCTTCAAAGTACTTAACCATTTTTTTAAAAAAAATTATTAATTGCAAAAAATTCCTTTCTTTCCTTTTAGATAAAATAATTTTAAAAAATAGCGAATTTCATAATAGAAATTTTTAGTTACAATAAATTCGAGTTGCACATCTCAAATGGAATCGGACGTTAAATTCGTATAATTTCTTAAGTCGTGCTTTTTTTTAGGATTGTTCTTTCCGGTGCTTTTTCTCCGGTCCTCTTTTTTCCATTTACCTGAAAGAATCATCTTCAGATAAGTAGAAAACTTCTCTAATATTTCACTTAAATAATCTTAATATCTTGAGAATTTTAGAACTTTTTATAAAACTCTTAGTGGAAAGCTTATTTTGAAAGATAATGAGAATAAGAATATGGCAAAAAAGAACATGAAATTATTCCGAAACTATTCAAGTTTTAATTTAAGCAGTTGCCGGTAGATGGCAGTAACATGTACCACTGAAGGCAGTTGTAGTAAAGGGGGAAATATATGTATATATATATATATATATATATATATATATATATAT
>NC_092211.1:24469254-24504582 GCF_043381705.1 Parasteatoda tepidariorum | reverse complement strand
TGTGTGTGTGTGTGTGTATATATATATATATATATAATTACTATAACTCTTACCACTATAACTCTTCATATACCGGATTATCTCACAAACTTTGAAGTGTATGGAGATCATTTTATAGAATACATTTCATTTTATTTTATAATCTGCGTTGAACAACCGATCCAATTCTGAGTTTCCAGATTAACTCCGCGGCCTTTTAATTTTAAACCCATAATTCAGAAGACAAGAGAACTTCTGGATCAAGCATTGGACAAACTAGCCTTTGTGGAAGACTTTTTGATGGAACTAACCCACATTTGCGTCACACGGACACCAAGGGAATTCTAACCCATGATTCGTTCAGCCCAGAGGATATTTTATGTCAGTACTGTGCTCAGTGCGAGCCGAAAGCAGAATTCATTTCGAACAGACAACTCTGGAAATCGAACCTTGGCCACCTAATTGGGTGGCGAGCGTTGTATCCCTTGGGCCAACGCGGTTCACATTAAAACTTTGTCAAAAAGATGAGAAAGAGAAAAAAAGGATTCTGACCATGTACGGGCCTTTTTTCTGTGCTCCAAAGCATAAATAAATTCGTTAGAACGTAAATCTAATATTGAAGTGAAATTAAACATAAGTGAAACTAATCATAAGTGAAACTAAACATAAATGAAACTAAACTAAAGTTAAACTAAACATAAGTAAAATTAAACTGAAAATGAAACTAAACATAAGTGAAACTAAACACAATAAAAGTGAAAGCAGTGTTTTATTATTTAAAAGTTCAGTATTCTAACAAAATAAATAAATACAGCTGTACGGTAAACGATGATGGACTGTAAGTACTTGGAAAATATTAACCGATAATATGAAATAAAATAAAAAAATAATAATATAGGATTACGAAAACTTACAAATAATTAGAATTTCCTCTTTGATAACATTAGTCGATAATTCTTTTTCGAACATTTCTAACATTCTTTCGTGTATCACAAATGCAGCTTCTGTTCATCTCGTAAAGTATGTGAAAAAGTTTGTTAATCTCAATATTTCCTTATTTCTAGAGCAAAATATGTAATTGCAAAGCATAAACGTGGGAATTAAAATTCTACTGCTCGAACCAATGCTGACTTTAATGAAAATGTTATTAAGATCGAAACGAAACAAAATTAACTCAATTATTTCTTTTAAAAAAACGTTCAGACATGAAAGAATTGAGATTAAAAAAGAAAAAAAAGCATTGAGACACACTTCAATTTCTATCCCTCAAAAAAAATTCGAAGACTATGTCATTTATTTTAAGATTAAAACTGTTGCAAATTTTCATCACGTTTTAGATCATTTTCTCTCGCATATTTATTCCCCTGCACGTGTCGTCTATTTCACGAGATGTTTGATATTAAAAATAACGTTGCTTAAGATCACGAGGTATTTATTACATTCCCCCTTAAATTTAATGGCAACTCTTATTTTTTAATGACAGGAATAGAATTGTAAAGAAAATAAAATTAAAAATAGAAAATCCGCGGAGGGAAAAAAAAATCTCTTAACCATTATGAGCCAATCTTTCCAAAAAGTATTGTTGAAATTAACTTCGTGAAAACACTTTCTTCTGTCAAAGCATCATTTTCATCCTGGGATGAGGAGGATGGAAGATGCGGAGAGGAGAATTTAAGAGGAGAGAAACGACTTGCACACGCTATTGGTTGAATTATTGGATTTCTTCGCCAATGGCAAAGCATTACTGGTGTTTGATGATGGGAGGAGAGGAAAACATGCAAGGGAAATCTAGTTTGGCGGTATTATCGCCTTCTATTTAGACTTTTCGAGTGCATTGTATAAATTCATTTGAGTTTTTTAAAAAACAGAAGAAAAAAAAGGAATTAATAAAATGTTAGTAATATTTTCTAGTTCTTAACTGATAAAAAATAAATTCACGACTTAGTAAATAATGTATTATTTGAAACTAAATGAGTTTTAATAATTAAAGAATTTTTTAAAGATTATTCGTTTTTAAATCCTATCAGAATAATACTAATTTGATTTTATAGCCGACATTGGACAGCGGATCCAATTCCGAGTTTACGACTATCAATGTTCAACTCCATAGCCTTATAATTTTGAACCCAACCCAAAAGACAAGAGAACTCCTGGATTAAACACTAGAACAAACTAGCTTAGACCAATCGCAAGGGAATTCGCACCCATGATCCGTCTACCACTGAGGATATTTTACGTCAGCGCTGTGGTCGGTGCGAACCGGGAGTAAAATTCGTATCAACCAATCACAGCTGGGATTCGAACCTGGGTACATCATTGGGAGGCGAACTCTCAATCCCCTGAGCCACCTTCTCTCAAGTTTTAATGTTTAAAATTTTTTTAAATATTATTTTTCTCTTAAATCTAAAAGAGTAATGTAGTAATTTATGAAAGAAAGTAAAATGCTTGACACACAATGCTGACCATATTGCCATCATCATGCGTATGGTCATAACTTAACATTCATATCTTCTTAACTGACAGTATGCTGTTGTCAGTTTAACAATAAATAAACTAGATGTTTAAAATTAGTCAGTTTAACATTAAGTAAACAGATGTTTAACATTAAATAAAATAATTATTAATATTATTGCATTAATTGCAAAAAAAATTAGCTCTGGGTGCTCATATTTTTTATTTTTTTAGAAAATCTAATTTTTTAAGCTGCTTTTAATTATAGGTATAAAGGATTTATTTCATAGAAAAATGGAAGATACATATTTTTGGGGGATGGCACTTAGCGGTTTATAACTAACTGCCTGTAAGCATTCATAAAAACTATATTTTTATTTCAATGGCCCAATTTTTTTTTTATTTCTTGGAGGCCGTTCAAATATTAAGCAAGCACCCAACAGAGGAGGGGTTTCTATTTGTTTATTTTGGATGAAAAATAGGAAGGAGGAGTATGCTTACTTAAGATATTAAAATCTCCTTATACTCAAAATTTCCTTAAGAAACAAAACAAAACAAAAATGCAACGAAATATTACATGAGGAAAAATTTCACATTTGAAATAAAAGTTGAAATCGAGAAAAAAAAATTGGAAAAAAATTTTTTTTCGTCAAGTTTTGGAGATTGGGACACAAAAGATTCATAAAGAATATTCCACTCAAAATTTTATAAAATGAAATAAAAAGTAAATTTTTCTTGATGCCAAGTTAATGTTTTATGTGAGTTTTATCCTAAAATTAGATTACTGCAGTAAAAGTCATAGATAATCCAGAGGGAGGATCAGGATCGGACCGTGAGTTTGAGGCCCAGGGGGGCACTTGAATTAGAGGCTCCTTGAAAGAATGAAATGCCCCCAATTTTTTGGAAATGTTAATGAAGCGTTATTGATTTCGCTTAGTAACTTGATTTACAAAATTTACAAGAAATTTTAAACATTCCTTTAATGAGCTAAATATTTTAAATATAATTTTAAGGCACTTACTTATTAGTCGACAGAGTCTCTTTTAGAACTTATTGTAAAATTTGTTTTTGTTAGTTCTTAATTTAATTATTATCAGTAAAATATATGACAGGAAACTAGTTTGTTCTGCTTTCAAAACTGCATTTAATTTTTTTTTCTCAACCCTAGACTCTCGAAACAGATTCAAACGTCGCTAGAACTATTGTCACCCAAAAAATTTCTTAACGCGTTTTGTTTTTACTCACTCGATATTTGAATTCCCTGAAACAAAAGTGTTAGTCATATATTTTCCATTGTGAGGTGCATTTCAACATTAGACGCAAAAATAATTTTAAAAAAAAATTATAGCACAATAAAACCAATGATCTTTTGAATCTGCAAAAAATATTGAAATGGCTACATTGTTATGAGTGTTATGAGATATTAACATTTATGTAACTACTTTACATTACATAACTAATTCGAAATCAGCAAAAATCAGTTCAACTTATTTCGTTTTTTGGAGATGTTGCAGTAATTTATGAAATACATTTCTTAAGTTTTGAATCAAAACAGCTTAAAAATTGTTATCAACACAAATACTATGTTTAGTTGCACAGGAGTCATAAATATTACCAATAAGACCAGGAAAAAAGAAAATAAAATTAGACTCTTTTTTATCAAAATGACTTTTAAAAAAAATGGTTCCACCTCCTGCTCGCTGCGCTCACCAACTTCCGTGATGTCATCACATTCGTCTTTTTTGATTACCATGATTTATCCTCGAGTCGCAGCATCATGCCAAATGATTCTAATTAAACTTAATCTTTGATACGACGAATTTCAAAAAAATGTTTTGTTGAATCTAATAACGTAAAGTCACCAGTAGAAAAAAATAAAATTAAAATTTTGTAGTTGCTTTAACTTTGTCGGTGCTTGTCTTTCAGTTTTGTGCATAATTTCATAGTGGAGCTTTGAAGTCGGTAGTTGAATTCATCGAATCTAACTCCGGCTCCAGACTTTCCTAAGAATTAGACTCCGATCTTTACTTAAAAGAAAAATTTCCAACGAATCCCAGGAAAGCATTAATTGCTGCGATATCATATGCGATAGCAGATAATTAGATTTATGTAAGTTTTTCTCGCTAGTTATGTGCAATACAAATACGTAACTTCTGACCTTAAATTGAAATCTACTATCAGTGCCAAATTTATGAATATGAGGAAAATATTGGAAAAAAAGTGAAACGCAATTTTTTTAAAAACTTCACGATTCCTAACACGAAAAGGTAAAATAATTTCAAAAAATTAAAAAAAAAAAAAAATACTACTTCTGTTTAAAAGAGTAAGAAGTAAAATTTATAAGAATCGAATTGATAAATTCTCATTTAATTTTCCAGGTATTATCTTCGTTTTATACCAAGTTTATCTTAAAATATGTTGCAAGACTTTCTTATAATTTTTTTAAAAAAAATAGCTTGTTGACGAAGAAAATTTTTTATAAGATTTCATCGATTATTAATAACTTTTCTTCAGTTTATGATACTTTTCTTGTTCATTTTGTATTCCTTAAAACTGGCTAGTGTACATGAATTATGAAAAATAGGTGATAGGCCGATGAAAAATAGGGGGCTTTTGAATAACATTAATGCTATCAAGTAAATCGCCGAATTTTCATCTGCTAATAAAGTCTTGCAACACATTTTACGACAAATTTTATACAAAGTGAACATAATACCTGGAAAATTAAGCGAGACTATATCAACTCGATTCTTATAAATTACACGCAAAATTATATTTAAATTTTTTTGGTGCAGAACATAATTAAGTTTTTTTTTTTTAATTTTCGAAAATTATTTTATTATTTATTTATTCAGTATTTCCGTTACTATAAACATCAAGTCAAGCACAAGCCTATAAAATGTAGATCACGAAATGAATAAAATTTTCCTCTATAATTGATTTTCTGAGAAACAAAATTCATTATTTAAAGCAAAAACAGGGGAAAAAATTCTTATAAGAAATTATTTAAAATTGCAGTAACTTTCGAACAAATTAGAAAGAAAATAGCCTTTTTGGTACATCAAATTTTGAACTCCATAGTTGCATTTCAGGAGGCAACAGATCCGCTTACATGATATATTTTACCATAAGTTTAAAAACGGATAATTCTCAAACTCATAATCAAATATCAGATTTTTTATTCGATTATACTCCTTGTGCACTCTTTTACATACTCAAGTTTCTAATTCATGTAGTTTTTGCGCAGTAAAACAAAATGTAACGTTAAATTTGACTCCCAAAACAGCAAGTGTAGCGCATCTTACGATTTTTTCATACAGAGAAAGAAAGAGATCTTTTAATTGTTCTGAAAATGATTTTATAAGCAATTCAGCTAATTCATAAAATAGAAGAACTAATATAATTGAGAATTAAGGTAATAAGTATCCGACAAACATATAAAAATGTTTATACTTTATTTTCTTTTACATGTTTTCACTTTTTACTAGTGCAACAGGGGTAGCTATGCAATGTTTAAGAAATATTTTTTACTACTTTAAGTGAGGATCATATTAAAACTATTATGGATGTAAGAGCTTAATTATTATAATAAACTAGGAGGCTCCGCCCCCTGCTCGCTAACGCTCGCCAACCCCCGAGGATTGCTACGCAATCCTATGTGGTTCACGCCGTGAACCATGGCTCGCTCGCCAATGAACACAATGTTCTAGCACAAAGACATAATATATTATCATCAAAGACACAGTATTTTATCATCAAAGACATAGTATTGTACTTATGTAGAAGAATTCTACCAATGTTCTTATTGGCTTTTAAAAAAGTATATTAGCTATTTAGATTGTACANGACTGATAAATTAGCCTGCTATGGTGGGCCAAATAGGCAACAACAATCACAACCACTACGGTATCAAAACGAACCATTGGATGCTAGTAATTCCGGAATTTCCGCGGCAAACATCGCTGCAGTCTCCCGCAGCCAGCACGGCGCAACCGTCGAAAGGCGCGCCGCCCAAATCCATCCTGGGGCTCTTCACGCCCGTTCTGCGGCTGGTCTTGCATCTGCTCCAACAACCAGCGGTACAACTGCTACAACCAACTGTGGAATCGACTATACCACTGGTAACCACGGGAGTGGTGATGGAACAAACACCATTTCGAAATAATTTTTCTTTTTCTATTTTCAGGGGAGTGGGTGGGCTGACTTTTAAGATTCCCTTGATTTCAAACATTTTGAAGGTACGCTCCCGGCTTTTACAACAAAAAACTTGTTAATTCAGAATTTAATGCACATTATCATACCTCATTATTATATGTATTTGTTTCATAATTCATTATTGCAATTTGAAGTGTAATTTTGGGTAGAAGTGTTTTTCTTTCTTCAATTTTAAGCGAGGAGTGGCTAATTTTTAAATGCCCCTTAGTTTTAAACATTTTGAAGGTAGGGACCTGTTTTTGAAATTAAAAGTTTGTTAAAAGTCGTAAAAAAACGCATTAAAGAGTTTGACTTATTGGGACACTGAAAAACAAAACGTGATTTGAAATATAAACTTAATATAGTATCAACAACAACGCTTAAAATAAATCGTACCATTATATCGATTTTAATTTTTTTTAAATATTTTTTCCCAATGCTCACCTGTGTTAACATCCGTCAATTCAGGCATATACAGGGCGATTTTGTTGACCTCTCTTACAGGGGCACCTTATTAGGTGGGCCAACGTCGCTCCCACAGTAAAGACAGATAGTACGAAGAAGGAAAAAACATCCATGCCTTGCCCGGGATTCGAACCCAAAACCTTTCTGATGCAAGGACAGTTCCCTGCCCCCTACACGGGCCGGTTGGCTTATTTAAACATAAAATCTTACAGTAGTTCTGAAAATAACTTAATTAAAATAAAAGTTCTTCATATTTTTCCATTTTATTTACAAATAATTTGAATCGATGAAAAGCAACAGGTGATTTCAAGAGCAAATTCAATTTCTAAATTATTATGAAAGTTGAAAATCAACACTTGAAATAAAATTAGACTTTTTTTTTTATCAAAATGACTTTAAAAAAAAAATAATAATAATTCCACCTCCTGCTCGCTGTGCTCACCAACTTCCGTGATGTCATCAAATTAAAAAATTTTTGACTACCATGATTTATCCTCGAGTCACATTCATCATGCCAAATGATTCTGATTAAGCTTAATCTTTGATAGGACGAATTCAAAAAATTGTTTTGTTGAATCTAATAACGTAAAGTCACCAATAAAAAAATAAAATGAAAATTTTCTAGTTGTATTAATTTTTTAATTTTGTCGGTGCATGTCTTTCAGTTTTGGGCATAATTTCATATTGGAGCTATGAAGTCGGTTGTTGAAATCATCGAATCTGACTCCGACTCCGGACTTTCCCAAGAGTTACTTTGACCTTTACTTTAAAAAAAATTTCCAACGAATCCCAGGAAAGCATTCATTGTTGCGATATCATCCTTAACAAATTTTTTTGCAACTGTAATTTATTTATATTTTAATTTAAAATTATAATTTAATTGTTAATCTCTGAAATCAGAGCAGATAATTAGATTTATATAAGTTTTTCTCTCTAGTTATGTGTAATACAAATACGTAACATCTGACCTTAAATTGAAATCTACTATCAGTGCCAAATTTAAGAATATGAGAAAATATCGGCAAAAAAGTGAAACAGAATTTTTTTAAAAACTTCATGAATCCTGACACAGAAGTATTTAAATTTTAGCAAACTATTCCTTTAACTCAGGGATGGGCAAACTACGGCCCGCGGGCCAATTGTG
This sequence comes from Parasteatoda tepidariorum, assembly GCF_043381705.1. Lineage (NCBI taxonomy): Eukaryota > Metazoa > Arthropoda > Arachnida > Araneae > Theridiidae > Parasteatoda > Parasteatoda tepidariorum. Next base: position 24,496,349 of record NC_092211.1, on the reverse strand, counting down.
GCCCGCCGGAAGGTTTTATCCGGCCCGCGGATATAATTTTAATTTGCCGATTAGTGGCAATATACATAAACAATATACATCCATTTTCTTGTCAACTATTTAAAATTATTTCTGTTTTTTCCTTTTTTAATGATGACCTTTTTACTTTCTCTATTTTTGTTCTACAAAACATAAATTGATGGAAATAGTTAGCATAGTCAGCTTCAATTGGTAAAATGTTGAAAGAAGTTCTTCATAGAATAGTCTTAGATTGGCTCTAACTAGCGTTTGTCTTTCTCGAGGAATCTAATATAGGTAAATTGTACTTCACATTTGGCAGACTACGCATTTTAAGATCCAACGAGCGGACAATCTAACATTCATCTGAAGCAGTTGTTTCTAAATATGCCAAAGTTTTACAAATCATTACCAAAAGTTGGTTTCCAAAATTTAATATTTCATGCCCTGAAAATCAGCTCTCTGTTTGCTTAATCTTATATATGCGAACAAGAGTTTTCAACTTTGAACCTTAGAAAGAATCATTTCAGAAGTGGACTAACAGAAAAGCATTTAGCCTTGTTCCGTAAAATAGGCACATCTCGCTTCGAACCTTAATATAGGGAACTTTTAAAAACGAAATCGCAATTTCATTCATCTCACTAAATATTTAAATTAAAACTTGTATATCGCTTTTTTTTTTAAATTTTGAAAGTTTTATTTGTCCCACCAAACATTTTTTTTCTCGGTTTTTGGCCCTCGACCAAAAAAGTTTGCCCATCCCTGCTCTAACTCAACAAATATTAAGGAGCTTTAAACTTCAAATTATTCAATAAGATAAAAACAAATGCCCCAAATCTTCAAATAATGATCTTTTTTCGAAACGGGAAAATTTAGAGCCCCCCTGCCCGAAATCTAACTCATTGGCGCAAGAAAACATACCGCCAACAATAAACTGGCGATCGTTAGTGGTACGGTAACCCAGCCAACTGATCGCCGTTCGCACGTCCATCATTTTCCGAAAGCTATAATGCCGCGCGTCCCGCCCGTGTGTTTGGCGTAACCAGATCTTCAACCAGATATTGGGAGCATCATTAAAGTGCAACTTGCTCATCCTGCTGTTCACTTCACAGTTAGGAGTGAGAATTCCTTCTATCTAATTTAAAATTTATTTGCGAGCCTTTCTTTGAGGATAATTGGAGATCTCTTAGTTGGTGTGAATCCAAGATTTATTAGTTGTTATTTTTGACCCTTCATTTTGTTTTTATTGCCTTAAATCAAGATGCGTGAGGTTGCTACGATAATTTTTATAAATTTATATATATTATTCTATGTTGGATGTATTTTAGTTGCTTGAAAAAAAAAACACTAACACTGCTCGCTTTATGGTCAATTTTTAGGTTGTAAATTATTTCATCTTCATACGTATTTATTTTTATTTTTTTTTCGAAATGATTAAAACCTTCCTTAAATATTTGAATCTGTTTAACAGATTGCGGGAAAAAAGTTATTTGGAACAAATTGGTTTTGAGAAGAATTAAGATTTTAATCTTACGAAAAGAAGGCTAACTGTGCTTTTGAGATATTCATGCTAAATGGCCAATTTACAGACTGAAACATTAGCCTGCTATGGTGGGCCAAATAGGCAACAACAATCACAACCACTACGGTATCAAAACGAACCATTGGATGCTAGTAATTCCGGAATTTCCGCGGCAAACATCGCTGCAGTCTCCCGCAGCCAGCACGGCGCAACCGTCGAAAGGCGCGCCGCCCAAATCCATCCTGGGGCTCTTCACGCCCGTTCTGCGGCTGGTCTTGCATCTGCTCCAACAACCAGCGGTACAACTGCTACAACCAACTGTGGAATCGACTATACCACTGGTAACCACGGGAGTGGTGATGGAACAAACACCCGAACAGACTATTGTTCTTCCAAGTCACCAAATGCAAAACTTACTGAATTGTTGTCTGGTCAGAATCTGACTTTTTCTCCAGAACAGGTGGCCTGCATGTGTGAGGCTCTGCAACAGCGTGGTGATATTGACAGACTTGCGAGGTTTTTGTGGTCTTTGCCGCCTAGTGATCTACTGCGAGGTAACGAATCAGTTCTTAGGGGTCAAGCTCTGGTAGCTTTCCACAGAGGCAACTATAAGGACCTTTACAACATTCTGGAAAGTCATAATTTTGATTGCCAATATCACAATGACCTTCAGCAAATGTGGTATAAGGCCCATTATAGGGAAGCAGAAAAGATTCGTGGTAGACCTCTCGGTGCAGTGGACAAATATCGCCTGAGGAGGAAGTTTCCTCTTCCAAAAACAATTTGGGACGGTGAGGAGACCATATACTGTTTTAAAGAAAAATCCAGGATTGCTTTGAAGGAATGCTACAAACAAAACAGATATCCAACTCCAGATGAGAAGAGAGGCTTGGCGAAAAAAACTGGACTCACTTTGACGCAAGTTAGTAATTGGTTCAAAAATAGGCGACAAAGAGATAGGACTCCCCATCATTATAGAAGGTAAGATTGTTCTTCAATTTTTATGTAGCTCAATTTTATTGAATTATTTGAAGATTTTAGTAGATTATAAATTCTAAAACTGTTTTTTTCTTTCTTCAAATTAATTAAAATGTCGTAACATATATTCTACTAATAAGCCTCAACGTTTTCATGCCAGATAAATGTTTTCATTAATATTTTATAACATGTTCAGAGCCGTTTCAAAGACATTCAAATCTTCAAGCTTATAAATGATTGGTTGTATAAATATAGAATTACTTTTTTTTAGGTTCTTAAATAAGGCTCTTGTAAAGAAAAAAAATATCTTGCGAAAATCCTCAATATATTTTAAAACTGTTTTCTCGAATTCACTAATGTCACACAACATGTTTTTCCTCTGAGCCAGGTTTTCATTTTCAATAAATTTCATAAACCTGTAAAACGACATCTTGAATAAATCTAAATTTTCCAGTCTCAGAGCTTTTTCCATTAACATAGAATGTTGAATTTTCTTTAAGCTTTATTATTAGTTCATATTATGAATATCTTCCTGATGTTTATATACTTTTTAAATCTGATTTTTCGAAATTTACTAATATATCACTCGATATGCTCTTTCATTCAGACATGTCTTGGTATTACAAAATGTCCTGAAGATAGCATAGTAAAGTATCCTTTTGAAAAAGTTTTAATTTTCAATCTTCAGAAAATTTTCTGTAAATTTAAGAATATTGAGTTGTTTTGAAATTTTTTTAAATAAGGCAAATTTTAAAGAAAAAAAATTAAAAATCTTCCTAATATTTCTATACATTCGAAAACTAATTATTCCAAATTCACCTTAATTTCACCTAATAAAGAACTTACCGGAAGAATATGACTCGACATGCTCTTTCACTAAACTTCTTATTTATACTCGTTAATACAATGAAAAAGTATATAATTTAATATGTTAATAAGACTAAACAATTTTCTTTAATTTCTGTGCTTGATGTTGATTTATAATGCACAGTCCTATCTCAGGATATTTAAAAAAAAATTATTTAACATAATAAATATTATGTAAATTTTCAGTATAAATTTTATTTGGAAAAGTTTCATACTTTTTAATGCTTCTGATAGTGTATATTAAATAAATAATGGGACAAACTATGTATTTCCAAAAACAAAAAATTCTAAAGATAAATTTTGGTCACAACGGTAAATACTTTTCAAAAAATTTACATTATATTTGTGTTTTCTTCTCTGTTAAAATGAAGGAGTTAGGGCTCCACTTCTTGCTCGCTTCGCTCACAAACCCCACGATTACCTCTCAATCATTTCTGCTTCTTGGCAATTAACAGAATTTCGCATTAAAATTATTCATTTAGAAGAGTTATTTAACTATACTTTTTATTGAATTGACACAGTTTTGATCATAGATTTGACCCCGAATAGATTGGATTCAAATTTAAACCTAATTTGGCTTGGCTAGGATTATAACTTCATCCATTAATTAATTCTAATTTAATATTCCGTTACTATAAAATCTTGTTGAATTGTATCCGCAAAGAAATTATTTAGCAATAGGGCAAAAATTTAATACTAGGACTTCTTAGTAATTTCAAATGCCAATTTTGTGGTACATAGATTATTGATTTGATTAGATTTTATTGATTGATTAATTGCATATATTATTGATTAGACACAGTTTTACAAAAAATTTATTTGAGAAGTAAATAGAATTTAATAAAATTAAGCATGTTTATTTATAGTTAAATTGTTGTAAAACAGTAACTGAAAGTTTATCTTAAAATAATGCACAACAATGTCATGTCATGCATTTTATATTGCTACACAGGAATATCACTTTTAGTTTAATTTTTTAGGCTCTAAATACGTATAATAATCAAGAGAGATGATAACCATTACTAGTGCTAAAATTTTTATGCTGATGACAATCAAAGATATTGGAATCTTCTTTGTTTATTAACGTTCCATATCATGTAAAGTCGTATTCGTTGAAACATACTTCAGTATGTTTCAACGATTTTCGTTGGTTGGTGCAACGTCTTTAATTCCATCAAGATCTTTAATTTTATGTTTAGTTAGTTTAAAAATACATCTTAAAAATGCCAGATTAATTTAAATGGGTTTTATTTGCGAATTATTTTTCTAGAATATTTTAAAAATAATGATTAACTAAACTTTAATGCGCAAAAACTTTAAGCAACATTTAATGTTTGGCTAATACAAGGAATATTTTTATGAATGGATTTTTGAATATATTTTATTGATTTAAATTAAACCATTTTATAAGACTTCTATAAATTACTTTCTTAATTACTAATTACTTACTATAAATTACTTTCTTAAAATAACCTTTTTCTGCTAAGGCAAGCAAANACACTTTTAGTTTAAATTTTTAGGCTCTAAATCTGTATAATAATCAAGATTAAAAATGCAATCAGAGTCAGAAGAGATGATAACTATTGCTAGTGTTAGAATTTTTATGCTGATAACTACCAAAGATATTGGAATCTTTGTTTATTAATGTTATTAATTCCATCAAGATTTTTAATTTTATATTTAGTTAGATTAAAAAAACATCTTAAAAATGCAAGATTAATTTAAATGGGTTTTATTTGCGAATTATTTTTGTAGAATATTTTAAAAATAACGATTATCTAAACTTTAATGAGCAAAATCTTTAAACAAGTGCGCCGATAAAAATATTATAAAATAAAAATTAAAAAGTAGTAATTTAAAAATCGGTAATGCATGTACAAAAAAAAATAAAGTGTAGAAGATAGTTGTTATTTTTCTTTGGGACTGAAGTGAACGATATAGATAAGTAATTATAGATATTTATTTGTTAATAGAACTATCTGTGTTCTAAAAACATATCTAAATGTTTGGCTAATACAAGGAATATTTCTATGAATGGATTTTTGAATAAATTTTTTGATTTAAGTTAAACCATTCTATAAGACTTCTATAAATTACTTATTTTAATTACTTTCTTAATTACTAATTACTTACAATAAATTACTTTCTTATAAGCTTTTTCTGCTAAGGCAGGTAAATTATTAAAAACTTCACGCTCACCAATTTTGAGAAAAACTGTATGTAATATGTATAGAAGCATAAAAGAGCTGTATCTGTCAATACATGTAAAATAGGCCTATATGTAAGAAGAAAAAAAAAATATTTGTTAGATCAACGTGTTTTGTATTCAACAACATAAATAATGAATTAGAAAAAAAAAGCTTTCTTAATTTAAAAATTATTTATTTTAACTCATTTTTAATTTTTATTTTAAACTGTAGCAAATTTTATGTAATAAAAGAGTGTTTTCGTAAAGATAATATTTACAAATTTTGGTACCAATTTACACTACATAAAAGACTAATTTTTAAATTAATATTTTGTGTAATTAATGTTGTCACAAAACTGATGAAATTTCCTTTTTCGCGTTGGCAACAAAAAACTGAAACAACCAACTGAGCTATAAATTGGACAGAAATGAAAGGTTTAAAGCGAACAGTTCTTATAAATAAACAAATTATGCTTTTTATTTTAAGCGGGTAACTTAATAATTTTAAGTCGTATTTTAGCTTCATGATGTTTAATAATTAACGCGAGGAAGAGATGCGATTTATCAACTGAGTTCAGCAGACGTTGCTGAATAATTTAACCCCCCCCCTTCTTTTTTTAAAAAATTCTTGTATAATATTTCCATTTTTACTCAAAAATTTTGTATCTTTAATTTTTGCAGTATGTTTAGGCGATTTTCTTATTAATTTATTTTCTGATTTTTAGTAAACAATGTTTTTTTTTATTACTGTTAGAATAAAATGCTGGGTTTTTCCATCTATTAAATATTAACTAATATTTATCTTATTATTTGGGTCAAGCTAAAAGAGGTTAGAAAAAACAGTTGAGATTAAGATTTGTCAATACAATAAATTCTACGTAACGGATTGCGTTGTACAGCCACGAAATTATTTATAATTTCTTAGCTAATTTTTTTTTTCTTTTTTTGGTGAAACGTATATGACGCTCTTTAAAAATTATTATTAATTTCAAACAAGAAACTGATGACTTAGTGGTATATTTTTGTGATTACTGAAAACTTGAATATGTTAGCTTTTGTGTAAATTCAAAAAAAAAGGAAGATTTTTCTATTAAATATTTCCAATTTATTTCTAACAAAAAATTCTTTATGTGCTTCGCGCAATTGAGCATTTTACTTTTCTTTGTAAAACAATTATGACAAGATATGTAATATAAAAGTTTTTTTTCCGTTTTTAACAAAGTAAAAAAATAAGAAGTACACAAAGCACAATAATCACATCATCAATTAATAATTTTCAGACACAAAAGTTAATATTTTATGGAATTTAGTACCCTTTTTTATATAAATATTAAAAATTACTTTAAAATTAAGTAAAACAGAATAAGTTAACGAACAGTTATTTGATTACAGTGACGTCAAATATCATATTACATTTTTAAATACATTTTTATAAATAAAATTTTATTTTATCAATAAATTTCTAAATTTTTAAACATTTATGCGCATAATGGCATGGAAAATAAGTATGTTGATTTTAAGCAACCTTTAAGTGGAACAGCAATAAAAAAAGGCAAATCTGGAGCATTTCGGAATTTTTTACCTTATAAAAGCGCGATTTTTCAAGAGTTGCATTTTTATAACAAAAATTTTTTTGAAATATTTATACATATTAGAGTTAGCTCTTTGCACCGAAATAAATAAGAAATTTTTTAAAAAAATAGTTAAAAGGTATAGAGATATTAGAGTTGACTTTTTGCACTCAACGAAAAGCATGGAAATTGAAAAAAAAAAAAAATTAAAAACAATTATGTTACGGTTACTTTTCGTATTTATTTTTCCTTTAAAAAATGGATCTTTTAGAAATTCCAGTTTTTAAAAAATAAAATAATTAAATGTTTAAAGGTAACAAAGTCATATTTTTTCATTGAAAAAAAAATATTACAAAAAGCATCGAAAAAAATAAAAATCTAAACAGTTGGATCCGCACTGCTGTTCAGATGCAGTACAAGCATTTTTTTCAGTATTGACTTGGTACAAAGAATAAGTATGCAACTCAGAGATGCTTAATTAGAGCATTAAAACAGCTCTATGCCTCTTTTTTTTTTTTTTTTTGCTACTCTCATTTAAATGCTTCCAATTTATAGTTTAAGTTTAAACCCATGGCGTAATTAACTGTACATAGTGAGAACGAATTAAATACATAAATTAAGTAAGGCTATGTTAAAGTGCTATTCGGAAACCAGCTTATAAATGTAAAATATGAGATTAAAATAATGAACATAACATAAAAAAGAAGCAATTGAGAGCTGTGCTTTAAATACACACACATACAACGTTTGTCAAGCTTTAAAATATTTCGCGAGTCGATGTGTTCTTAAATTTATCACAGTTTTACACTCTTTTTATTTAGATAAAAAAAAAAAAAACTTCAGAAAAAAAGGGTTTTCCAACTTAATTTTCTTAATCTTGGCGAGTCAACGAGAGAAAAAGAAATTGTTTATGCTCCACTCTAAGTAAGGCGGATGGCTGGTTGTTCTTTTTATCCGAACCTTTTGGTGAATGTTGATAAGAAGGCCATTTAAGAAAAAGCTTTCTTTTAGTGAAAAAAATAACTCAAGATGAAAATTTTTATCATTTATACGCTTTAAAGTTAATTGTTCTTTTCGATAGCACCATGATGGTTTCTTTTTAATAAATTTTCTGTTATAACTTAAATTCAAGTTATTTTTAACGCGCTTTTGGAGTTGAATATTTTTTTATTTTGAAACACTGTACTTACGTATGCAGCGAGGATATGTAAGTACAACACTGTACTTACATTTGAACACTGTACTCATATATGACATAAGCAGCGAGGAAATACATAGCGGTCCAATTTTTCTTATACGTAAAATATCTATTTAAACTAGTTGGGTAATTTTAACATTTGCATTTTAAAAGGAATATTTTTTGTTGTGGTCGTGAAAATATCGTAACATTCAGGGTCTGATTTAAAAGTCCGAGGACTCTAGGCAGAGAACTGTTGGAGATCCTATTGGCCCTCAAATTTATACATAGAAAATGCTTTTAAACTTTTTATAACATACTGTTAGTAAATTAATGCATTTCTTTATTTCAATTTTTGTTGATTTAGAGAAAACACGCAAAATTTGCAACATTTAAATGGCGCCCAGACATGTGGGGGCCCTAGGCCCGGGCCTCTGATAATTAATCAAGCCATTGATATTTGTAATTGAAAGCAGATTTTTTAAAAAATATTCTTTTAAAATATTTATCAGGAATCTATTATTAAATATGGATCCGTTAAAAAACATTTCACAAATTATTTTACCCTAGACCCATCCCAATAATTTCCACTTTTTAAAATGGTCCTTTCACAAAATTCTTAAAAATTCGAGTTAATGATGCCGATAATTTCAAGATTACAACTCTTCAAAGATGTAGTTTTTATGTTTTTTTTTTTTTTATTAAAGTAGGTTAGTTGAAAAGAAAGTTACTTTCTTTTCACACATTCCTTACTGAAAAGAGCCCGATTTTACGTTATTTCTCAATTCGGAATTTGCGGAACCATTTTTAACAAACCTGCTGTAGAATAACACAGCTTTGCAATGAAAAAAAATATAATCCGATAATCCTACGATATGAACGGAAAATTATATCAAATCAATAGTTTAAATACTGCACATTTTGGTTTTATTACAAGAATTAGGTTGTTTTTTTACCGAAAATATTTTAATCATACGGTGCGTTATTTTCACCAATATTTTTTTCTCCGTGTACCTGTTAAGAAAAAGAAAAAATTCTTCTAAATATTCGCTGAAACAAATCTAGAAATAATTGATTCCATAATCAAATATCCTAGTTCAACCTATCATTTCTGCATAAGCATGAACTAAGGCATCCTTAAACGTACGTCTCAATGCCACTTAAAAAAAGAAAGCAATCTTTAAAATTATTACTGTAGAATAAAAGAGTGTAAGATATTTAAATGCTCTAAAAACAGATTAATAAAAAACCTTTAAAGAAATTTTTTTTCATTACTGTTATCAGGCACTTCTGATATTATTTACAGCCTTTTCTCTTTTATTACTTTCAACAGAGTAAATCGTTATAAAAAAGGAGAAAAGTAAACTATTTTATAAGACTAGCTTTTTTAATTTTCGACCGACATTGATATAATTTTCATTTTATCCTTTTTTTGAGAGAGAGAGAGATAAAAGAGAAATGTTAAATTTATTTTGTTCCCAAACATCCCTTTCTCGAAGTAGATTGTTAGGATTTTTCTTTCTCAATCTCATCATAAATTTTTACTGCACTTCAAGTACAGAACCTCGATTGTCCGAACCTCTTTTATTCGAATACTTCAGTTAACAAAAGTAGATTCCAATTAGTTTTTAATACATGTTTTTAGTTCCCCACCCCCTTTCTTTTATCGGCTTTAATAATATTTCGTCTAAATTCAACTATACATAAAATTTTATAAAGCATCACTTCATAAAATTTCTCCTTTTATATAAATAAAAAACAAACAAGCGTACTGGTGAAGTTGGAAGTAAGGAAACCAAATAACGATTCAGAATTAGAGGATTTGTTCAATTGATTTATTAAAAAATTGAACGAAGCTATATTGAACATTGACTGCTCTGATTATAATTAAATGTAATGTAGCACTATAATAAAAAAAAACCTCGATTCTCTGAATTTGTAAATCAAAATTGAATAATAATAAATAATGAAACAGCGGAACCTCAATAATCCATATATCAGGATTATCCGAAGTAGATCCGGTCTCAATTATTTCGAATAATCGACATCCAAGTATATATATNTCGTTTGGAAAATGTTATATATATATGTTTGACTCATGCATTAATATCCTAGTTGGATTTTGTTTACCTTTATTTTGCTCACTAAAATATAAATAATTTTCTTAGTTTCTACAGCTTTAAACGTTGTCTAAAACTACGCGGAAAAGTAAATAATGAATGTTTCTGTAAGCAAATAATATTTTATTAACTTGTAATATTTACATAATTTATTTATTGAAAAACTTTATTCTATAAGTATTATGAGGGAAAAATACACAATAAATACAAATTAGCTTTTAAAAATCTGCTCACAATTAAAAATCTACTTAACATAGACGCTTAACATAGATAAAGTACCTCAATAAATCACGCATTTTTTTTCTTCGTACTTATGTACCTCTGACATCCCAAATCAGTTGTATTCCCTCCCCCGCACAAATTTCCGTTAGAAAAAAGAAACACAAATTTTAGAGAAAATTTACAAATGAAGATTTTTAGTAAAGAAAAATTGCTTGATACAGAATTTTCTTGCTATTTTTTGCATTAACATATTTCACCACTGTACTAATTGCATATTTTGCTCAAAACGTATTTAGTATAATGTTATACTAAATACAGAAGAGTTTATGTAAGTAGTTACGGCTTGTTTTTGTGCGATGTGACAATAGATGTAGCTAATAGCTTTTGTTCTTAGTATATAACTAATTGGCTCTATATTGGCATTTTCTGTAAGAAATATTTTTTTTAAAAAAAGGTTATATAACAAATTATGCCACAGCTTCTAGTTATTGCTGTATAAAAGGCACAACTAAAATTCTCTTAGTATAATCTGCCATAAAACAAAAAGTTTGGAAGTGAAAATTACGAATATTGCTAATTTTTATCAAATCGTTGGCTCAAAGAATAAGTTCTTTTTCCCGATTAAAAATATCTTTATTGTTATTAAATTAGATAATAAGACTTGTGAAAAGCCTTTATTGATTAAATAAATTTAACAGCAATTAAAGTGTAAGTATTACAAAATTTTAAAGACGATAATAAAAATTAAAAATTTCCGTTAGAATATTGAAATGTTCCGATTAAACTACGGGTAAACAACATGGGTAGTTTGAAATAACACGGGTAATTTGAAATAAAATATTTCCTTCCAAAAAATTTAAAAAAAAAAAAATAACTTCTCATAATTCTTTTTTTAATTATCTGTGTTATATAAGTAACACGAATCTTAAATGGAATGAAAAAAAAACTTACAACTTCGAATGGAATCATATTTTGTTTCTCCAAAGTTTTATAAAAAAAAAATAAGAGCCCTGCCCAACCAAATACCTTTCAAAAACAATTTCACCAGACAAAACTATCACTTTCTAACAATGGCATTTTTCGAAAACTATCTCATTGTCCAGTTTTTACTTTATAAATAAGTTCAAATGATTTATTCCATTACCACAGAATTTTTTTTTAAAAGTTACTAAGCCTGAATTAAAAATTTGTTTGGGTGATCTGATGAATTTTAATGAATAGATATGTAGATTAGGTTCTCGATTAATTCCGATGTGACGATATCAGCTTTGATGTGAAAGTGTTACACTTGGTATTGAATTTCAAATGCAACTCAGTGTTTCTTGTAGGCTTTGAAATATTTCATTACATAAGCAATCGTTGCGATCGAACAGTTTGCTGGGAAATGAAGCAATTAAAATGTTCGAAAAGAGCAGGTGTTGGCAAGAAACAAGCTGATGTAAATAAATTTTTAGAAGAAACAAAAATTGTTTGGACATTTTTGATATACTTGAATCCTAACAACATCCGCATTGGAGATATAAGCAATTAATAGTTGTGTTGTGGCAATATGATTCATTAAATTTTATATCGTTAAATAAGGTTTGTAAAGGATTCGAATGGGAAAAAAAATAATGAATTGCAGGGAAAAAGTTTTATTATATTTTTTCAAATATCAACTTTAATATAAAAATTAGAGTTTCTGTATATTGATTGTTAAATACAAATTTACAACTGGAAGAAGTTAAAAATTTATAAACTTATAATTCATAAGTAAAATACTCGTAGTTTTTTCTTTTTTTAAAATGTCCATCAATTATTGGTGGTACTTAACACTTTCATCGCGTCTCAGTCCCACCCTCTGCACTTAGAGCTCCTCAACTGCACTAAAATGGAAATAAAACTCAAATTCCTTTTTAACTTGTTTATTTTACTCTAAAAAATATCAATCAATTGCAATCAATGACCATATTCACTAATACAAAAATAGAGCACAGCGAATATTCCTGGAAGACGAGTTATCTCGTCCGTTGCTAACAAGCCGTATTTTTGATCGTGGGCGCATTCATTATTTATGTGGCACCTATATAGGTGGCTCAACGTCACCCCAGTAACGCAAGCGGGAAGGGTGTTAGTGGTGATTTTCTTATTTTTATTGATAAGACGGAGGAGATGTATTAGCAATCCTTATATAACCTATTAAATCTTATTATTTTCCTTTTTTTTTAATAAAAAAATTACTTAAAATTTAAGGAAAGAAATAGTGTGAAAAAACCTTCAAGGATTTAAAAATTTTTATGAAATAAATTAAATCACAAATTTTGTTTCAAAGTTACCTCTTATATTTGAATTAAGTCCTAAAATTCTTGAAAATAGATTATTACTATTAAAGCAAAGTTCAAGTTGAACAAAAAAAAAAAAAAGAAAGAGGAATGTCGCTTTTTTTTTTCTTTCTTTTTTTTTTACGTTAGCGTGGAGGGAATGATAATTTATTTTTGCTGACAAAGGGCAAAACATAAGTGCCAAAATTGTGTAATATTTTAACGGTCCCTAATGTGAAACTGTCAAAGTTGAACTAACCTACATGAACAGTAGAATATTCGAAATCTATATGAAACAGCTACGAAAATCATGCTTTCAGATTAGATTCAGAACTTGTTATATAAGTCAAACGAGTGTTAGTAAAAAATCTTTTAAGAGTAAATACAATAAAAAAACCGGAAAAAAAATTTCCAAAATTAAATCTTTGAAAAAAAATAATAAAGCTAGCTAGCTAGGAAATAAAGCTTTTGTTTTGCTATTAATAGTGACATAATTATCCTAAGGGTTATGAAAAAATATATTGAGAAGAATTTCTTAAAATAATATATTTCAATATACAGACATATCGCTGATTAATCTTATCTTTTTATTCTTTTCAATTAAAATAAGGTTTCAAATTATCGAAGTTTCAATTCATTTTAAACCCATGCTTTTATTCTTTTCAATTTAAATAAGGTTTCAAATAATCTAAGTTTCAATTCATTTTAAACCCAAGCTTTCATTTTTTTCAATTAAAATAAGGTTTCAAATTATCAAAAGTTTCAATTCATTTTAAACCCATACTTTATCTTTACGAAAACGAAATAAATCAAACAGCTTGTTTATTTTCTAAAAAAAACTCCTAAAATTCCGTGAGAACTTTCTAAACAAAATACTAACGACCCCAGTACCCCAACAGTCCATATGTACGTGATTTTTCACGCTTCTTGTTACCTCCCCCCCCCCTTAATTCCGACATCCACGATCGGAAGAACCGTGTGCGAGGAGGGAGCTTGATAGCCCCCCGTAAATTACTTCCGCTATGGATGAAAAATTAGGGTCGAAGTGCACATTTCCATAGCTTGAAGCCATGCCGTCCCAACTCGTTTGGAAAATGTGACATATGATTTAAGTTTTCAGTTAATTGCTCTTAGAAGGTGACCTACTTATGAAGGCTTATTTGGTTTTCAATGCTTCAACTATTTTTATGTCTTAGAAACAAATTCAAATACATTTTTTAATCTCTGGAAAAGTTTCATACATGCTTCGCTTTATGTCATCCAGTGTCAAAGATCATAAATAATCGATTCAAATCACTATAGTCCCAAATGATCCAATTAACAGTGTTTTTCGAAGCTTTATCTCCTAAAGAAAAAAAAAAGCCGTAGTTAAAGGTTTAAGCGCCTTACACTGTAAAAGTTTCGGGTAAGTGCCGGAACTTTTTACCGTAAAAACCATCTTTACCGGAACGTGTGAGGGGACAAAAATCTGATTCGTAATATTTACAGTTATATTTACCATAAAATCAACTCTGATTAAATAAATCCTGCAAAAATAACGATGGATTTAAATTAATTAATTATTTTAATTAATAATTAAATTATGTAAATTTTTTTTTGGTTATATTCACCATAAGATCACTGAATCAGGGTAGAAATAATTATAATTTATAATTAAATTATGCAAATTAATTTTTATTACAGTTCTATTTACCATAAAATCATTTAACCACTTTAATTTAATTAATGTTACTGTAAAAATTATGGTATACTATTTTATGGTAAAAATGGATTTTACAGTAAATGAATTTTACGGATGATGCACCCACTGTGCCGGTACTTTATACCGTAATTTGTAGTGTACTCTTAAGATGAAGTTATAATAATTCTAAGCTCTATATACCACCTTGTCGTTAAAAATTATCAGTGAGAACAGAAAAATAACTAATTAATTTTAAAATGTATTAATCTTTTTGAAAAATGGCCAATTCGGCAAAATTTTTCATCTTCACTAGCGTGCTATAGTCTGTGGTCAAATTCAGTATTATTGAGAGTTTAATCGAAGCGTAATTTAATGTATAATTCTATTTCTAAACTTGCTTAGTATGCTTATTAAAATAAAAAGAAAGCGAAGTCAGCACTGTGAAATTCACTTTAAATCAGATACAATTTTCATATCAATCTGGTGTTAAATGTTCACGGTTTTCATACTTCAAAATATTGGGATTTCTTTGTTTATAATAATTTTTATTTAGTTAAAATTCAATTTTTTAACTAGTAAGCATAGGTTTTGTACGTTCGTGTAGTGAGTTATAATCTTAATTTTATGTTTATGTACTATTAATTTAATATTGTCATTTTTTGTCGAATTTATTCTTGCATAATGGTAATATTAAAAAAAATATTCTGGGCTACGTGCGAAGATTTAAGTTTTATTCGAAGAATGTTACATATATATGATTAAATGGACAGAAAATTAAAAATTCCAAAATCAACCGTAACAAATATGTTGGGTTTATTAAGAACAATGAGAACAAAATAAATATAAATGACGCACAGAAATTCCAAAATGCTTTCAACAGGTTGACCAAAAACGTTTTTGTTGCATTTATACAAATACTTGGTCTTGCCTAATTTGAATTTCAAATCTGAAAATAGAAAGGCAGCAGATTTTTTTTTAAATTTTTTTTTAAAATTACGTTTTAAATCTATTTTTATCTATCTATTTGTTGTCGAAATGTGGAAGTTTAAAAACGTTATATATAACAGAGTGGCGTGTAATTCTTGAAATTAACTAAGGATCATCGTCATGATTAATATTGCATGAGAACCAGTGCTCTGAAATGTCGTAGTACGCTGATAGGACGCTTCTCTAGTATGACCTGTTTAAAATCAGGCGAAGAGAAATGGTAAAATTACCCTACTGTATGGTAGTGTTTTTCAGAATTTAAAAAAAAAATAATAATAATTTTGATAATAAAAACCAAAACACACGTTATTTAAACCATTCATTCCGAAATTTTTCCGTTCATAAACTAACAGTTTACCGGAAATTCGGATCTTCTAAACTATAGTAGTGATTACCACACATTTATTAAAAAAATGCGTAACGTAAATTCAACCAAATAAATGGTTTCATGTAATGCTTTAACAGGGGTCTGTTTAAAAGAAATTTGGGTTCGTTAGCGGACCCTTTACAAAATATCTTTTCAAAAAAACGGATCCTTCACAAAATATTTTAACTTAAAAACGGACCCTTCACAAAATGATTTTTCTTTTAATCGGACCCTTCACAAATTTGTTTATCTTCATTATTATTTTNCCGGGGGGGGGGGAGAATGCTGTTTATTTTTGAAAATTTAATTTTTTTTTATTAAAATTTTACAGTGTTGAGCATAATCTTGTATGTCTTTACAATTTAAAAACTTCTTGAAAAAGTTTTTTGCGATAGCAGGATCCTATTTGCACAAATTCACAAAAGCTTATTTGAAATCATACTTCATGGTTAATTTTACCAAGACCTTCGCCCCCTTAGAAGTTTGTCAAAGCATTTATGCGATTCCCTGGTATATATAACGTTTTTAAACAGAATTTCGACCAGAAAAAAAGAGAGAGTGACTAAAAAGGTCATGCAAAGAAAAAAACCGCAGCTTGGAAAGAGAAACCGATTTCAAGTCCAAAATCAGCAATACAAAAGTACCGAAGGTCTTTTAAAAATTCCAATGGAACAAAAAAAATAAAAAAAATATTCCCCAGTGTAATTCTCAATTCCAGCAAATTTGTAAGTGTCCAAATAATTTTGATGGAAGTAATTGTTTTAATATTTAAAAATTACTGTAGATCACCAAAAGTTATTCTTTTCACCAAATTACTAGTTTTTCTTCGAACTGGCATTTTATGTCATTTTCAGAATTAGCTTCGATGACTCTGGCTAAAGATAGGTGAAATATGGCCTAAAACTCATTGAATTAGGACTTAGCAGTGATATAAATGCTTAAAAGGTGACCTATTTATCGCTTGCTGATATTTATTGTTTTAACAGTTTTTAATTACTAATAAACTTGAATATATTTTTAATGACAATGCTTTTTTTATTCTTTCAACATTGTTTATATGGTATATGGTTTATATATAGTTACATATTAATTAATAAATTGTCAATTAATCAAATGTCTCAGAAATTAACTTGATGTTTTAATGTCTGGATGTTTCATATAATTTTGCAACTTCAATAATATTTACTAACATTGATTAATCAACAAGCATTGCAAACTATAACAACGAAAATAATTAATTTTAGTAGATTTTGTCAATTTTATTCTGGAAAAAACATTTTCTGAACAATTGCACTCAAAATTGTCAACATAATGTTGCTGAAACTTAAGGAATAAGCAAATTTAGTTGGCTCTATCATATATAAATAATTTTTCAAATTAGTGCTAAACTTGTGTCTCGAATTGCATCGAAAATCAATTCTGCACGGAGAAAAATATTCTGGTAAAATTACCACATTGTAAAGACATTTCTGTCGAAATAAAACTATAATAAAACTATATGATAAACTAAACCATTCATTTGGTAATTTTTCCGTTCAAATGTTAACGATGTAGGCAAAATTCTGGTTTCCAAGATTATACATGTTAATACCACACAGAAAAAATACAAAACTGAAAAATAACTTTAACCACATAAATGGTTCTTATGCCATACTCTAAAGTATCGTGATAAAATTATTAAATTTCACTATATTCATAAGCAAAGCACTTCGGTAAAAATTATCGAGATTTTCGGTGTTCCCATAGAGCATGAAAATTACCATATTCTGGTAATTTTGACTATACATTTTTCCTTAGTGTAACCATCAAGATACCACTGCAATTGCATTTTTCTTTATTATACTAATGTTTACCATTACAATCTATATGTTTGTTTCTTACGTTTGTTGTTATTTTTAGTGACAGCACAATCAGTCATCACCCTAGAACATCAACGCCTCATCTGTGCGTAGGAAATAGCCACATAGTCTCTCCTGGTCCTCATTCTGCGGCCGCCAGAACATCTCCCGCGATGTCCCAAGCTGCCCTTTGTGGCCATCATTTTACCGACGATATCGGACGTGACTTCCATTTTAACCCTTCTAAACCCATGGACGAACTTGCTGTTATGGCTATGGTGAAATCCGAACCTGGACTCTATCCCTCCGCTCTAGTCTACCCCACGAATACGTCAGCATACGATGCAGCTGCGACATTGTCTCATCTCCATGTTGCTGCTATGAACCATGCGTGAAAACACCTGCACAAAAATTGAAACCAAAATACTCTGACATGGACTGATATAAAAATAAGCGATCTTTTATATATCAAAAATATAAAGACATCAATTTTTTAAACACGAGAAACAATGCCCTTGTCTATATTTGCAATAAATTACATGTAATAATTTATTGTAAAACGTGTAATTTATTGCAAAACATGTAATTTGTTGCAAAACATGTAATTTATAATTTATTGTAAAACGTGTAATTTATTGCAAAACATGTAATTTGTTGCAAAACATGTAATTTATTGCAAAACGTGTAATTTATTGCAAATACAGTTGAAAAACTAATTCTGATGTAATTGGTAAGATTATTTTTCCTTAACTGTTATGGCTATATCATTTATTTTCAAAATATTACTTGTCTTCTCAATTATTTTGAAACTGAAGTAAATCTAATAATTGTTTTTATTGAATTTAATTATTGTTTTAATTATTTGTGTAATTAAAACTTATTTAATCTATTATTAATTATTTATAATTATTTAAATAATTAATTATTAATATAATCATAATAATGAATTGAAAAATTGTGAATGTTTTAATTAATTATTATAACTTAATTATTGTTATAAATTCAAATAATTATGGTTATTAATTTATAAATTTCTTGTCAAAAAGCAAAGTCTTATGAAACATAATTACTTTTTTTATTGATACTGAAGTTAATCTAATTATTGTCGTTATAAATTTAAATACTAATGATTATAAACTTGAAATTTATAAATTTTACGTTTGAAACAAAAAAGTTTTTATCAAACATTGCTTATTATAATTTTTTATATTAATAATAATGTTATGAATTTATTTTTAATTTAAAATTTTCTAGTAATTCACGAATAAAAAAGGAGAAAAAATCAATTAAATTTATATTGGATTTACTTTTTCTAAATTTAAACTTTATTGGTAACATATACTGTTTTAAATCCTTTTTTTAATTATTTCAAAATTGGAAATCATTATCATTCTTTTTTACAATAAAATAATTATTTTATTGCTAAACTGAATCCAATACAGTCGTAACATTAGTGCACTAAAAATATGTGTAAATACAAGCAAATTATTTTCACAAAAATCTACATTTTTGTAATTTTGGTAAGTAACAAAAATTTCAAACGAACATTTAATCAAATACGCAAAGGACGATTGTTTCTAAGAGCTCTTTTCTATTTATAAAGGGGAGAGGGAAAAAGATAAAATATACTGTAAAAGTTAAATTATATTTTATATCATATTTATCATTCATTAAGCAAGAATCCAAAATTAGAAAAAACTTCATTGAATAGTTAACCAAAAATAGCAGTTTAAAAATTCAAGTTAAAAGCACTGTTTTTAATAAACAGTCATAATTTTATTGGTTAGAAATCAATATTCACTTGATTGTTAACTATCGATTCTTCAGATTTTTGATTTTAGCATACAATTTACTCTTATTTTATATAAAAAAAAATAATTCTCTTAGTCTTGATTCATTGTCTCCTTTTGCATTAGCCACCGAATTGCAAAATCTCTGTTCTTCTACGCCACTTCATAACTTGGGACAAAGCTTGTGATGGAAATTACTTGCGCTATAATACTTTAATCAATTTTAAAAATTACAAAATTGAAGAAAAAAAATTATGTTAAAAAAATCGGTGTTCGGAAAAACTACATCTTTAGTAATTAACTACGAGTATTAAAAATGGCAATAAACTACAGCTGCTTTTTTTAATTATAGTGATTACAAACTTCTGAAAAACTAATCAACTATTTTCAGTTGACGTATTTTTCTGGAGGATTCAATTTACACTAAAGCTCATGAAAAAAATGAAGATTGGTGGAAAAAACTCGTAAAAAATGGTTTGTATAATAATTGCTTCTTTCAAACATGAGAAGTTATAGAGAATTATCTAATTATTGTTTATATGAACCAATTTAGCATTCGAAACCAATTTTCTACGAATTTTTTCTTTCAAGATTCAACTTTTTATGCCATATTCAAGAGATGCTAGAAAATTATCACGTATATTTAACTTCATTCAGTATCTGTAACTCTTCTATTTCCTCGTATAAGTGGAGTTATAGATCAAAACATGTTCCACAAACGGAGTGGCAGACGATTTCCATCAATCAGATTCGAAAAATATGTTCCGTTTGAATCTTATTTCTTTACTAAACTAAACTTAACGTTTAAAGAAGTAGCCAGGTCTTGGAATTGTTTCCTCGGCCCTAACACTACTTTTCTTTTAAAAGTAGCGTACTACGTTTTAAACTACTAAAAATGTTGGAACTTCAGTAGTTTCCTTACTTGTTCCTGGTTTATTCCAACCACTGAGAAAAATATGGAATAAGGTATAATATTTGGTCAATTCTGCATGTAGCTTCATTTGGCCTGTTGTTGAAGCGTTTTTTTTTTTTTTTTTTTNTTTTTTTTTTTTTTTTTTTTTTTTTTTTTTTTTTTTTTTTTTTTTTTTAGTCATTCACAATCTTTGTTCAATGATATATATATATAATCAAGAAAACATTACATTTCTTTTATAAAACATTCAAGTTATTTTTATGTGTTAAACATTATAATGTAGATTATTTTAGAATTATTTGATATGGCAAAATAATCTTAGCATTTTAATTTTTAAAATGCAAATGATTTTTTTACTTGAAAGTAATTATATTAAATTTCACAATATGTAATTAAATTTTTTTACAATTTGAATGAAATAATTTATTTTATAATCAATGCAGTAGTTTATTGCTGCTGCAATATCTCATACACAGATGATTCAAATTACAGAAACGCTATTCTTTTCTTTTCAATCAGCATAGCATTATTTATTTTTCAATTTTTTCTTAAATGATATATTACAATAAAACTTTTGTATTTCTGCTAAATTTTTTCATCCATCTTGATTCATGGCAATCCATTCAAAAATAAATAGTTTTAATTGAAAATTTAATAAAATTCCGTTTAAGTAATTCCATTTATTAAACAATGCATCGTTTTCTATGTTAAAATACGAAGAAAAATATTGAATAAAATATTGCCTAATTTATGAAAATTTTTCTGTAATTTTTAAAATTTATTAACAAAAAATGGTTAAATAATTAAGGATATTCCTGATATGTATTATTTTAACAACGTCTATCTAAATCCTTTTTTGTTATAATTGTAATCATTTTATTAAATTCTGATTGATTTTTTACTTTTGTCAAAGAAGCAACATTCTATGAAAATTACTTACATCATTTTTTTTATTCTATATTTTTTTTAATAACTTTTACAATAATGAATATTATTTAAAAGTTTCAATTATGAAACCAAACTTCCTTAAAGTGCTTTTCTTTAAATAAGAAAAAAGAAATACGTTAATTCCTGTTCTGTGCAATTTTTTATTTTATGTAAATGCTTTTAAACCAAAGAATGGATGAAATTCTTGGTTATAAGTTATGTAACTGTGTGCTACTAATGAAGCAAAGTTTTTGTAAAATTGGATTTTATTTATTTGTTGTTGTTTTTCATTTTGCTGCACATTCCTTTTTGTTTTAATGATTGTTTATAAATTTAATTTATTATGTGCCAGTTGAATTTTTTAATCTATGTATATAACTTTTCAAAAACAATAAACTTGTTATGCTAATTTTGTATATGAGAGAATTACCAGAATTCTTATTTTTATAGCTAGTAACGTAAAATCCCTACATATAATTGTAAAAGTGCTAAAAATATTGTTTGATAGCATAATCTAATTCATCTAATTCATATTGCATAAATCAGAAGACGAAAAGGGGAAAAGAAGCGAAGAATTTCGGGCCTATCATTTATCTTTGAATTACAATTGTTTATTTAATTAGTTTATTAAAATTGTTTCTTAGTTAATTACTCTTTTTAATTTATTTAAATTTCGCTTTTTAATAAATAACTTTTCTTTTCTAATTTATAACTTTTTCTTCATTTGAGCCGTGAATATTCTAAATATTCTGTTAAAAAAGCAATTGGGTAAAATGCTTGAAGTTTTACTTACTTTGTATTTTTTATTTAAATCAAACTATAACAATTCTTTGAAAAACCTAATTTATTATTTTTTTACGGCATATGAATTATCTTCATCATATACAATTATTTTGAACAAGTTTGTCTTGGTTAAAGAAAAATTTTCAAATAGATCTATTTTGGTTGAAGTTAATTAGTACATATCTTTTTTTATCAAAGCATTCTATTTTATAGAAGAAAATGTCCTTAAACTTATTTTTCGTGTTTCTGTCCTTCAATTGACGTAAAAGGAAATAAGATATTAAATGACTAATTTCAAGAAACAGAAGTGAAAATATGTAGTACATGATTAAAAACTTCACAGACTTCATATGAGCTTGAAACATGTAGACTTTTATTGCTATCTTCATATAATTTGAAACATGCGAAGTTTTTAATCAAAGAAATAAGACATATTAATCCATATTATCATGTATCGAAACTGCAACATTTGGTTTTTAACAAAGCACGTTAAAATTTTAGTTTTAAAATAAATTTAATCAATTGAAATATAACAAGGACAAAGTTAATTGCTCTGATCCTAAACATTTACGTTTTAGAACTGATTTAAACATTCTGTAACTTCATCCAATAACCTATTACAAAATTACAGGACAGTTTTTAAATTAAAAAAAACTTTCAAACTTATGTAATATTAAATAGATCTGAAATTATTTCTCCTTCTTTATTTCAAAAATATCCATTCCAATTATTTACTGCTGTTAGCGCTTATTCCCCTTGTTAAATATATTTCGGTCGGTGTTAAAAAAAAGCTGCTAATATATTTACTAATCACAATATCACGAAAAAAGCAGTACATACATAACTAAGAAGTGTTTTTTTTTTTTTAAAGGTAACTTTTGCTTTTTTTGATCCTTTTACAAAATATTATATGCAGTCTGTATAATGTATGTTCTGAACAAATTTGATATTGTAATATTTTTATTTTGTAAATTACATGTATATACCTTATTAAACGTTATTGAAATAATTTTTGCATTTTTATTGTTTGGTTAAGAAAGTGTTGGCTAAGAATTCTTTAAAATATGAATTTTAATTATAAAAAAAACTTTCTTAACTTGTCCCTGATATTTTAACTTCCTTGTATAACATTGATATTTAAAAGGTTCTTTGGTAACAAAGATAAAAAAAAAAATAGTGCGTGGAGTCCCTCCCTGCGGAAGAAGTTAAACTTCGTAACCTGCGACGTTAATTGTAGAAGAATCAGCAGTCGTAGAAGGATCACTAGTTCTATTCAACGACTCTTTTTCCTGCTCCACTCACTTCCGTGCTCTGTAATCACGGTAATATTGTGCATTTCTCCCTCGTGGACCTCTTGAACCANAATAAAAATGTAGCGTTAAACGTATAACGCAACCTTGTTGGAATTTTGTTATTTTTCCCCGGGAATAGAGTTACAATCAACAGAAATATAAATTAAAGAAAATAAACTCATTAAAGTTATAGCCATTTTAAAATATAGCCTATTTAAAAACATAGTTTGTTACACATAGCCTTCAACTTAAAAATGTTGATTAAAATACTCAAAAGAGTGTCAAATTGAAGAAAGAAAAATTTTTCTTCAAAAACTAAATTTTTCTCAAAACATTCAATCTAAAAATTCTCAAAATTTTAACAATCTGTCAAAACAATTGTGCATTTAAAAATATCTCACGTCCGTTTGAAACAACTTAAGTTTAAAATTGCTAAGAAAAGCAACTGAAATATTTTAGCACATTATTTTCATCTCTGTGTGTATTTACATCTGCATCTCTCTGTCATTCAATTAATTTAATCCCATTATACTCTCAAGACATAAAAATTCTAATTGTTGGTTAACGAATTCCGGGAATTCCTGAAAATCTATTATCTACCAAATTTCATTGCTCACAGAACCGCAGTTTTACGTAGAGTATAGTATCTTAAAACGTATGACACAGCTTTGAAAAGATCGTCTAGGTCAGTGGTTCCCGAACTTATTTGTCTCTTAGACCCCTTGCCATGTTTTTGGTTTTGGGTAGACCCCCTGCTTACCTGATGTTGATTTTTTGTAAATTCAAGTGTATTTTTGACAGCTGGTATTGTGCTACTCTCTGTGAAAGATTTAAAATTGTAACTGTAGTGAACTTAAGAAAAAATCATATTATTTTTATACATTTATTAATTAAATTCAAACTAATTTAATTTAATTAATATGTAAATGGAATAAAATAGTGCTCTATAAGACACGTGCTCCGTTACTAATATTATAATTACGGAAATAAGTTTGGATACAAAACCCCGTAGTAATGTATTGTCGGTTTGTTTATTACGTTTTCGCGTAAAAACTAAGCAACAAATCTCCATGATCTTGTGCGCAGATACAGTTGGAGGTAACTAAAGAATTGACACAGGCTAGGCTAAAATTTACCGCGGAAAAATACTTTTTTATTACAAAATAAAACCTTACACGCAAAGGAAATAAAAACATACGTGGGCGGAGCTGCAGGTAACTGCTAGTTAATAATAATTCAGTTATCATATATCAAAAAATAATTCTAATAACGTAAATTTTAATTAAATTTTTACTTCATAGCTACTTTTATAAATTATGCAAAGTGTAGATATATATATATCTTTATATTATAAGGTAGTATAATGTACGTAAATAGGTACTATCAGTGTATGTTGATTATTCCATTCATGAAATGCCAAAATTAAAAGTCACGACCTGCTTATATGAGATCCACTATCGTTGACCGATATTTTCATTTCATGAACCTCCAATTTTTTTCACACTTGTCTTGGACCCCTTGCAGGTTGTCTGGGGGTCGATATCCCTGGTCTAGGTCCTTTGCAAATGTTTGTTTTAATTTTGTGGATAAAATTAAAATGATAATCTATCATTTAAGTGTGTTTTTAACTTTGGTTAGTTTTGGGTTTTTGCAAAATCCTTTATTTTCCTTTATGTAAGTCTGATATTTATTCGCTGGAGTATGCGCAATTACTTAAAATCTTGCGAACGGAAGTTAAACACGTAAATTTGAGAAATCTTCCTAACATAGATAACGCATTTTGAATAATCAGTTAAGTATTCTAAATACAAAATAATTTTACTCATCGCTAAATACAAAATAATAGATTTGTATAAGGAGATAACATGATGTAGCAAGAATAAAAAGTGTTATAAACAAATGTATTAAATAGTACTAAAACTTATTAGGATTCTATTTTATTTATAACAAATTACTAAGGTTTCCTAAATATCGGGGTTGTTTTTAACCCTTTTGCTCACAATTAATAAAGTATTCGCCTTCCTACTTTCATCTAATCAACTCAAAAGCATCACCTGCTCCTTTATAGTGAGTGAAACTGAATACTTGTTGCTTTCTCTTTCATCCCAACACTCATCCCCATCACTAAATCAGAATGGGGATGTTTCTTGCTCTTGCGCATCTTTTGATCCTCGATTCTCCCGATTAAATGGGGATGCGTGCGCCTCAGCGTTTTTCTCTTTATTATGTGGGAGGGGGAATCTATTTAATTTGTATATTGTTCATCCCAGTGGGGTACTCACAGCTCGATGAAGAGGAAAATCTTTTTTTTCTTCTTTTTTTTTTTATTCGTTTGGAAGATGGGGAGCAGATTGTGCGATGGAGGAACTTTGACCGCAAAATATTCGAAAGTTAGAGAGGGAGACAAATTTGATTTGGTTTGCTTGTCATTCTAGCTAAATGAAGTCATCGTACGATGTATACGAGTTTGCTTAAATTTAATAGGATCTGGTTTTATTTTTATTAATGATTTTGTTTATTGTGCAGTTTGTTTAAGCTGTAAATAAGCCGTGAACAAACATCTTTAACGGAGGGTGTACTTCAAATCGAGTAGGCTATTAGTATTTGAAGTAGAATGAACAATACTATAGCAAAATATCGAGGTTTTTCAATATCGGGCTAACGATATTTCAAAGCAAAGTCGCGCGATATATAGAAAATATATGGCGCTCACGCTATGAGTATCTTACAAGGAAGTGATTATTTAGGCAATGACAAATAAATAAAATAACAGCAAAATCATTAGTGAAAGCAATTATCAAACACGTTAATATCGCAATAGTTATGAAATACGATAATGCTGATAATTATCAAGCATAAAACTGAGTGGTTTATTTGCATTTGAACTAAATTTGGAAAATATATCGATATTATTTTATTATTGATTTAACGATATTTTCAATTGCAATCCTACGATAGATTATGAATACCGTCTTACGATAAATTGCACGTTTACGACAATATTTCAATGACTATTGACAAATTAGTCTCGATAATTATGAAGCACTATCAAACTATGCAATCACGCGATAATTTAAAATCCAATGAAGTTGATAATTATTGTTGAACGAACACCATATAGTGAATGTATTAGTTATAAATATAATGATAGTTCTTTTTTTATTAAAGTAATTAAAATTATTAAAAACATTTTGAAAATAAAATCTCTCTTTAGTTACGTAGCAAAAATGTTACCTATCCCTTGAAAAAATAATACAAATTAGTTAAATTTGACAATATACCGATAAGAGTGGATCTTTTAGGAAACTGTAGGGGAGAGTGGGGTCAATTGTAACATTTTTTACTTAATTATTTTTAACTAACGAAAAAATCCAATATATTATTAGTATTAATTTACAGAAGAGTAAAGTAGACTATCCTCTACTAGAAAAAAAAATAAATACCTTATTTTAAATGTTATTATATTAGTTATTAACAGTTTTTGACAGTTATGCACTTGTTACAATTGTCCCCACTTACGGGGTCAATTGTAACAGTTTATAAATTCAACTAAAACATAGTGTCTCCATATCATT
>NC_092211.1:24395263-24468786 GCF_043381705.1 Parasteatoda tepidariorum | reverse complement strand
CATACGATTTAACTTCCATGTATAGCAAACTATCGATGTTTTTCAATATCGGGATAACGATATTTTAAAGCAAAATCGCACGATGTATGGAAAATATATGACGTTCACGCTATGAGTATCTTACAATAAATATCAAGCAAGTGATTATTTAGACAATTACAAATAAATAAAATAACAGGAAAATCGTTAATGAAAGCAATTATCAAACACGTTAATATCGCAATAATTATGAAATACGATAGTGCTGATAATTATCAAGCATAAAACTGAGCGGTGTATTTGCATTTGAACTAAATTTGGAAAATATATCGATATTATTTTATTATTGATTTAACGATATTTTCAATTGCAATCCTACAATAGATTATGAATACCTTGTCTTACGATAAATTACACGTTTACTACAATATTTCAGTGACTATTGACAAATTAGTCGCTGTAGTTATGAAACACTATCAAACTATGCAATCACGCGATAATTTAAAATCCAATGAAATTGATAATTATTGTTGAGCGAACACCATATTGTGAATGTATTAGTTATAAATATAATGCTAGTTTTTTTTATTAAAGTAATTAAAATTATTTAAAACCATTTTGGAAAAAAAACTTATCTTTAGTTACGTAACAAAAATGTTACCTATCGCTTGAAAAAATAATACAAATTAGTTAAATTTGACAAAATACTAATAAGAATGGATTTTTTACGAAACTGTATCACAATATTAAAATTCTGATACCACCATTGTTTATACCATCTTTGTTGTACATTTTAAAAAATTACCTAAATATTTAAAGCTTATTGAAATTAAAATATTTAGTATATATAGTAGTTTTCAGTATTTAGGAATTGAATTTTTTTTTCTTTTTTTTNTTTTTTTATTTTTTTTTTTTTTTTTTTTTTTTTTTTTTACAAAATTTTATTTTTATTTATTGGGGTTTTCCGCAATTTGATTCTTCTAACTTATAATTTTTTTCAAAATGACTTAGTGCGCTGTGCTTAGCTTAGTATAGTTGAATAATTTATCAATGATTTCGTGTCTTGGAACTTTTATTTATTAAATTATCAAGCCATGAGACGCATGCGAAAATATTATAAAATATTTAGAGGGTGCTTCCCAGCTTTAATGCATAAAATTTAAATAAAAATTAAATTTAAAGTGTGTTAATTACTTAAAAACTAAAAGAAAAAAAGAGAAATTATTAAATTATACATACATACAGAAATTATTATAATAACTTAGTCGAAGATTTTATTCCGTTCGTTTGGGAATTTTAAGAGCTTAAAAATGATAATTTTCCTTTAATAACTATTATAAATAACCTTTTTTGTATTGCTCTGAAGATTTTGTTATCAAGAAAAAGATTAAATAGATTTATGAGGATTAATTGATTGTATGTTTAGCCTTAAAATTTTCGAAGCACAGAATAAAACAATTTGATTAAAATTGACGAAAAAAGCTTGCTCCTTTGCAATAATTATCATTATCTTAACTACAAAAAATATATTTTTTATACTAAGCACTGCAAAACAATATGATTCGCGTAATCATTTGCTTTACATTCCACAAATCCGAGTAGTTGTAAGTTACGTTTCACTAAGCCTATTACATCCCACTATTGCCATCTTTCTAATATGATATACGCTTGAAACTAAATGCATTAATCAGATTATGGTTATAATCTAGATTAAGCGGCTATCCACAATATCTAGAAGAAAAAAAAATCGAAAAATCCGCAGCTTTTACCACATTAATCACTTCACTGCATAAAAATTATAAGGATCTGGTCCTGCCACCCCTCTCAAGGACGACTTCCCCCCTTTTATTCATACTATTATGAGTGCCAGGTTAAGCGTTATGAGTCTCTGTGAACTTTAATAGATATTGCGTACTTTTACCGGGGTAAAAAAGTAGCCCCAGTTCATGAACTATTGTTTGCGTGCTATCTTATTCAAAAATCAAGTGGGGGTACTTATGATTAATGTTGGCTTTAAATTTTTAAGACTATCTGCAAAAAATATCGTAAAATTAAAATTTAAAAATAAAATCAGCAATTTTTATTCCGTGAAATTTATGCAAATATTTAATGATCACGCCAAAATGTAATAAATGACCCTTTTCTCTACAATGTCGCCTCTGAGGCACCATTAACAGTCACCGCTGTAATAATTTATACGTTAATAATTATCAACCACATTATTTTAAGAATTTTATAAGAAATATTGTATTTTATACACTATCCTACAGAAGAAACACAGTTTTAATTTTCTTTTTTCAATTTCTCAAGAAATACTTAAAGTACTATTTTGTAAATTTAGAAGTTTTTAGTTCATGCGATTTTTCATATTTTGCAATAAAATTTTAAGCTCTCAGATGCTTGAGGGATCGACAATAAATTAAGAAAGAAAATAAGTATTTTTGAACACCCTATTGCCAAAAAAATGAGCAATAAGCTTGTAACTTGTATCAATTACTTTTGTTGTTCACAAACACGTTTTATATAGAATATTCCCCAGTTGAAATTCTAAGAAACTAAATTTAATTATTAATAACTTTAAAAAAGGAACAAAAAAATTTACAAATATTATTTCCATTGAATTAATTAAAAAATTTAACCTTTTGATTATTAAATCTAAAATTCCAAAGAAATTGAGACAAAACATTAAAATATAGAAATATTTCGAATCTCAATTAAATTTTTTTTAAATTTATTCTCGAACTATTATTTACATTTGAAATGCATGATTTTTATTTTAAAATTTTAAACCATATATTTAATTCTGTTATAAAATTTAAAGTGTTTGCTACATTATAATAAATTGAATTATATCGAAATTATTTTTTTCCTTTTCGATGCATGCTAAACCGTGATCATATCATTTAAACTATTCTTATATCATGTAACTTCAATCATACGATTTAACTTCCATCATTCTTCTCATTGAATTTGATTACTTATTAATTTACTTCATTTTTTAAGAATAATTCTCTGAAACTAATTATTTAAAAATTCTTTTTTGAGTGATATAGTTATAATTTGGAATGGGACCAATCAATTTATTTGATAGCCTGAAAACCAAAATTTTCCATTTAACAATTCCAAGCGATTTTACCAAAAAGTATCATTGCTTCCTTTTCATGAGAAAGATACGGAACAACTCAGAAGAATAAATTTAAATGAGGTCGGCACCACCGTAACCTAATCCATCATAATCGCTGTCGCTTTTTATTTCCATATCGCGTTTTATAATCTTTATTAATCGCAGCGCCATCTGTTCTGAGTAAACGGTTCATTATATAACGAACCTACACCTCGTCAAAAATCAAGTTGGGGGGAAAAGATTTTCGAAATCATAATTAAAAAGTATAGAAAACTTCCAGCGCCATCAGCAGTATGCATGTAAGATGAAAAATAATTCCAGATGAATAAAAGAAATCTGTATGTTTAAGGCATAGCACCTTTGGCAAGCTATATTATGTATGCTTTTTCAGATAAATAAAGGAAAGCTGTATACTTATGCTATATTATTTATGCTGTCTTTTTCAGATGAATAAAAGAAATCTGTAAGTTTATTGCATATTTTCATTCCTATGCTATATTTTCCAGATGAATAAAAGAAATCTATATGTTTAACGCATAACTTCATTATATTATTTATTCATATTAAATATGCTGTCTTTTCTAGATGAATACAAGAAATCTGTAAGTTTAATGCATAATTTCATTCGTGTGCTACATTAGGTATATGTCTTTTCCAGATGAATAAAAGAAATCTGTAAGTTTATTGCATAATTTCATTCGTATGCTATCCTTTCCAGATGAATAAAAGAAAGCTATAAGTTTAACGCATAACTTCATTCGTCTGCTATATTAGGTATGCTGTTTTTTCCAGATGAATACAAGAAAGCTGTAAGTTTAATGCATAATTTCATTCGTGTGCTATGTTAGGTATATGTCTTTTCTAGATGAATGCAAGAAATCTGCAAATTTAGTGCATAATTTTATTCATAACCTATAATATATGATGTCTTTCCTAGATGAATAAAAGAAATCTGTAAGTTTATTGCATAATTTCACTCGTATGCTATCTTTTCCAGATGAATAACAGAAAACTATAAGTTTAACGCATAACTTCATTCGTATGCTATATTAGGTATGCTGTTTTTTCTAGATGAATACAAGAAATCTGTAAGTTCAATGCATAATTTCATTCGTAGCTGTCTTTTCGAAAGGAATTTCTGAATAAATAGTATACAAAATATATAGATATTATGTCTATACATTGTTTAAGAACATATGTTGTAGCTTATTTTAACAACACTGGTTAGTGTTTTCTTGCAGCTATTTGCTACAATACATTAAAAAAAAAAAGAAGAAGAAAAAGCTCAATGTTCTGAATATTTTCCATGGTAGATATTTTTTTAAATATTTAAGTTATAAAAAAAAACCTTATTGCCTGAAAAACTTGTTCATAGAAAATAAATCGAAAGCGCACAAAGGATGTACAAAATCGGATAAATTATTATAGTTTCTCCGTATTTTTAAAACTATATCTATATCTATTAAAGGATAAAAAGTTTAAGAATTAATTAACTATATAAAAGAAATAATAACGCTCTTTTTTATAAAATTCAAAGCTAGTGTTTTTCAAAAAATGTATCAGTTGGATCATATTGGTTTCGTAATTAAATAAAGAATATAATATCAGCAATTTTTACTTAATACTCAATATAATGGATTTAAATTTATTATCAGATACAAAAAGTGTAAAATTTTTCATCCGGGTTGCAGCTTAATTTTTTTTACAACAGATATAAACATAATGTTACACAAAAATTTGAAAAATACTTTTATTTGCTTCATAACTATTTTTTCATAAAAATTTGAGAAGCCACTTAAAAAATAATTAATTTTATTTTATATCATTATTTTTGTACTTTTTAGTTAATTTAAACATTTCTTTCCAATCTATTTCAATAAAAAAAACTTGTTTTTTATTCATTAAAATACACCTAGCATTAAATTACATAATTTTTGTACCTCAAAAGAATGCTGAGAAATTTGCAAAGATAATGTTGGCTAAGTCGCTACAAACAACGAATATTAATTTCTACTCATTTTATTAATGAACATTATTTTAAAGTTTCACGTAACAATTACTAAGCGCATTTTTTATGGCTCCCTTTTTTTATTAATAAAACGCTCATTTTAATAAAAATTTCTAGAATATCTTATGACACACAAAAACTGATTCCATTTTATTAGAAGAATTGTTTTATTACTTGAAAATTAGTCACAAAAAATATAACTACTACAAAGATAGCTGTGATGCTTCCTTTAATAGTTAAAGTGTAATTTCTACGTTGAAAACTGAATAGTTTCTGGTATTGCTGTTTTAAATTTTTTTTTACATTTTGTTTCCTTTAGCGAAAATTTCTTAAAATAATCAAACAATTGCTAGTGCCACAGTACAATGTGTTACAATTTGTCATTTTCAGGGGAAAATTTCAACATAAAAAAATATCCATCATACAGCCTGTTCTTAAATTTTGTTTTACTCTTTTTAAAACTTCGGTACCAGCAATGTTTATTATCCATTATACAGCCTGTTCTTAAATTGTGTGTTACACTACTTAAAACTTCGGTACCAGCAATGTTTATTGTCCATTATACAGCCAGTTCTTAAATTTTGTGTCACACTACTTAAAACTTCGGTACCAGCAATGTTTATTATCCATTATACAGCCTGTTCTTAAATTTTGTTTTACACTACTTAAAACTTCGGTATCAGCAATGTTTATTATTATTTATAAATATTTTGGTGGTGGCTCAGGCGATAGATTGTTCACCTCCCAAAGAGGTGAACCAGGTTCAAAACCCAGCGATGGCTGGTTGATACGAATTCTGCTCTTGGCTTGCACCGACCACAGGCTGACGTAAAATATATTCAATGGTAGATGGATCATGGGGTTAGAATATCCTTGTCATCGTACTAGTCGTGGTGATTCTTCCTCTTCACGTTACGCAAATGAGGGTTACTTACATCAAAAAGTCCTCCTTGAAGGCCATAGTTTGTTCTAATGCTTGATCCAGTAAGCTACCTTGTCATCTGAAGTAGGTTCAAAATTACAAGGCTACCGAATTGAATATGCCGGTTATTAAATGCCGGTTATTCAATGCCGGTTATTAAATAAAATTAAAAAGAAAAATGCCTTGCACTTTCTTTCGCCAGGTGAAAAGCTCTATATTATTATTATTATTATTATTATTAATGATAAAAAGAGGCCGGGATAGCTTGGTCGGTACTGCGCTGGGCCCATGTCCGAGAGTTCGAACCCCGCCGGCCGAAGACTCCCCGTGTAGTAAAGTGACTGATGCACGCTAAATCTGTCAAGTCGCAAAAGTCCTCCATGTTCCCATAACAAATCAATACCTCTGGGTGTACTGGATTGGAGATCGATCGTTCTCTGATTCAGGTCAAAATTACGATCTGTGGATGTATGAATGGGTTCGCCCTATAAACGGGTGCGACGTATTGTGTGGCAGAAGTCGAATTCTTGGCCATAGATGGCGCTACTAAAAAACAAGAAACTCACACTCGGTTTCACCCCGCAGGCTTGCCCGTGTGGCAAGTGGCATTAGAAACAACAACAATGATGAATAACTGCTAGTTTCTAACAATAGGTTATCCTTTGTTTCGATAGAATAAGATTTCTATGTTGAAAATACGAACAATATCTGGTATCTCAGTTTTCATCATTGTTTTACCTTTAGCTAAGCGGAAATCTCTATACCCTATCTCTAATAAATAAATAAACAATAGCCATCTTGTTTTGTCAGACAAAAGTTTTACAATTAAAAATTTCGAGATTTGGAAGGTGCTCCATAGTTTGTATAACACAGGTTGTGTAAGTAAAATAGAATAAAAAGATTCAAAAATTAATTAGGTAGAATTAATAAATGTAATTCTACCTAAGACATGTAAAATGTAGAACAAGAGTTATTTACAACCTACAGAAATTTTGTCGAGGACTCATTGGGAAGCAGAAAACAGTAATTAGTGAAAAAGACCCCTTAATTTTAAAAATTAAACTATCTCAATACATGTCTAAACGTAGTCTATATTCATATATATCTCTATATGTAGTCTAAATATAATAATAATATATAATTTCAAAATATAATAATAATATATAATCTCAACATATAATAATAATATATAATCTCAACATATGTTATTGTTAATTTTGGTAACTAATATAAAACTATACATTTATAATAACTACACTATGTGCACGTTAACGACGTTATTTTGTTTAAAATATTCTTCGTGTTCACAATTTCTTTTTTTTTACGTATTATTTTTCAAACGATTTTATTTAAATTAGCAGTTTTTCTAAATAAATATCCAAGCACAAAATTTGAGATTTTTGCTACGATTCCTTAAAAATTTATATAACATTAGGAGTCGTAAGAAAATAGAAGTAAGACTTAATAACACAAAAAATCAAAACAAGTTATGCGCAAAGAATTATTCAGTAAATTTTTGTTGCTTCAATTTTTTTTTAAATTTATAATCTATAATATTTTCCGGTAAAATTGCCTGGTAATTCTGGTAAAATTACCGTACAGTATGTAAATGACATCTTCGGCAAAATAGTAATAAATATTCTAGCATTACAAGCCAAAATATACAATATTTAAACCATTTGTTTGGTAATTTTTTCGTTTAAATAATAACGGTCCCCTGGAAATTGGATTTCAAAGTTTTAGTTCTTATTACCAAACAATTAGTGAAAATATCGAACGGAAAAGTAAATTTAACAGAATTTTTTTTTTATTCTGTGCTCTATGGTATAGTAATTAAATTACCTAGTTTTACTTCAGCCAGTAAATTGTAACACACATATAATAAAAAGCTATTTTATTGTTAATTTCTCCGAAATAATTCCCAAAGCACTGTGGTAAAAATTATCGAGCTTCTTGATTTTCCCATCGATTCAAAAAACACGGTAAATTTTACCATACTCTGGCAATTTTGACCATTACTTTTTGCTCAGTAACGGAATATATCCAGAACTTGTTACAATATTGAAAATATCCTTTAGAGAAAATTTGGAGTAGTATGAGCAATTTAATGCAATAACAAAATTGAATTTTAAAAAAAAAAGCAATACAAAAAAAAGCGATGAAAGTTATAGATACGAATGGTTTCTTCAGAGAAATTCGATTATTGATAAAAACAATCGTCTGTGACTGTCGGACATTTCGAGTCAAACTATGCGGAAGACCCCTCTACTCGTATTGCTATTGAGATAATGAAGAGCAGAATCCCGATCCTCAAGGGGGTTAGGGGACACCTGAATCGAACAACTAACGAACCTATTTGAAGCCCTAAATTACCACATCTCCTATGCATATCTTCCGTTTCTGAAAATCGTCTGCTTTCCCTCGCGCTTTTACTACTAAAACATTGATTTCATGATAATGATTAAGTTTCCTTGAAAAGGCGGGGATTTTACGAAACCGTAGTCTTAAAAAAAAAGAGAGAATTTGAGAATTGATGACGTTTAAAGGCTTTTTATATTTTAAATTGGATCTACTTTTATAGAAATTGGTATTTTCATTGCTTCCTAGAATATACATTATTTTTGCTTTAATATTTTAAACATAAATTAACCTTTTATCTCAGAATTTAAAATGGAAAGAAAAAAAAATTATATTTTGATTTTAATTTTCTTCCGATTTCAGTTTATTTTTTTCTTCTTTCTGTTTTTGATCTTGCTTAGCCAATAGATATAGTAAATACAAAATTTTTGCGTAAAAACAAATCAAATTATGAAAATAATGTATAGGAAATTCGACTTAATAGTTGAACACATTGGAAAACGATGTCATGTACTGCAAAAAAAAAAAGACGAAAACCAGATTAGGTTCGAACATGTGGATCGGCAAGCTTTGTGAATCAACAGTAATATTTTATAAAATAAAAATAAAATTGCATTACCTGCAGTTCTTTTCGTGGATAATATGTTGTTCATATTAATTGAGAATAACGAAAAATAATAGAATTCCTTAATATAAAACTAAAAAAATTAAAGATTATATTAAGTTAAACAACAATTTTATGCAGAAACAATGCTTTTTGTATAATTAACA
This sequence comes from Parasteatoda tepidariorum, assembly GCF_043381705.1. Classification (NCBI taxonomy): domain Eukaryota; kingdom Metazoa; phylum Arthropoda; class Arachnida; order Araneae; family Theridiidae; genus Parasteatoda; species Parasteatoda tepidariorum. The sequence continues at coordinate 24,459,624 of NC_092211.1, read as the reverse complement.
ATCAATTTTTTTAAATAGCTGAATTGACATTGCGAGAATTTACAATGGTTTTAAGGCAACAGCTTCTTATAACAAAAGTATGTTACAAAATGGTCAATTCATTAGTAACCAAAATTTTTATTTAGAAACCAGAGTTCAGCGAAGAATACAGCAATCGATTACAACTGTAATTGATAAAAGGCAATTACTGCAATGTAATAAATTACTTGTTATAGCGATTACAATTAATTAAGATTACAAGTTATCATGAGCATGAGAGGTCATGATCACTTGTAATCACATCAAGAAATAGTAATTACAAGTAATTAAAATATATGATTACAGGCATTCATAATTACATATAATCGTGATTATTACCAATCTAGTATCCGATTACAGTATGAATTGCAATAATCAGATATACGCATGATAGAAAATACAAAAAAAAAGATTGTCCTTAAAGTGTATTTATATACAATGTACGCAAGTATAAACAATGCATGGATGTACAAAAGCATGTAGAAAAGAAACATACAACATAAATGTATATAAAATACATATATGTGAACATGTAATGTACAGTAGTTGTACTAAATAGATGCATTGCTGATATCCATTCAGATATTCTGAGAAAATACACGTGTACAACAAGCCTTTATGAATATACGATACATGCATGTCCAATGTATGTCAAAAATTTTTGCACACAATTTTAAAATTCGTTTATCCAAAGATAATAATTCCATACAAAAAATAAGTTTTAGTATAGATTTATAATTTTATTTAATTGTCAAAAGAAATTTTATTTGAAAGGTATACAAGTTTTAAATCATTTTAAATAATGTAATTTTACATGGCAAAATATGAAATTTGGGCGAAACCAGACGAACCTGAGTGATCGAATTTTAAATATACGATTTCTTTAAAATTCGATTTCTCAGTAACTATTCAACCAATTTTGCATTGTCTGTAAATTTGTCCGAATGTATGAGGTTATTATCAGACCAAGAATATAGCGTGGTGTGATATCGGATTTTTTGTTCATACATTTATTACTTAACACTTTAAAAATGTACAAAATAAATGAACTAACTGATTTTTAAGGCTAGAATCAGAACGAGATTATAGTCCTAGTATATCGAGATGTCCTTATCCGATTCTTACTTATTTATTTTTTTAACACCTTAAACCTATTCAAAATATATAAACTTGTCTCTAAACTTGATGAACTTAAGAGGTTATTATTAGAGTAATAGTGTCAGACAACGACATAGATTATCTATATACATCATCGAATTTGGAATTCGAATTTTGGAATATCGAATTTGGAATTTATACAATTGATTTATAAAAAACTTTAAAACTATGCAAAATAATAAATAAACTTGTCTATAAACTTGGCAAATTTTTAACGGAACTATCAATCAGACCGAGAATATTGCTAGATGTGGTAAACCATTTGCCTACATCTGAACATGTTTCTAATCCTTCTTATGTGAAATAAATAAACTTTTGTGTAAATTTGCCCTGATTTAATAGGTTGTTATAAGACCAAGAATATATATTTCACTACAGTGAAATATGATATCGGATTTTTAATCGATACATTTGATTTATTATTTCACTTTAAAAATGTACAAAATAAATGATCTTGACGATTTTTAAGGTTAGAATCAGAGTAAGACTTTAGTCAGATTCAACACCTTAAAACTGTTCGAAATAAATAAACTTGTCTAAACTTGCTTATTTTTTTGAAGCTACTATTAGAACAACTAGATAGATTATCAAACAACTAGATAAATTATCAAATATTTTATAATGATTATATTTTATCATTTATAGAATTATTAATTTATAGAATTATTAATTTATAGAATTATTAATTTATAGAATTATTGATTTATAGAATTATTGATTTATAGAATTATTAATCTATAGAATTATTGATTTATAGAATTATTAATTTATAGTTAATAATAGAATTATTGATTTATAATTAATAATAGAATTATTGATTTATAGAATTATTAATTTATAATTAATAATAGAATTATTGATTTATAGAATTATTAATTTATCATTAATAATAGAATTACAGAATTGATTTGTAAAAGACTATTAATTCAATTTATAGATTTGATTTGTAAAATACTTTAAAACTGTGCAAAGAAGTAATAAAGTTGCCCGAATGTTAAGGTTACTATCAATCAGACCGCAAGTATTTGTCAGATGTCGTGATAAACCATTTGCCTATACCTCATCTGAACATGTTTTTCTCGTGCTTTCAATGAAATAATATAGTACAATAGATTTACCACACTAAGCATAAAAACGAAGGAACTTTAAAACTTCGAAATACAATAGAATTATGGGTGCCGGCGAAGAGTGTTCTTTTCAAAGTTCTCTTTACAGACTCCAAAAGCGGAAAACGATTGGGAGGGAATCGAAGAAAAAGTGACATGCATGAAATAAATAAATAAAATAGCGAAGTTGTTCGCAAAAGCGCATATAGTAATTCAGTAGTTAGAGAATTACATTCAATTTTGTTCCTTTCGCTGTTTGGCTTTCTGTTGAATTTGGCGAGGAAAGAAAGTCGCCAAGAGTGTAGAATTTCAAACGATTTACTCGGGTTACTGGAGTGGATGGCAAAAGAAACTGGATCCTGGAGAAATTTTTTTTTTTTCCTTTCTTCGTCCTCCTTCAAAATTTTTGAAAGAGGAGAACCTGTAAGAAAGGGGATCGCCGTAACATCTTCTCCTGTTTAATTTTCTGTTTAGTGTACGTTTTTAGAAATATTAAAGATTCCTAATTAAAAAATCCTAGTTGTTTTAAAGGTAAAATCCTAACGTCATAAGATTCGTTTTTAACAAGAAAGCTCAATTTCTTAATGATAGTGATAATGTTTAGATATTGTTTTATAGATTAATAGTTTTTAATTAGATTAATATTAATGCAAAAATTACAGGGCATTTAGATTAATTCTCAGTAAATACTCTAAGTAATGTTGATTTTATAACATAGTTTATTAATTTAAGTTCATTATGTTTGCTTATGATTTTAAAAATAAAATCCATTATGTAAGCGGTTTTCTTCTTCATCTCCTCCCCATCCTCTCTCTTTTTTCTTTTCTTTTTTTTTTTTAAATAACATACTGCAATAGAATGAACAATTTGATTTTTGGGAAAAGAAATAGATTAACTTTTTAAACAAAAAATCCTCAAAGGATTTTTGAGGAATAACAGATTACTCAGTTTACAATAAAATCATGAAAATAAGTGTATTGTTAATGACACTAAATTTTGATTAAGGGTTAAAACTGTGTATAAGCAATTGAAACGTTAAAATATTTTATTCTTCAGAAAAAAATTTTATTCTTTAAAAAAGAAAAATCCAAAATCTTACAAATTTTTTCGAAAATAATACAAGATAAACATGATTGCAGTTATATTTTTTTCAGATATTTCTAAAAAACTAAGTAACTAAATAAAAATTTTAAATTCTGAAACGAGACTAAATTTTTTCCCCTTTCCTTTTTTAAAAAACAAAAACAAAAAAAGACAAGCATGGTTCTTGAAACCTAGAACAATCACAATTTTTTACAATCTTTAAAATTGTGCTCTATATTTCGCATTTACACTATAACTTTTTTTCTTCTTCTTCAAAACGGCAGAAGAATGTCAAGTCTTATAGAGGCGAGAAACGTGGCTGAAAATCTGAGTAATTTCAACGTCGCAATTGTGTGACATCTTAAAAAATGGTAACGCATAGTGAACAAATGGTACCGTGAAACTTACGTTTCGTGGAAATCAAAATTCGTAAGGAAATTCGTTGTTCAGAAAAATACTATTTACTTTAGAGCTGAGCTGAAACATTGTCTGAAAATTAGAGCTAAAATCTCAAGCCTTAAATGAAAATGGACGTAAACGTGAACTTTATTTAATCCATAAGTTTTCATCGTGANGAAAAGCTGGATTCAGTTCGCAAAAAACAAAGTATTGCAATTTGATCATATGTAACTAACTGTAGAGGGTTCACCTTAGAACATATCAAATTTTCATGCCATTTGAATGATTTTTCGCAGTAAATGAACATTTGAATTTAGAACTTTTTTTTGTAGATTTCAAAATTTTCGCAAACTTTTGACCGGTAGTGTATAAAATAAACACACAAAAAAGTTTTTTTACAACAATAATTATAAAAAAAATGACAATTTTGATTGCAAATTTTCAACTTCATGATATTTTTATGAAGAGAATTTTATATTCCTGGCCCCTATACTCTGTAAAGCTTTCAATTTTAATAATAATAATAATAAACCTAGAGATGATTAAGCTATGGTTTTAGCAATGATTCAACTATGAAATTCAAGTAACGATTTTGCAGTTCAAAGATGAAATAGAACTTCTAAAGGCGTTTTCTTCTAACGTCGAAAATCCCAGCATTATCCTAGTTTCTTTAAGGGATATGATAAATTTAGATTACTAATTCGCCATAATTTAAAAGCTATTCCTGTAGAAAAATTTGTTCCATGAACATTTTCTTGGTTTGTTTAAGAAAACGATTTAAAATTCAAAATTTTAAAACGATTTTAAAAATAAATCATTCATACAATCGTTTGTTCAAAACATTTTGCTACTTTTCTTTGTCTGCTTTCAATTTCAAATATTATTATTGCTATTTAATAAAATAAGGAATATCATGGATATAGTTTCGCGTTACAGAAATACATTATAATATAGAATTCTAGTAAAAAATTTAAATGCTGAACTTGTTATAACTCATTACGGGAAGTATAAATGCAGATATAAGCTGTTTAACTATTTAATTAAGTAACATTAAAGAAAGCTTTCATAGAGTAGTAAAAGAATCTTTCATTGAAAGGAACACGTCAAATAAAACATACGATAGTAATTTGAGCAAAAAAATAATATTAATTATTTGCATGAAAAATATGGAGTCAGTTAACAAATATTTTCGGATTAAAGAGAAATTGAAGCTCTTTGTAAGAAAATAAAAATTAAAATTCTCTTAACGATAATTCTTTTCGTAAGTAAACAAAAATTACCTTGATTTCATAACGAAACTTTTGTTTATGACCAAAGCTATTTATAAAATAAAAATCAATTATTCACTCTTTCATGATTTTTTTTTTTATTTTTAAAATCATACTATCTCGCCGACAAGGATGATAAATGAAATTACCTCAATACGTCGCTCACAAATTACACTTGAAATCGGACACCACTGATAACTAAAAAAAGGGCGAAAGCTCGCCATATATGGTCGCCAAGTCGCCAATAACACTTATTTAGCAATAGAGCAACGGAACTACTCCCGAAAAAGAAAAGGGGGGGGGAGAGAATAATAATAAAAAGTGAACAGAAATACGAAGGAAATAAAAATAATAACAACTAAAATAAAAAACTACATCGCTCGCGAGGCGCTTTGGAATTGCGTCTCGTCCGGACTATCCAGCTCTACAAAGGGAGAAGGGCACCCGGACTGTTATTAAACCGTCCAATCTCCGGTTTCCTAGAACCTGCAGTCATTACGGGATCAGGTTTCGTCGGAGGCCTAATCACTCCTGTTGCTCCTGATCTTCTCCTGTTACATTCGACGGGGATTTGTTTTCGAAAGGGGGCCGTATACCTTGTTACTTGACTCCTTTTAACGGTATCGCGCCCAGGTAGTAGATTAAATTTTGGGCCTAGGTTACAAGATATCTTGACTTTTTCGCTACGGCGATACCAAAAATCCGATTCACAGGTGTTTTGGGAGTCAGCATGAAAAACGGATTTAGATTTATCCAGATATGTGCGTTCAAATGGAGGGTGATCGTTTTAAAGAGGATAATTTTATTTGCTGGCGGAATCTATTTCAGAAAGAGGGAAATTCCTGAAAGTTATTGGCCCTAAAAAGTAACTTTATCTTCTTGCAATCAAAGTTTTAACTGTTTTTAAGGTATATTTCTTATAGTAAAATGATTTTTTATTTATTTATTTTTTTGGTTCCCGTATTCATATAAATAAATAAACATATATTCTTTTTCATCGTTCTAGATGTTATATTTGGATACTAAGTTAATAATTAGTTCTTAATAGTTTTTTAAATCTAATCATATAGTCAGAGCCGGATTATACCTTTCGTAGGCCCTAGGAACAGCCGTTTTTGGGCCCTCCCCTCCTTCCCCCACTCCTCCCCTCTTTTCAAAATATATGCTAAAATTTTCTTGCATATTAATAATGAAACAGATTTTCTNTCTATTGAATACGACATTTTGCGTAGTTTGGAATTCGACAGCATAATACAAGATTTCGTTGAATCCAAAAATCGCAAAAAAGTAATATATTAGATCATAAGATTCTGCAAAATAATTTATTACCGAAAAATATTATATTTTTATTTGTATCTTCATAATTTTGTGCAAAATACACTTGTTTTTAAAGCTAAATTACTTTTGTCAAAAAAATTTTTTTCTCCCAATTTTTTCGCAGGCCCCTGAATTTCGTAGGCCCTAGGCACGTGCCTAGTGTGCCTGTAGGTTAATCCGGCCCAGTATATAGTAAATGAATTTAACAAATTTGTTTACACTTAAGACGCATATAGATATGCGTTGAAATGAAGTTTCAGTACGATCGTGTTTAAGAGGATTATCTTTTTGGTAGAGAAATTTATTTCGAAAAGATGAAATTCCTAAAAGTTGTTAGCATGAAAAAGTATTGTTTTTTAAAATTGATTTTTCACTATTTTCAAGGAGTATTCAGTAGTGAAATTATTATTAGTAGTAAAATCTTTTTGTGCGTGTGTATGTATCTGTATGCAAGACCTGATTACTGTTTAGGCCCGATAGGCCTGTCGCTTTTGAATTCTGAGGGGCCTTCATTAGTATTTATTTTATTTTATATTATAACCGTCGTTAAACAGCCAACCCAATCCAGAAGACAAGGAAACTCCTGGATTAGTACCCGCAGAGGCATGATTTGTTATGGGAACATGGAGGACTTTGAGACTCGACAGATTTAACGTGTACCAGTCACCATTTACTACACGAAGAGACTTCGGCCAGCGGGGATCGAACCCACGACCTCTTTGACATGGACCCAGTGCCCTAGCAACCGTGCTATCCCGGCCCCTTTCAATAGTATATTTTATTTTATATTATAACCGTCGTTGAACAGCTGAACCAATTTTGGGTTTACGACTACTAATGTTCAACTCCGTAGCCTTGAAATTTTGAACCTAATCCAGAAGACAGGGGAACTCCTGGATCAGTACCGCCAGAGGTATTTGTTATGGGAACATGGAGGACTTTGTGACCCGACAGATTTAACATGCATCAGTCACCATTTATTACCGGTGAGGATTGAACCCACGACATTTTGGATATGGGCCCAGTGCCCTACCAACCAGGCTATCCCAGCCTCTCATTGGTATATAGTAAAAAATATTGCTGAAATATATATTTCGTAGTGTAAAAAATATTGCTATTTTCTACACTACGAAATCATGCACAAATTATTCCAATTTTCTTTTTTTTTTTTTAAATTTATTATATCTCGCACTTCTTATTGTCGTTACGTTATTACATTAAACTAAACATGTCTTTAGAGGTTCATCCCATCATGATAAATATTAACTATATTCAGCATCATTTGGGATAATACTCTTACTTGAGATCAACTCCTAATAGCCAAAAAGTATCATAATCAAAAATTTTCTAATTTTACTAATTTTAGGTTTTTTTTAATACTAAATTTAGGTATATAAGGGCATTTTGTGGATTAAAACTTATTTTCGAGCTGTAATTTATATGTTCCTCAAATAAGTTTTAGCATATTTTTCTTTTTTTTATCTTTTCAGAAATTATAAATAAAAATTTTCTTATATTTTGCAGTAGGGGACAAGAATGTCAATATTTCACGTGTTTAATTGATTTCATTTATCCCAGAATTGAATCTGTTCCCACAAAACATTTTATTTCTTGGAACAAGTTAGAAGCAATTTAACTACTGTTTTTTTTTTTTTTTTTTTTAACTGATTCCTTTATTTTATTGAGAGCGGTCGGATGGGTGAGGAAAAAGGGGTAAAATCTCGTTTACCATCATACTATTTATGCATTAAATCATGAAATTTCAGTAATTACAAGCAAAAAATGAAAAATAAATAAAAGGTGCAAAAAAATAAACTCTATCGAAATATGATCGAATTATACCTTAAAATATTTATAAATTTTGAATCGATAAATAAAAAGTACATTTTTAAAAAAAATTCGAGTGGGACGGAGACGTTAATTTGTTCGAAATAATTAACTTTGTAACTGCTTAAATTTGATTTTTGGGGAGAGGGGTCATTCTATTGTATCAATCGACTTTTGAAATTTCAGCTGCAGACGAAATTGTTTGACATCCTTAAAAAATTTGTTTTTAAGATAAAAAATATATTGCATTGAATTTTTGGATAGTTAAGACTAATTATACATTATTATTTTTTCAATCTAAAAACCATAATCATTACTTTACGATTAACTTATTTTAATACCGCATTCAGCATTTTAATTTAATATATTGTGTTACTAGCTTTAAAAATTCATGTCACTAAGTTATTCATGCATGGCAAACTATGAGAAGGCTCGCTTATTTTTAAGTACAAGTAACATGTAAACTTTCATCACCATATTCATTTTTATAAAGCAAGTGTTTCTTGCTCTCAAAAACAGGCACCCGATCTCAAGATTCTCAGACGTGAATGAGGAAAGCAAAAGCAACCTGAAAGAAATGTAATGATTCTAAAGAAAAATGGAAAATAAAAGTGAAAAACAAAATTCGTAAAACCGCGGTAGCCGAGATTGTAGCAAAGCATGAATACGTTGCCATTGCAACCTTGGCTACATCGGACAAAATAGACTCTCTTTAAAATTTTGACTAAAGGAACATCGGCCACCATTTCAGTTTTTAAGGACCTTAAAAACTCCGATTAAAAGGAGTCTATCGTATCAGAGATGTAAAGGTATTGATGGTGAAAATCGCAAAATAAGTTTGTGAGAAAAGGAATTAAGCAACAAAATTACAGTATGATAATTATAACAATAATTATTATCACATGTATCATCAATATTTGATGATATATGTAAACTGATTGTAATTTATGAACATGTGGAGCGACGTTTTACTTTGCGAAAATCCGTTCAGAATGTTTAGTAACATCAGGATGAGGATACTATAAGTAAATTATCTTTTTTCCAGAGAAAACCATGTAACTCACATATTTGGCAGAATGATGCGATTTCTGAAATGATGAATCATACAATATTCTTAAATATACTTTCATCAATGTTTTTAAAATGCCAATTAAAATTCACAAATTTTTTTAATTATGGAAAAAAGAAATATCATGGATTGTATAAAACTTCGTGAATGTGTATAATAGATATATAAAAAGAGTTATCTTTTCCAGATGCTCCACATTTTTTTTTCTTAGAAACCTTCTTGCTAAGAAGATTTAATCAAAGGTGTAAAGATGATTTGCTCTACAACTCTGTATACAGTTAAAAGATTTAAAATGAAATTTGGTTTTAGTATAAAATCTTTAGACTTAAAAAGGTTAAAAACAACGTAAAAACCACAAATAATGCCCCATGAAAAATTCTTGAGCTTAAAATCTAAAATATTGGAAAATCATAAATAATTTATTAATCCATTTAAATTCTATTATCAAATGAGATAAAAAAGAAAACAATATTTGCGTTTTGGTCAGAAATCAACTCCTCAAAAAAATGTCTGGTGCTTACAACTTGGTTGCTTAGCAACGGAGAAACACTAGGTAGTTCTTTCTTGGCGATCACATAGTTCGTTTGAGATTATCTTAAATTGCGCCTGCTGCTACGGCGATAATATTTGGCTATTTTTGGGATACTACCCCAAACATATTCAAAGCACCCAAATTTATGGCCCAATTTTTTCGAAATTTTGTCTACCCCTATATTTTTAGGGTCGGGAGTCCAAATATGTTTATTTAGAAGTTCGTTTTGCGTCTGATTTCGCAACTTAATTAATAGTTAGTGCTAATTAATTAGCATATTTGAGGTCCCCCCTTTGAACCATTTAGATTTGACACGTAGTACGTGGAAAAAGGATCTTTAGAACGAAAGTTATTCAGAGTGATATCTTTTTCATTGTGCGCGCAGTACATACACGCACATAAACATTCTGATTTATTTAAATCGGTAGTTTATATTTTACTTTAAGTGATTATAATAATATTCATATCAGTATAAAATATTTTCCTTTGGAGACACGACTAATTCAAATTGCATGGCGTGAAGCTGTAATTGTTTTTTTTTACTCTTTTTTAATGTTTTTATATTTTAAAAATATATAAAACAGGAGCTGCTAAATGCATTCGTTTTGAAGATAAAGATGAATATTTCAATAAAAGAGTGCTGTTTATCGCCATTTCTAGATGTATTTTGTAATTGTTTCTAATGCCACTTGCCAATACCAGCAAGTCTGTTTGGTGAAAGCAAGCAAATTTAAAGCAGAGGGTGCGTTTCTAGTTTTTCATTGGAGCCATCTATAACCAAGAATAAGACTCCAGCCAGACGCACGTCACAGCCCGTTTACAGAGTAGACCCATTCATCCACAGATCGCAATTTTCACCTGAACCAGAGGACGATCAATCTCCAATTCAGTACCGCCAGAGGTATTTGTTACGGGAACATGGAGGACTTTGTGACCGGACAGATTTAACATGCACCAGCCATCATTTACTACACAGGGAGTTTTCAGCCAGCGGGGATCGAACTTACGACCTCTTGGATATGGGCTCAACGCTCTATCAACCACGCTAAATATATTTTTTAAATACTATAATGACCATTTCCTAATTTATAAATTAATGTTAAAAAATAATTCACACAAAAAAAAATACACGAGTGTGTTTAAAAAAACTGAAATTATTGGAGTAACTGCGCAAATCCAGCTAAAATCATCTTAAAAAATATTAATTACATAAAAATGAACTAGCAAATGCTTAAAAACTGTGATATTTTTCTTTACTCCGAAGTAAAAAGAGTTTATTTTTTCCGGCATTAACTTGACGTACAAAACACTAATATTATCACAGGCATCCAAACCTGATTGATCCAGAAAAGCAATTATTTAATCAAAGTTTTTTTAAATCCATCGAAGTAGTTCTAATATTCATCCTCACTAGCGATTTAAAAAATTCTAAGTGTTTTTGTTTCTTCTTCGCTTAAATATCGCTTATTTGCAACCCCTAATGTGCATTATTTTTTGTCTTCATTTTTATGAAATGATATATTAAAGACTATCATTATGAAACAAACTGTATTGAAAATAAAAGTGAATAAATTAAGGGCCAAATTATAGTCTACATGTTTTATTTCTTTTTGTCTGAGAAATCTTAAAAAGGGAACCTACAACAGAATACTATTTACAGTTCAATTTGGTGGTTTAGGAGTAGAGCGTTAGCCTCCCAATCAGGTGTTGCAGGTTTTAGCATTTTCAGCAGTGGTAACTTATTTTGTAAATTGCAAATTTCAAACGATTAAAAAAAAAACTAACAAAATTTGGAAAAATACTAGAAGGTTCATTTACAAAATGAAGAATAATTTTAAGAAATAAGTCTGAAATAAAGTTATTTTTAGTATATTACCTATTCCTATTTATTAAATAAATAATAAAAATAATTATAATAATAATTATATATAAATAATTTAATAATTCCTATTTATTAAAAAAATAATAAAAACGCAAATAGATGCGTTTTTGATGGAAAAAGAGGCAATTGGCAGACAATTATTTAATCACTATTTCTTATATATAGTCGCCCTGCGGCACGAGGCGATCATCAATTTTGCCCCATTAAAAGGTATAGTTTTCTCAACAATCTAACACACACTGGTTCTTATTTCACTTCGTTTTTTTATATCTTGTTCAAACTTGTTTGTATTTCCCCTATTAATTTAATCACTTTTTTTGCTCTTTATGGCAAATGGGTTTGTCTCATGCTTTCTTCTGAGATTTTTTATTATGATACTTGGTTCCTGTTTACAGAACTAAAACTATATTAAGTCCATTTTTTTGCTTCATAATTTGTGCCTTGTTTACGATGTTCAACTTTATTTATAAATAGAATACTCTTTCTTCATATAAATACTAAAATATTTTACCTTCTTTTAATATAAAAATGAAAAAAAAATTAGCAGACTTACAGTGTTTAAGAAAAAAAAACAAGGTAAATTGCAAAATAATTTATTGCATTCGATACAGTATCACTGAAAATAAAAGTGTAAAGTTCTGGACAGGAGAAAATGAATATTTAAATAATAAATAAGGTTCAAATAAAAAATATCACAAAATATAAATATTAAAAAAAAGATATGGAAAAGATCATTCACATCATTTCAACGAATTACAAGTAAAAATTGAGCTTGATAAAAAAAACATCAAAAGATTACACGCTTATAACACATTTTCCCAATATATTTGGATGAGAAATAACATAAATTAATGCAATATAAATTAATATTAATAATATGAATTAATATTTATAATATAACAAATATTTATAATAGTAGTATTATAGATAAAAATTCACATAAATAATTCGTAGAGAGTTTTAAAAGAAAGTAAGAAAACTAGATAAAAATTAAACCCATCCAAAAAAAAGGCTTAGACTTTTCTGAACTAAAATAAAATTTCATAATATTTTTTAGATGTATAGTACACTAGATAAAAAAAAGGGACTACTTTGAATAACTTTTAATTTAATATTTAAAAAAGTCTATCTTGATTTCTAAGGAACCATTACATTTGGCCGATTTCGATCAAATTTTACATTCAGCCATGTAAAATTACATTCTTTAAAATGTTGTAAAAAATTGTAAGCCTTACAATTCAAATTTTTTTCGACCATTATTAAATAAATTTAAAAAAAAAAAAAACAATAAATAATTACACGAAGCTGAAATCTGACATAGTTTTGGAGCTAAGATTAAGAGGAGACTATATCACATGAGAAACTTTTCATCAGGTATCCTCTTATACCTCCATAAGTAATTTAAAATATAGAAAAGTGAATTACGGCAAACCTAGAGTGAGAAATGAAGTTTTAAATACAGAAAAGAAATTTTCACAACATTAAAATGGAAACAAATTATGAGAGGATAATTTAGGATTATGCAATGGGGAACATTCTCTTCTAGTAATTTGTTTACATTTTGATGTAAATTAATTTTCAGCAATTGAAACTTCCATGACTTTCTATAGTTTGCCTAAAGTAAAAACTCCCCATGCCATTCGCCTGGATATATGGCATTGACTATGGTAACCAGTTACAACTATTTTAAGTAGGGGTGTGGGGTGACAGGTTTTAGCTTGGGTCGGCGAGAGAAAAGGAAACTTTTTCTAAGGTCTACTGTGTTAGCCCTACTCAGACTTTGTGATGGGGGAGTTCTTACCATAGACAAACTATACATCATAGTTATAAAAGTGAAACAGAATTTATGATGAAAAATTGCTCTTTCTCTTAATATAGGGCAAGTCCACAGTTACCCACATCAAAATTAAACGGTCCATAATTCAACAAAAACATATGGGACTCAGATTTTCTGCCACTCGATGGTAGAGCAGATTGCTTGGAATGTATATCTTTGAACTTCAGTTGTCGCTCAAGGCAACATCATAATGTTTAGCCAGGAAAAGCGAAAATTTATGTAATTATTCTCGAAAGTATTATTCTCAACAATGAAAAGTTTCGCAAAGAATAACACGATGTAGCAGCATTCAATAACTCAATGGCTACACAATTATATCGCATTGTTTCATGGCAACTGGACTGATGAGAAAAAAAAAGCCTTTAAAACCTCAATTTTGGGTGATGAAAAACTAAGATAAATAGGAATGAAGTTTTGGAAGGGTATTTCTTCAGATTGTTAGATTTAAATTTGTTTAATTTTAAAGTCATGCAGAGTGTTTAAATTAAATAAATAGGAAGAAAAAACCTGTATAAACATTTATACAAAGATAAATGACATGCTTATACACAATATGGTAATAAAATTAATGCAGTAAACTAATGTTGAAATGAAAACAAACACAAAATGTAACTATAAATAAATTAATAAATAAAAGAGTCAAATAAATTGATGCTTTGGGCTTGAAAGACTCAATAAATATAGCTTATTTTTTCTAGTAGCTATTCAAATTCAACTTAAGGCACAAATCTGTCCAAGCTTCTGCCAGGTGAACTATGCCTTGATCTTACATTGCATTGCATCTTTTGCAATTCTAGCATTAGTAACTCAATCTGACAAGCATCTAAATATAAAAAATAAAGCATTGAACAATTAAAAAAAAGAGAGAAATGCAGCATATTCGCAAAGAATAGCACGATGTAGCAGTATTCTATAACTCAATGGCTACACGATTATATTTTACTGTTTTATGACAACTAGACTGAAGAAAAAAAAGGAAAGAATTTAAAACCTCAATTTTGAGTGGTAAAAAACTAAGATAAATATAAATGAAGCTTTGGCATGGTATTTCAACAGGTTGTCAGATTTTTAGATGCATGCAATTTTAAAATCATGCTGCGTGTTTAAATTGAATAATTAAAGAGAAAAAAAATACCCGTATAAATATTTATACAGAGATAAATAACACCCTTATACATAATATGCTAATAAAATTAGTGCAGTAAACTAATGTTGAAATGAAAATGGACTAACACAATATGTAACAATAAATAAATTACTAAATAAAACAGTCAAATAAATAGATGCTTTGGGCTCAAAAGACTCATTAAATATTGCTTATTTTTCCTAGAAGCTATTCAATTTCAACTTAAGGCACAAATCTGTCTAAGCTTCTGCCAGGTGAACTATGCCTTGATCTTACATTGCATTGCATCTTTTGCAATTCTAGCATTAGTAGCTCCATCTGACGAGTATCTAAATATAAAAAAACAAAAGATTGAGCAATTAAAAAAAGAGAGAAAGGTAGCAGATTAGTGAATAAATTTTTTTTCATAGCAAAAAGAAGAATACATAATTTTATACCATGTTCTCTGACTGCATCTTGATTGTGCCAAAGGGAGCCACCTGGCTTCCAGACTTGCTTTAGGTCTGGTGTTCTAAATCATTAATAAATACTATTAGCATCTCTTACATACAGGGCTGTTTATAATTAAAATAAGGTTACTAAGAGGCACATGTAATGCAATTATATAGTAGAAATGGCAGAAAATGTAACAAAAAATTTTAGTTTTAAAAACGTGAAGCTGGTAGAGGTTTTTTTTTTAAATTTTTCTTTTTTATTGCAAAAGCACTTGACTTTACATCATTGGCCCCCATGCATCGAAGATGCATGAGATTGGAGCATATAAGCTGGTAGAGGTAAAAGCTACAAAATTTCTCAAGAATTAAATTTTTAATAAAAAGGGCATGTGCCAAGTTTTTATGTAAAAAAAAAAAAATATGATCTTTATACTTTAAAAATAAAAGGATATTATTTTACAAAAACTGATTAAAAAGTTTGACCAAAAATAGATAATATATGGTGAAGATATATAAATAATATATGTTGAAGATTTAAAAAAAATTGCTTATGAAATAAAGCTGTATAACAATCACATTTTAAGAATTTAACCTTTCATTATTATGTAATAAAAAGAAGTTTGCTTTTTAATCTAAAAATTTAATACAAGCTAAATAAAACTTAACTTATCTGAGCTCTCATTCCATTAAAAAAATTTAACCTCAAATATTTCTTCAAATGAAATTATGACTTAATATTAACAAAAAAAAAAAAAAAAANAAAAAAAAAAAAAAAAATACTTTTCTTAACAGAAGAACAAATTTAAGGACAAAAACAAAGGAATTATTCTCTTGCCATCATCATAATGAAAAAAATAATTCGGTTGCTTAAGTTACAGAATTTTCCTTAGTCATTTATAACTTTTGAAATTTTACTTGTTCTGTCTATTTTTCAGTTTGAAAATTAAAAAAAAGATAAAAATCAATCAAAACACTGACAGTTTTCTCCCATGAAATTGGTCAATTATTATGCAAATTTTACACTGACTAATATTAAAATGCCAGGTTTTTTTTTTTTTTTTTAAAAAAAAATAATGCTAACAAACAGATGCTTGTTTGCAAATGGACAACCACTATCAAAAAATTTAAGAACAATAAAACAAAATTAACACAAAATTTAAACAACAAAACAGAACAAAAATTAAGAACAATTGGTCCCAGTGTTTGAGATAATATTAAGCACAACTTGTTACACCAAGCAACAAATGCTTTCAAGCAGATTCATTTTATCTATAAACCTCCAGTATTTTCTTAAAATTCATAAAATTAATGTATGTTTACTTTAGAGTATAGTAAATTCTTCTAATTCATACAGTTTCAAAAGCTTAGCTCGAGTTTGAGGCAATTAAACTGTAGCTTTTACATTTTCCCTCGAAAAAAAAAAAAGCCTTGAAAAATAACCTTAAAAGCTCAGTTTACATTCAATATTGGTTTCTAGCATCATTCAATAAAAACAATCTTAATCTTGAATAAAAAATTACAATTCAATAAATTATTTATTATGATTTCTTACACTGAAAAAAAAAATAGATTAATGATAAATGGAATGAATTTTTTTCCTTCAAGAAAATTCCCATTTGTGAAAGATTTTTTTTATTAATAAAGAAATGCTAGTTTAACTAGACATGAGTAATTATGTATGTCTTTTTTTATATAAATTATTTGACCTAGAGAAACACAAAAAAAAAAAAAATGAGGCTCCATTATAAAGTACAGTTGCTTTTACTTGTTCTTGTTTTGAAAAAATGCCAGAAATTAAATACACTGAAAATAATTGCTTGTAGTAAATCAATCTTAAAACTATGAATCACTCCCAGATCATGCACCTGGCAAATGCATTGGGGGGGGGGAGGTAACAAAAATGACTTTCACTTTTTTTTAAGAAAGAAATATCCGGAGATAGTTGTCAATAGATAAAGTAATACTTTTTTTTCTTCTTCCCAATTAAATGGTCCAAATCAAGTAAAAATTGAGAAAAAAAAATGTATTTGTCATTTATGGTAGATTAGTGGTAGACTAGATGGTGTGCCCTTGTCTTCTGGATTGGGCTAAAAATTACAAGGATACGGAGTTGAACATTAGTAGCTAAATTGGGTTAGCTGTTCAACGACGGTTATAAAATTATAATATAAATAGATGCTTCTGAGCCGTGCTGGCTCCGGGGATAGAGCTTTGGCCTCTCAATGAGGTGAACCAATTTCGAATCCCAGCGATGGCTAGCTGATATGAATTCTGCAACCGGCTAACACCAACCACAGTGCTGATGTAAAATATCCTCAGTGGTAGACTAGACAGTTAAGAGTCCCCTTGCTGTCAGACTAACCATGGGAGGTTTTCTTCTCAGTGTTACTCAAATGCGGGTAAATTCCATCAAAAAGTGTTCCATGAAGGCAAAATTTTTCCCAATACTTGATCCTGGAGCTCCCTTGTCTTCTGGATTGGGTTCAAAATTACACGGCTATGGAGTTGAACATTGCTAGTCGTAAACTCAAAATTGGGTCAACCGTTCGGAGACAGTTATAAAATAAAATAGATGCTTTTCTACTTTTTCGATGATGCATAATCATTAATCTAAAGTACAAATTTGTTTTGCTATTTTAGTCTCAATTGCATACATGAAAATATAGAACAGTATTTATCGCAAACCTAAAGTTAAATGAGAGCTTAACCTAAAATTGTTTTTTTATGAAAAGGATTTTCTTTTTTGACCACACCCCCTCATTTACACATTCTTCTTTTCAAAATGAAATAATTAAAGAAATTATTTGCAAACATTAGAAAATTTTCTGCACAATAGATGCAGGAATTTGATCTAAACAGTTATTATTAACATTATAAGAATAGCATTAATGATGGGACCATTGAAACAAGATGATACATGTAGGAAAATAAAAGATGCAGATAAGATGGGTCGAGATTCTACTGTATTGAAAATTACATAATTCTAAAATCTAAAAGGTGAAAAATTAATTTCATTAATATTTTGATTTAATAAACAATATATTTACACTAATTGATATTTGATTGAACAATAAAAAGCAATGTATAAAGAATTTTACCCATCAGTTTGTTCCAAAGCTGAGAGAAGAGGAGTGAAAACAGAAGGTTGTTTTTCTTCTTTTCTTGCAATTCCAACTAAAAGAGTATAACACTATGGTAAAAATCTAAACATAAGATTCAGGCTTTTATAGTTACCAATCATTTATAAAATAATAGAATAGATTATGAATTCTTTAGAAATTATAAAACACTGGTGAAATACTGAATAAATACTGCTATTCTGAATAAAGTAAATACGTTGACGGAATGTAGAGTTTATTGGTAAAACCACCTGAATTGGCTGTTGCGGTATTGTATACCACATATGAATATTTCCTCATAACGTGTAAAATACACATGTTAAATATGGGGCAATCAATATCATTATGTACCAATATGGTGTATTTTTGTTAAATTAATAACTTTTAATTAAAAATAATGGCCGTGATCATATAGTGCTTAGTACATAGCATTGTGATCCCAATAACCCAGGTTTGCATCCTGGTCACAGCACCATATTTTATGGTGAGGATATTAAGAATTATTGAAAAAGGTTATACATAAAATGGCCGAAAAGATAAAAAGGAAAAACATCAGCAAAAATAAGCTTTAAAATTTAGAACAATTAATTATAAAGTATAGTGTAGAAACAAAGCTAGTACCACCGGATCCGGCAGACACATCAGCTTAAAAAACAATAAATAAAAAACTAAACTCAGTGGCGCGACAGCCCATAGAGGTCCAAGGCCAACTATGCCCACCTCAGTTTTCTGGACCTTGGGCTCTGGGGTGCAGGAGCAGGTGTTCCGGTTAGGTGGTCAGCCAAACGCGGAACCCCGGGTGTTTAGTTCCCAAGCATGCTTGGTACTCATTTATCTACCCACTGAAGGGATGAAAAAAAACAATAAATAGTTAAGTTAAAAAAAATCTTTGTTACAGCAAAATGAAGGAGATTAAAAAATAATCACTGGAGAACATTTTTACAAATAAAAGAAAACATTTATTTTAAACTTAATTGTGAAAACAAAAACACACACCAACATATACAAAAACAAGGGAGTTAAATCAACTTAGTTGCCAGGTAAGTGAGAAGAAATCCAAGAGAAAAAAAATAAGTCATGAGAAAATTTACTGAAAATTTACACTGTGAAATAATGCCTTTCTTTTCCGTTAGCTTTATTGACGCAGAAATGAAAAATTGTTGCCTCGGGAAAATGACCGTGCATCCAATGAGTGTTTAAGACTGAATTTAAATAAGCCAAATTTAGCAAGAAAAGGGTAAAACTAATGCCAAAATTAGGTTTGCTGAACCGGTGACACAGGATTAAAAAGAACGTTCGAGGATCTTCGGTTTTTTACCGACAAAGGATTAAAGTTACCTGAAGGTCAGAGATGGACAGCAGATGTTAACATTCTTGGGGGAGCTGTTGACGGCTAAATTATAGTTAGTCTTAAACAGGTGATGAGAGAATTCTCATACACAAAAGAGTACACATTTATTCCCAGGAGAAAAAGATATTTGGTTTAAGATGGTAACAATACAAAGGCAACATCGAAATAAACCATTAACAAACAAGGAAATGACAGAGAAAGAAATTGTGAAATAAAATAAGAATATTGTTACCTTTTTTTAAAAAGAATTAAATTACAGATTAATCCACATTGATATTAACCATTCAAAATAAAATTAATATTCTAATATACAATTATTTAAATCATAAACAATTCTTTAAAATATTTTAACCTAATATTGTGGAAGCAATATATAAAACAAATAGTTTAGTTGATACACAAACTAATAATTCAACATTGATTACATTAAAGAGGCAGTAATTAAATCACAACCATTATTCTTAATTAAAAATTAATAAGTTAACAAAAATACACTATATTAAAGTACATAATGATAATGATTGCCACAAATTTAACATATGTATAATTTGTCAAGTTTATATGTAATAAAATATTTGTACGTTATAAACAAATATTCATATATGGTATACAATACCATAGCTATTTTGCACTAAACTTAAACAATATTACAAACTCAAGGATAAAAAGGCAATCAGTGCAATAACATAGCTGCCAACCTTAGGAATAAAAAATTATGAACACTATATGCGACAAAATTATACGCACCAATTACAAGAGTAAGACAAAAATTTAACTATTAAATAATAGTATTAATAGACATATATTTAAATATCTTATGTAAGTTAGTAAAACAAAACTATAAACACTATCTTTGGTGGGAAATTTATAATATTATATAATTAGGAATATTGGTATAATATTTTAAAAACAACCATTACCTTATATATAATTATTCTTCTTCAAATTATAAAACACAAGTAAATAATAATCATAAACAAATATTTCTGATGCAACTGTTTAAATACTACAACAAATTTTTTAAAAAAAATAATAATAGTTGTTTAAGATTCAATTTAGTGAAATGATCAGCAACAGCTATTGGAATAGTATTTTCCAATAAAAAGATACTAAAAATTACTTCTGCACAATAATCACAGGTAGCGCCCTAGCGGCGATACTGCAATTTTACAAAAATTCGGATTTTTTATAAAAATATCAGATTCGATTTGAAAATTAGGAACAAATCCGAAAAATTCTGAACAGTTGGCAGCTATGCAATAAACTAAGTTTAAAGGGGGAAAAAAAGGAAATATCTCTCAGTTAAATTGGGGTTATGAGTTTATTTACTATGGTAATTAACTGAAAAAACTACCACTTGAAGAGAATAAATGGAAAGGTGCAACAACCCTACATAGGAATATAGGGATTAACATAAAAGAACAAAAGTGCAAAAATTAACATAGGTCAACAAATCCCAGGTGCCAGGTCACACAGGAGAATCAATTTTTCAACATTATTATTATTCTGCATTAGTGTTATTGTGCCACTTATTTTTAAATTATTATAAATAGTAGGATCCATTAGGGGAAAAAAACGAAATTGATCCTGCCCTCTTTGCTGGAAAATTGTATCAATTGATTTTAACGCTAAAACTCAAAGGTAATATTAATGTATACATCCAATTTAATGTTTGAATTAAAGGAAGAAATAGTAATTTACCTATGATTTTAGTGTTTACTTCATAGTTTGTTTTATTAAATTATAGGAATTACAATTTAAAAGATTTATTTCTTTACAATTGGATTTTTAATTTAATACTTAACTCTTTTACTGCAAAATACACAGACATGATCACATATCACTAAAAATGGTCCAGCTTCTAGAATTATTGTGACTTTATTACATTTACTCCAAAATAAACACTAACTGCGAGAAGATTGCTTTTTATTTTTAGGTGAATGTAATAAAGTGGCAATTCTAGAAGCTGGTCTCTAAGAATTTTACCGGCTTTTAAAACTTTAAAAATTTTGTCAGTCAGGGTTATCAATTAGTATACAGAAATAAACATATAAATGTAAAGATGCAAAAGGGTGAAATACATATAAGGGATACAAACTTGAGATGAGACAAGCTCAGTCTAAAACTGATATCTGTTAACAAATTTGATAAAGTTTTCAGCTATTTTTCATACATTTTAAACTAAACAAATACATAAAAGCCTGTTTAAACTGGTTATCAAAAATAGCAAAATGGTAAAGTTAAAAAAAAAAATGAAAAAACATTGCACTTAAATTACATATTCATTTTAATACATTAAATAACATTATTCATTCTTTAATAATAAGTAACATTAAACTTAAAACTAATTAACTTAAAATTAATTAAAAACTATTATTAATATATTAAAATATTATTAACATTATTAATTTTTTGGAAATATAATGAGTAAAAGTAAAGTAGAAGCTATAGAGCAGCAAAACCATATATGCTCCTCACCCCTACGACTTGCACTTAAAATATGTAATGCAATGGATTTAGAGCAATGCAGCCAAAAGAATCAGAGTTGATGTGGAGTCATGAAGAAGTCAGATGCAAGGATTCATAATTTGGCAATCCCTATTCAGGGGTCTGTTTAGAAGAAATTTGGGTCCGTTAACGGACCCTTCACAAAATATCTTTTCATAAAAACAAACCATTCACAAAATATTTTAACTTAAAAACGGACCCTTCACAAAATAATTTTTCTTTTAATCGGACCCTTTACAAATTTGTTTATCTTCATTATAGTTTTGTTAATCGAATAAACCTTTCTCAGGGGGGAAAACAAGAAAGATGGATGTAAACGAATTAAGTTTTGTCTTCGGCAGACACTTCTTCCATTATTCTTCCAAAACGAATATTCTGCCAACAGAACTAAAGGCTAAATACCAAATATTTGTATGTTGCATCTCTAATTTAGAAGCAGCAATTGCTGTTTATTTTTGAAAATTTAATTTTTTTTATTATAATTTTACAGTGCTGAGCATAATCTTGTATCTACTTACAATTTAAAAACTCCTTGAAAATTTTTTTTGCAATAACCCTATTTGCACAAATTCATAAAAGCAGGATCCTGGTTGAAAGAATGTGACTTAATGTTTATTTTATATTCCCAAATTACGAGTAATTTTTTCACAATTTTACAGAAACAGAACCTTTTACAAAATGTCTGGACAGACCCCTGTTATTACATTTGCACAGTGCTCCGTAATCATTATACTTGCATATTTATTTATATTTTTTCCAAAATTGATTTTAAAATAGTAATGGTATACTCATTTGGCGTTATAAACAACTATTTAAGAGAAGAAAAAAAAAGGTTATGTTAATTCACTCAGACGAAAGCAGGATGAAAAACTCTAAAACCAATTGTATTGGAAGTCTTTTAAAAAAACACCATAAACTCCTTTTTGAATCTTCCAGCCATCAAACAGGTTTTGGTAATTTCAGTTCTGCTTTTACCATTACATTTTGTTAGACTTTTTTTCCATCTCTTTTAACACACATTAAACTTTCTGTACACACATTTTCTCCTTTTACTTCATTTTAGATAAGGATTTTAAAGATAGATATTAAGGGTGTTCCTTACAGAACACTCTGTATAAAATAGATTTAATTAAAAATTAAACACTTTTAATGGCAGAATTCTTTGTAGTTGAACCAAGAACTATATTAGTTACCAAATACACTCACCTGCAAGACTTTCAGCAGATCTATTCACAGAACCACTGCCATCTGAAGAAACACTTAGCTTTGACCCCACCTTAGAAAAGTAAAATGTTTATTGTTAAAATATAGTACAAAAATAAAGTGACCAACAAAAATATTACAAACAGTATTGATATTAAATTAAAATAATATGACTAAGTAAAAAGATTTATATCCTTCGATAAATGTTAAATTATTTGAACTTATTAAGTTAAAACAAATCATTCAGAAAAACATTCCCTAATAATTCTGAAAATTAGTTCAAATAATTTTATACTATATTATAATTTTTTTTTTGTCAATGCAACATAAAAAATTAAAACATAAAAATTCAAAGTTTTGAAAATATAAAAAATCACCTAAATTTTTTCTTTTAATTCCCCCTTCGAAAAGTAAATAAATAAGGGGAAAAAAAAACAGTCAAAAGAAAGAATTAAAATGAAATCAAAGCATACAATTAGATATAGTTTAAATTAGAGATGGGTCTTTATCAGCGTATCTGATATTTTGTACTTGTACAGTTGTCCCTATTTAATTGCATATTGAGTTATCCAATAACCTACTTAGGCAAATATAATTTAATTGGGCCATATTATTTATATGAAACTAATGTTAAGTTTCCTTGTTTAAATGAATATTTTTGGGTTGCTTAATTGTACAAAAAAGTGCTAAGACACACTGAAATGATTTTTTTTCCTTTTGAGAATTTTTTAACTCTAGAATAGAATTTTCAATTAATTAAGAAGATGAGATTAGAATAAATGGTTACTTCAATAGGATCTTCCTTCTCCAAACAGGTGTAAGGAGGTATATACTTAAAACATTTATTTTTAAAAAAAATTGTATACAGGTTTTTATTTTTAAACAATTCAAATGTATTTTTCTGGATAACTTCTGTTTAGTTGAAATCTCTGTGGAGCTAATATAATCTAAGTATTTATTTGATGTTTATGATTTTGAGATAATTGATTTTTTGCCTAAGTTATCAATTACTGCTGAAATGCATATAATTTAAGTATCACATTAATTTATTATTATTATATTCCTTTTTAAAATTATTTTATTCCTTGATTGTAATAGAAAATAATATGTTTTGTAGTTAAAAAATGAAGGAGAAGTAATGTGATTGAGAAGATTTGATGTTGTTTCCATCCTTGTTACAGAAAAGTTCTTCTAAAGTCCAGTTATATTAAACCAATTACTGCTTTAAGGAAAAATTTGAAAAAGTTGATCCTAGTGAGAAAAGTTAGTGAAATTTATAGGGGAAAAAAAGGTATAATCTCATGTTGCTTTGACGATTGAAATGTTTGGATGAACAGATTCCACTGAAACATGCCCCACAATGCCCCTTGGACTGGTACTATTTCGAAATTGATTTTAAGATGCATTATAAAGTATTTAATATTCTGTTGTTGAACAACAAACTGAAAGCTATGATTAATAATGTAGATACAAATTAGAATTAAATCACTTGCATATAAATATGTAAATTTAAAAAGTGATTAAGACAAGAGGCTCTAACAAGTTTATAATCACATGAAAAGCCATTGTTAAAGTAATAAATGATAATTTAAGATCATACCTGATTTGTTTATTTATCTGTAAATTATGTTTGATTAAATTAATTTGTCTTGAAGATAGGAAAGAAATGTAAAAGTCTCTTTATATAGCCATATTATTTAAAAATTTTGGATGAGGCTGGTTAAAATTTATTATTATTAAGGTGTTGATCCATTCCCCTCATTAAAGAAAATGCTTGTAAAATTCTTTTAGCAGGAATATGCATTTATATTATAATATACACAAATTATTATTATTGCATAGGTTACCGGCAAAATATGAAACGCCGGCATTCTATAAAATGCCTAGGCATTGTATATAATGCCGGATGTCTTTAGGCAAGGTATGAAAAAAACGTCCTGATGAGGTTATTATATAAATGATGTGTATTTCTCAAAAATAAAAATGTTATTCAAATCGCGTAAAGAAAAATGAAAGTCGTACAAAACATAATTTATGCCTTTCTTATTAAGGGAAACAAAATTTTAGTATAAAAAATTCACATTCAAGTCACAATTATTTTCAGTTTAGAAACAAATATTGCAAAAAATATCCATTTCATTATCTTTACTAGCATGGCCATAGGAGATTTTATACTTTGCTGGTTTCTCATTTGGCATTCTATAGAATGCCTAGGAAATGCGTGAAATATAAATCACTTCATACATTGCCGGCTAGTTTTAGGCATTACATACAATGTCGGATTTCAAATTTTGCCGGTAATATATACACTAAATCACTTAGTTCAAAGGGAAGTTATTAAATTTTTTCCCTTCCTACTCATGCCAAACTTGGGTAAGTGATAAAAGGTTAAAGGTAGTTTGCTCTCATGCTTTTTTTTAAATTTCATTAATGAATTTTAGTGGGTAATTTTTTAGAAGCCAAACTTTAATTTTAAATAGAGTTTTAAACGGGAGTACAAGACTAATATTGTTTTTAGGTACCAGTGTAAAATAATAAACTTAATTTTTTTAACTGTAAAATTTAAATTGACCATAGTACAGGGGATCTTTAAGATGGTGTCAAATCTTTCTGGCAGTTATACAGTAAACAAGGTTTTTTTGC
Organism: Parasteatoda tepidariorum; assembly: GCF_043381705.1. Classification (NCBI taxonomy): domain Eukaryota; kingdom Metazoa; phylum Arthropoda; class Arachnida; order Araneae; family Theridiidae; genus Parasteatoda; species Parasteatoda tepidariorum. Next base: position 24,433,744 of record NC_092211.1, on the reverse strand, counting down.
CCTCTTATTATGATTGTTAATTGATTATTAAAATGAGCTTATTTTCTCATATCATCATATATACTTACCATTTTAAAGTAAAATTTTGCAACAACATAGCATTTAACACTGACTTATGCATTTCCCTTATAATTAAATAATAAATTTTTCTTACAGTTAAGTAATTTAAAAATAGAATTATAATGAAGAAAAAAAATCTTTAAAACTTGGTATAAAATTTAATAAGAACATGAATTAGCAATTCAATGAGTTAATACATAACAAATGAGATTTTAAATTGTGAAAATATGAAATTGTCAGTAAGTTGAACACTTGAAAAGCTTGGAACAATATAATAAGCCAAGTTTTTCTATTATTAAATATAGGCTTTTTAAAATCCCTCTTAGTAACTAGTTAAGCAGTAGTATGTCTCTGTCTAGTGCTGCCATTCAATGCTCCATAATTATTAAGGAATAATTTGATGCAAAACAGCCTTTTGAAAAAATGTGGCTTATTACTGTATTGTTTAAAGCCTTTAATATATAACAACTTTCAAAGTAAAATGGAGCAATATAACTTTTACAACAATTTTCTACAAATGACAAATTTTCGTAAAAAAAAATATTCTTTAAAATAATAACAACTGAAAAAATATTCTTAAAGATTAATACAAATTCATACTTCTCAGCAGATGCAAAGATACCTACCTTTTTCAATTCAGCACTGTTAGGTTTTAATGCCTTCAACCATTGAATCAATGCCCTTTCACTGTGACAAGGTGTAATCCGATCCAAACCAATGTTTTCATTTGGTATGGGCTTGGTTGATTGGGGAAGGCAAATTAAATCAAAATATGTCAGCATGTCTTGGAATACGTCAGAAGATCTTTTAGATGCATTGACAGTATGATTGCGAAATGCACAGCCCTAAATTGAAAAAAAATATATATTTATGAAATGAAATGTATGATCTAAATCAGGTAATGAACATTGAAACAATATGCAAAGACATCGCCAGAGAAGTATTTTAAGAGTTCAACTCTACTTTTGTTTCTGAAGAGACTATTGATGAATAATAATTGAACTTTTATTGAATAATTACATTTTTTTTTAAATATTAAAACTCAAAACCATATTTGTCCTGCAATTGGTAGAAAATATATTTAATAAGGATCTTAGGATACAGAAAATGCTCCTTATTCAGTGGCTCGCTAAATGTGAATTAATGTTAGCTACCAAACTTTAAAACATGGAAAAACCATTTATGTGAATTGTATCTAGAAAATTTTTATTGAGAAGTTTACGATGATTGTTAAGCTTAACAAACTTTTGTTCAATTTAACTTCACCTGTAAAATACTTAACGCATTAAATGTTAAAATTGTATTTTTTATAGCTTCAAAAAACTTTCAAGATTTTATAATAACTATACAGCAGGTAAGTGCAACAGTCAGTGCTTTACGTTGAACTTTTTTTCAAATTACTACATTGTAATCACTATGGATAATGTACTACGTGTTTTGTTTTTAAAACTATTTTCTACTATTTCTGATACTACAGTCGAACCTGTTTATCTCGAATCTCACGGGAAAGGTGAAAAATTCGAGATAAAGAGGTTTCGAGTTATACAGGTACTATAAAAAAATTAACTTTAATTTCGAAATTCTATTAAAAGTGCTTTGTTTTTAGTAGAAAAATATAGACATTACATTAAATTAATTATACCACATACATCTTGTGATATCCCACTGTCCAAACAATAATTTCTCCGAGCCTTAGATTCATACAAAAGAACGTCTTTACTTCACAGCCACTTTGTGCAAATTCTTACATATCTTTATTCACTATCACTACACTTGATCACTGCGCCATCACAACATGAAGGCATGATACATCTATTTACATAACAGTTTTTTAACATACATTCAACACTGAAAATAATTTTTCCAAGACTTTTGACTGATAACCTTATTTGTTTTGATTATCCTTAGAAAATTCCTCACAGATCGTTTTCTATAGTTCACTTTAAAACTCTTAATTATCCTTTGATTCATCGGTTGCAATTTTGAGGTCAAAATGAATTTCTTTCTTATCGATGTTGAAAAGCTAAGCCCTCGTGGTCACTACTCATTAACCTCTCACTTACTGCCACAATCATTGTATTCCTTTCCAGTTAAAGAAGTGCAGGGATAGTGATTGAAATTCCAAGTAATACCCCCAACCTGTTCATCCCCACTTCCTGCGGATTAACGAAATTCATCTCTGTCTACGAGTTCTATTCATAAGGAAAGTTTTGATATTTGTGCTCTATCATTAAAAATTCGAGAAACAGAGGTTTTGAAAAATAAATTTCGATATAAACACGGAAAATATATTGATTTTAGGCAGTAAATGTAGGGAATTTTAAAAATTTGGAGATATAGAGGTTCAAGATAAACAGGTTCAACTGTATTTCATTCTTTCATTTCTCTTGTTCAATCTGGGGAAAGTGAAGAAGAAAAAAATGGCACTCTAAAATATCAGTACATTATCAAGCAATACAAAATATCAATACAAATTTCTCATATTAGTAGAAATATTTTCATGAAGATTTAAAATGGCATACTTGAAAAATACAAGATTTACGGTAACATAATATCTGGTGCATAAGATTATTGGGGTTTTACTGTATATGAATCTGAAGAAGAGATCATAATAATACTTACAGATAAAAGAAATAAAGGGTCTATTGGATCAAATTTATAAGCTTTAGCTCCACAACAAGAAAAGGTACCAGGTTTGTGCACATTCTCAGCTTGATCAGTTGAAGGGAATGTAATTGTTTCTTTATGGTAAGGACACCTGTTAAAGTCACAACAAGAAAAGTGAATGCCACAGGTAACACATTGCAAACTGTTAATTAGTCCCCAGACACGCCAGTAAATTTTTCTCCAAGACTGGCAAGCTTGATATTGATCTTCTAAATACCGGTCCACATTCCAAGTCATTTCTCTATTTATAAAACAAACACCAATTATTTTATAATTTAAATTAATTTACATTGTTTTAATTTTATCCATCCAAAAATTTTAAATTTTACCTTTTATGGGTATAAATTAATTCTCCTCTTGGACCTATGGTAGCTCTGAAATAAAAATTTTCAGAATGAGTCTTTCAATTAAAGCTTTGATATATCTTTAAAATGGGATTTCAATTTAATCCATCGGTTTATGTTATTTAATTAATAATTTTTAATATTACTTTATATATAATAAATCAACTCATATCAAGTAACAAAAAAAGTTGCGGGCGGTCTTTTATGAATTTATTTCAAAATTCAATAAATATCTTAATGAAACCAGAAATTAATACCTAACAGCTTTAAACAAACAAATATTAAATTAAAATTTAATAAAAAAATTAAGTTAGCTAACATTTTTAAGTAGTATTCTAGACTACCATTGTGAATATCTAAAAATTTCAAAAACTATAATGAAGAAATGGTTAATTGTAGAAATGTAAATATAATTAATTAAAGGGTATACATTTCTAAAGTAAATTAACCAAACCTTAATTGCATGCCTCAATTTTTAATTATTTTACTTGCTTTTGTCAGCCTTGCTAGATATTATTCTTAAAAGTCATGACACTCACTGAAACAGTAAAAAAAAACTAAGATTCTTTTGCCGAAAAAAATCTTTTTGTAACAAACATTTTCAGATTAATTTATACATTAAATTTCAGATAATAACCATTTCATTTCAACCACTGAAAAAGTTGAGTGTTATAATAAAATTTAAGTGCTTGAAAATAAAATTTAACATCATAATAAAACTTAATTTCAACAATTGGGCACTTGCATTGCAAGAAAAGATCACAGATACCCAAACATGTGACCTATGGCATTAACTGATTGTAAAAAGCGAAATGGCATGTTAAAGTTGAACAAGTTTTTCCACATAAGTTAGAATTCTTTTCCGTGTCTTTTACTTAACTAAGATTTATTATTTTTTAATGAATTTTATTGTAAACGAGATATATTTCGTTTTTTACACCTGGCAACTCCGATGCATAATTAGTGCTGTTTATATTCTACATGGCTTCATGCCTGTCTTTGTGTTAAGTAAGAAATATGCAGTGAAAGAATTGAAATCTTTGTAAAATAATCATCATGTAAGAACATGGAATATGTCACTTAAGAGAATTGCTACTTGACGGGCTTGGTATACACGAAATAGAATTGAAAGAACATTTGTTAACGTAAACAAATGCCACGTTTCAACAACCAATCAGGATTCAGATACCATCACTACGTCACTAGCAGGTATCACATTATTATAAACAAAAATGAAAAACTTAACTTACAATGATCAGGTTTGAGATTTTTATAGTGTTGAATACTCAACATTTTCTCATTATGTTTTTAATCAGTTTAAGAACTAACACTATATAACTAAGATGTTACAGGATTTTTATATTGATAAACAATTAAGATGAATTTAAGTTCTTCAAATGATATTACTTTAAATCTTGATAATCTTAAAATTTTAATTTCAAAAAATTTTAAAGGAAAAAGAAGAAATGAAATACTGTTTGATAAATCAAATATATTTCCTGTGAAAATTAGTTAAGCTACATATGTGGAAACATTTTATATTATGAAGTTCTTCTAAGAATAATAGCCAGGAAATTCTTTCAACAGAAAAAAAATATTTTGAATTTAAAATTTTTCATAAGTTTCCTTAAAAATTTTAACTCCAAGATTGAACTAAAATGGTGCAAGCAATAATACATAAAATCCATATGTTTAATTTGAACGAAATAATTATTACTTAACTGTAACAAATAATGACAATAGCAAATTAAAATTCAAAAGTATTTACACAAAATAAGCAATGAAAATATAGGAATATAATATTATAAAACTAATTTAAATGAAAGTTGTTACAATTTAAAAAAGACATTAACTTAAAAAATTATTAAATAATTGATATTCTTTATAAAATAAATTAAAACTGGTTTGACAGCCTTGTTGATTTGAATTAAATTGTTAAAAAAATACAGGTTGCATGATTTTTAAATTAGCTCTAAGACAATTGCTATTTTCAAAGAAGAAAATTCCACATACATAAAACTTCTACAGATTAAAACATTACAAATAGGGATATAGCTCACTTTTTCGATTTACATGGAACATATCCTTGTAATTTTGTTGCGAAGACTTGCTCACATAAACTGCACTTCATCAATTTTGGAATGATTCTTTGGTTTGGAAGTTTAGCTTCTGGTTTCAATAACCGATCTAACAGAATTTTATATAATTTCCTGAAAATACAAATATGAAGGATAAAACTAAAACTACTTTTTATAAAAATATGCAAAGAAATCCAGCTTTTTCCATGATATAATAAATACTTTGTGCAAATTACTATGCAATACATAAAACATCTACAAATAGAGAATTTTAAGAATTATTTATAACCAATAATAGAAAATACGAAAGTTCTTTTACACTAACAACGCATTTAAATTCACTAACAATATTTACTGTTCGCAGATGACTGTAAATGAGCTTGAATATGAAAAATACCTATTGTGTTTATTATAAAATATATTGAAATTTATTTGGGATTGATGGATAGTTATAACAATAGTTAAAAAAAATAATTATATCTGTTCCAATTTTGAAACATGGAAAATATTTAAAAAAGAGGTAGGAAAAGTTCAGGAGATTTTTAAAAAGAAAAGTTTTAAACTGTGTACTTTACATGAATTTATTTTTTTCTATTAAGTTATGTTTGAGGTTTACTTTATTATTTAGTAACATTACTCGTTTTAAATTCTGAAATAAACAATGATCAGAGTAAAAAATTATAATAATAATAATAAATCAAACAATTTATAGAGAATTAGGGCCAGGATAGCCTGGTTGGCAGGGGGCAGAACTCGTGTTCCCGAGAACGGGAGTTTGAATCCAGCCGGCCAAAGACTCTCTGTGTAGTAAATAATGACCGATACACGTTAAATCTGTTGGGTCACCAAGTCCTCCATGTTCCCATATGAAATTATACTTTTGGGGGTACTAAATTGAAGATTGATAATTCCCTGGTTCAGATCAAAATTATGATCTGTGGATGAATGAATGAATTCGCCATGTAAACGGGAGTGACGTGCGGGTGTGTCAGAAGTCGAATTCCTGGTCATAGACGGTGTCAGTAGAAAACAAGAACAATCGCACCCCTTGCCTTGTTGGCATATGATAACAACAACATTTATAGAGAATTATCTATAACTATATTTAATCTAGGAGCATTATCAATTAAACCATAAGACTTTGAGAAAGTGACAAAATTTAGTTGTTTACTGGATTTTCCAATGGAGTTGGAATATAAGGGTATTATAGCCTTCCCTCCACAACACATGATTTAATTTTTCAAAACATAATTTAGTTATTGGTTAATATTAGAGCATAGTAAATTTATTCAAATCAGTTTGAATTACATTTATAAGGTCAACAAAAAATATATTTATCATGAGCCTTATTATTCAATGTGATGACTTACTCTTTTATCTTACCACCAGGATCCTTTAAAGATTCCACTTCTCTGTGATTAAACAGCAATGCTAAACTGGAATAAAATTTAAAGATTAACTTGGGTTTAATCTGAAACTTTAAAAAAAATACATATAAAATATCTGTTTACCGAGTCAAAAGGTCATCATTCAAAGCACCGATTGGGCAATTATTTTCAATAACACTATTCATATGCCTGTGACAATAGTTCAAACACTCATCAACTAAAGTTGACATCTGTAGAAAATCTGCTGAAACAAGAAGGTGGATGGCATACTTTGGATCTACAAATAAAAAAGCAGTTTAGGGTATTTTATTAATAAGTTCATACAATATTATATTTAATCAAGGGCAAAAAGCATTTTAGAAATGTATACAATGCTAAGAAATGTAGCGTCAAGCTTTTACTGGAGGTGCACAAGTGAGTAGAGCTTATAAATTTAAAATGAATCAGCGAAGGTACACAGGTTTCATGGATTGTAGCGGCAGTGCAGATGAGTTTCATGGTGCTGGACAGATTTGAGAACAGAAATGGAGGAAATAGATGAGTATGAGGATGAAAGAGGCACTTGGAAGCACAAACGTAATTTCGCTGGATACACGGTAGCATAACAGTAGTGGTCCGAAGGTAGCACACGACAAGTATCGTTGTTTTTTTTTTCATAGTTTGTAGTGTAGTGTGCTACTTAAAAAATTGCATAGTGCATGCATTGCATCTTTACTGCATTGCATAGTGCAATAAAGAAAAACTGTTGTTCGCAGTGATTTCTGGTAACTATTTTATATCAAATAATTATCGAACATAATTATCAAATAATACATAATTTTTCACTTTCCACACTTTCAATTGTGAATATGCACTCATCAAACATTGATACTATTTCAATAGAAGGAAACATATTTTTTCTGTAATTTTCGATACAGCACTTTATGTCTTAGAGGTAACGAAATAGCATTAAACCTTAACCAAATTGAAAATATCTGATAAATTCCCAGCTTTTCATAAATTAAATATTTCCTGTCAAGAAAAGGATAAAAAGTTAAAGGTTAAAAGAATAAATTCATAAAAAATGGTTCAAAATAACAAACTGACTCATGTAAAAATGAATAAATATTTCTAAATATTTCTTCTAAGCCAATAATAATCTTAATTAAACATTTGTATTAGCATTGAGAAACATTTGAAACAAAAAATAACTGGGCATAAACTAGTAATCAAAATTTTAAAAGTAAAATTTGATTTGAAGAATTATTACAAATGAAAAGCATAACTAAGCAATAAGCATTTTTGTTATCTAAAAAATCCCCTAATAGTTTTAAGCTGCACTAATGATATTCAACTTAAATATGAATCAGATAAAAATTTAATTGTTATACAGCCTGTCATTTCAAGTCAATTACTAATAGATACTTATGCAAGGATAGATTTGTTCAACTTCAGAAATACTTGTTGTGTAACAATTATGAAGAAATAAAAACATAAATAGCAAGGAAAATAAACCTGAAAATAACCACTCACCATCCCCTATCTGGCGAGTCAAGGAAAAAAAGTGGCTCCTTAAATTAAATAAGCAACCAATCATTTATTCCCATTTTTTTTTTTAAATTTTTGAAAATTGATTAATGATAAAAAAAAATATCAATGTAAAAAAGAGACTCTAGAAAATAGAATTTTCATTAAAATGTCCGATGTCTCCATTCAAAATATTGATCCTTCTTATTCCATCAATTTGTGATGGAATTCCATCAATTTGTTCTTTTTTAATTATTCACATATTTCAAATTGTAATGTATACATTTAATGCATCTTACACTCCGAAATATTTTTAAATAAAGTTTTTTAAAGTCAGTATGGTTAACTAAATTTTGTCACATATTTATATTACAGTATACTTTCAATATCTCAAAGTTTAAGGGACGCTAAAAATTTTTTTCGAGATAACAAGTTCAGAACTAAATATGTTCTAAAAAGTAGAAAAATATATTCAAAAATATTACTCTAGAAAGTAGTCATGAAACATATGAATAAGTATTAATACATATGTATGTAACGACAGTTGACTATAAGTCTAAACACAACAGGAATAATTTTATTTTTGAAACAAAGACAAAAATAATTATGCATTAAATAGAAAACAATTAGCGTACAATAAAATTAGACTGTGATGTAAACAAAAAAAAACCATTTTCTGTTTCAAAAAAAGAAAAGACATAACAAGGTTTTGAGAAGAAACTTTTTGACATAGGAATTCAAATTGACAGAATGCTAGAGGAAAAATACATTTTTGACAGAACAAGGTTTTTGAGATAACGAAGTTTGAGATATCAAGAGTATACAGTATTTTTATTGTTGAATTAACTTTTTATGGCTGCACATTATTTAGTATGAACTTCTAATAAATTCATATTATCCAATATGAACTTTTTTAAAATATAATTTAATCTAAGCAAAAAACAGTTTGCCAAAAAATATGATTAAATGAAAAGGATCTATTGGCTACAAAGTCACTAGAGTTTACTGGCCACTGGTTAACTTAAATTTTCAGGTCTAATGGAAAAGCTGCAAATCAATATTTGCTGAGATAAGGATTAAAATATACATGCAGACCAAAACTAAAAATGATTGTTTTTTTTAAAGTTTTCATTAAAAATAATAATCGAAATAATAAATTTACAGTATTAATAAGAATCATACAAAACTGTGTGATTGGTATGAACTGTCTCTCCAAATTCAATTCTTGATAAGTATGCATTTGACCCCTGGGTTGCAGGTTATGCATCTCCACTTCAGGCTGATTTCCAAATAACACACAAATCATGTGCTGGCATTAACTAACATAAGTAGTTGTACTTACCAAATTTAAATTTTTTACTTCCAGGCCCCGAGTCTGATAGAATGTAGTCCATTATTTTTCTAAAAACCACAATATCACAGTGGACAGATATGGTCAACTCTCCTTCGGGCTCACTGTCTAAACAGTCTTTGAAATAAGGCATGCGGCTGATGAGAATGTCATAAGGACATGAGAATTTTTCCTCCAGGTTTTTGCAATCATCAATCACTCGGATGCAAATTTCTTTTCTATAAAGAAAAAGACAAATTATTTCATAAGCATGAAACAAAAGTTGCAAAAAAAAATCTTGCTAGTAAGGTAAAAAACAACACCATAGCTGCCAACAATAGAAATCAAAAATTAGGAACACTATATGCGAAAAAATTATACGCACCAATTACGAGAGTAAGACAAAAATTTAACTATTAAATAATAACATTAATAGAGATATGTTTAAATACCTTATATAAATTAGTAAAAAAAAATATATATAAACGCTATCTTTTGTGGGAAATTTATAATATTAATATTTTATAATTAGGAATATCAGTATAATAGTTTAAAAACAACCATTACCCTTTAATATATAATTCTTCTTCTACAAACAGGGTGCGTAGCCAAATCTTTGAATCAAAAATAAGCACTTTTTAAAAACTTTTCAAGGACTTTACAAAAATTTTCAAGCACTCAAAAAATTCATATTCAATGAATGATATTATTGAAAAACAAAAACTTTTTATAAACAGTTTTATCGTTAAAAAAACCCAAAAAGAAACGGGCGTAAATCGAAACAATCAGTACTTTCCCACATCACCGAGTGAATTCAACTTGACCCTGAACTCAGAACAAAAGTACCCGTACCCCCTACGTCAAAAAAAGTGTTAGAAGTAAAATAAAATAAACAAGAATAAAATTAAAATAAATTAAAAAGAAAAACATTTCATAAGAATCTGATATTCTCTATCCGAATTGGAGCACTCGGGTTTCGGTTTCAAATGTGCGCGCATGCGCAAGTCATAACGTGGGTACAACATGAAGTCCGCGTGAATGATTACGTAGCAAACTCCCCATTTTTTCGTGAAATGCATGGGATCCACCAGATATCACTGAAGGGAGAAAGAAAAAATTATTCAGAAAAAAAGCACTTTTTTAAAAACGCCAGCTGAAAAAAGCACCTTTAAAAGCTTTTAAAAACGAAATCCCCAAAAAAGCACCTTTAAGTACTTTTTACAAACGATACGCACCCTGTACAAATTATAAAACACAGGTAAATATTAAACTACATCATAAACAAATATTTCTGATGCAAGTGTTTAAATACTACAATACATTGTTTAAAAAATAATAATAAGTTGTTTAAGATTCAATTTAGTGAAATGATTAGCAACGGCTATTGGAATAGTATTTTCCAATAAAAAGCTACTAAAAATTACTTCAGCACAATAATCACATGAAGCGCGATTGCGGTGATCAGAACAAGGGATTGGTTTAAAACGAAAAATACTGCAATTTTATGAAAATTCGGATTTTTTATAAAAATATCAGATTTTCAATTTTGATTTAAAAATTAGGAACAAATCTGAAAAATTCTGGACAGTTCACAGATTGCACAAAATGTGTAATAAATACTTGCAGCTTTTTGTACACAGAAGAACTTCTTTGGTATCCTAGATCCTTTGACAAATGTTTATAAATAGGGTTAAGGAATCAGTAACTAAAAGAGTTCTCTAGTTCGGTCCTTTTGTCACTAGCCAGATCATGGGTTATAAGATTTTTATTAAATACTTCAAAAATTTTGAAACTAAAGCAATTAACATGATATTACAGCACTTATATTTTTGCAAGCTAATTAAAAAAATAAATGATCTTAAACTTGATAATTCTTAATTATGTTTTATTAATCAGGGCAAAATTTACCTATTTCCCATTGGTACAGTATTTCATAAAAAGTTTAAAAAAAAACCATTAAAATAAAATTAGAAGAATAATTAACTACGGAGAATGTAAAAAACATTCATAAATCATATTGCCGTAAGCTATTTTTTTAACTGCCCTGTTTCTGCTGCAGTGATAATTGTAAAAAAAGAAGAAAAAAAAAAGAGAGAAACCTTAAAAGTTAATTTTAGGAAGAAAAAAAAACAGATCAAAATATCAGCTTAAGACAATAAACAAAGTATTATTAAAAATTTCCCACAATGATAAAGAAAAGCATGTACAAAATTAAACTATGGATGCATTAAGAAATACTTCATTGTTCAACTGTTAAGGATGTCATAAATCCAGCATTCTTTTTCCAATTTTATTTCTCTTCAGCAGAAAAAAACTTGCAACTCAACTAGAAATGTTTAAGCTGAACCTTTCTTCACTGATGTATATAAATAGCAAAGAAAAATAAAAATGTCTCTTTTCTACCCATTACTGTGAAAAAACAAATCAGATAATCTTTTTATATTCAGCTGACTGTGATCTTTCACTGGCTTGGATAAACTAATTATTACATACTGATCAAAGTCAGATTTTAATTGTTTTAGCCCACTGTTAATTTTGAGCCCTGCATGTAAAAAGTATAATGTTAAATCAAATTTTACACTAGGTATCTTTTTTTAAAGTTATGGTAATTTTACAATTAATCAATTTACTTATAGCAACAACTAATAATAAAAGAGCTACTAGTGATTTAGAATAAATTTCTTAAATTATAGACTAGAAAAAAGAAGAAAAAAGCAATAAAACTATAAAGTGCATTACCATCTAGGTTTCTTTTGACAACAGATGTTTCAACTAAATTTTTATTAAAAATAACTAAAAATAAATAAATGCAAGACCTACTTTCCACTTAATATTGAACTATCTCCCGATCCTCCAGCAGCTGAACTACTTGCTTCTGCATTTTTACCTAAAATATTAAATGTTCCTAATTTATTATTTTATTTGCGAGATAATTTGTTAGATTTATGACATCTATTTATCAAATTCACATACATAAGGTATAAATATAATGAAAAATATAAAGTAGAATTTAATTAGGTTGAGAAATACTTTGCATAATTGAATTATAAAAGCAACATAATTTTTTTTATCTATTTTTATCAGTAAACCCTGAAATACTTGTTTTCGTTTAAAATAAATAATGATAATGGTATACTATTTTCTAAGTAATGAAACATTTATTTGTCACACACATAAAATCATGAATTCTAAGCAGTTACGCAGTACAGAGTTTTATTTAAAAGACCTCACATATATAGCAAATTGTTGTTGTAGTTCATTTACGTCGCACTAGAGCTGCCCAATGTGCTATTGGCCACGGTCTGGGAAACATCCCTGAGGATGATCAGAAGACATGCCATCACAATTTTGATCCTCTGCAGAGGGGGTGGTACCCCCACTTCGGTAGCCTGATGACCTGCACATGATTTTGACACTTTACGGTAGAACAGTTTAACGAGGATCAATACTGCACACCCTTGGTCCCCATGCAGACTGATCTAAGTGTACACCCATCCGCACACAGCCAGTGATGCTTGACTTCGGTGATCTGCTCGGAACTGTGTCTTAACGATCAGTCCACTGCGGGACACATATATAGCAAAAGTATGACAGCATGTAATCAGTGTACGCATTTAACAGTGGTCGATTAGTCCACCAACTGAAGTTTGACTTGAAGAACCATAAAATTATAAGTGGTCATATACTGTATCAACAATTGGTGTAAAGGAATGGTACCGGACTAACAATCGATCTAAAGGAATGGTATTCTTTTTTTAATTTTCAGTTTTATATTTATAACTGTTTTTTATACAGAATAACATATTTCATCATAATTGTGACATTGCGTATTCTCTATCTTGTAATTATTCATTAAGCTTTTATTTTTAAGTCTAATAGCTCAAGTAAGCAGATCAATGGATATGTGTATGGATTAGTAATTATTAATAGGTACTGCTTTTATGGACTATTGACTGAAACTTATTTCTCTGCTCCTGATATAATTGAAATTGATGGAGGGGAGAAGGAGAAAATAAGTAAGAAAAATAAATAAATAATAAATAAATTAATATCAACTTTGGTGAACAGAAGTATTTGGACTAAACTTGCAAGACCATATTTAAAAATCTTTAAGAGAAACATTTTTTCTCTTCTTAAATATAAAAGATATAACAATTTTAAAAAAATGAATAAAAATGTTACCTAACAATCTAAAAATCAAATTAATCATTCAAGTAAAATATAAATAACTCATTATATAATAAATATAAAGTAGTTTCAAATTGCATATTATATTTTATAATAATAAATCTAGTATTCTTAGTGAGAGAAAAATATTTTCTAAATAAGGCAATTAAGTTTACTTTGCTACGTTTTACAAAGGCTATAGTTTCTAGAATAAAAATTGATTTATTATGTAAGTAGACCTTCTGTTTTTTTAACATTATAATGGTTTACTGTGAGTGAAATGTTTGACTCTTGAGTTTTTACTTGTTAAAAATGAAACTTTTATTGCCTAGGTAAAAAATGCAATATTAAATGCAAAAAAATTTTTTTTCAGTCAGGAATAAAAATTTTTCTCAACTTAGTTTTATTTCTTCTGTCTTTCTCTTTTATAGTTTTAATTTGCGGACATGGTTGTAAACAAAAATACAGAACTCAATGATAAAAAGTTTTATTAAATGCACTTATGATATTAAATGGATCATTAATAAAGTGATATAGTTTTTTTTATCATTTTATGAATTTCTTTCTGTGATAAAAAGAGTTAAAATTTTTTGGATCTACCAAGGGACACATTTAGGAAACTATGTTAAGACTCAAATATTTAAATTTGCTTAGATTTATTTTTCACTAGACATATTTGTCAAAAAATAAAAGTAATATCGGCAGAGCCGGATTATACCTTTCGTAGGCCCTAGGCACAGAGCCGGATTATACCTTTCGTGGGCCCTAGGCATAGCCGTTTTTGGGCCCTCCCCTCCTTCCCCCACTCCTCCCCTTTTTCAAAATATATGCTAAAATTTTCTTACATATTTTCTTTACATTTTTATTAATATAGATTTAAATTTACAAATTTGTTTATCGAACTATATCTGCAATACCGACATACTGCCGATATTGCAGTTGATATCGATAATACCNGCTTTTTTGCACATACACACAAACATAAGTTATTTTTTTAATATTAATTGAAAAGTTTTCAATTGATTATATTATTTAAAAAAATTTTTTTTTAATTTAATTTGAATAATAATTTTTTTTTTACAAAAAAAAATTTATTTTATATTTTGAATTAAAACGTGATTTAGTACTAGATATATTTGTTATTGCTAGAGGGGGGAGGGCACCAAAATATTTTCAGTGCTTAGGGCCTCAAGAGGTCTTAATCCGGCCCTGGTTAAGACTCAAATATTTAAATTTGCTTAGATTTATCTTTCACATTATTATTTGTCAAAAAATAAAAGTAATTTTGATCGTTTTTAATTACTTTTATCATTATGTCAGACTTTACGTCCAAGTTAATAAGCTCGTTTGTATTCTTTGCCATTTTGATTTTTTAAAGACAACACTAATAATGAAAAAATGATGACAAACAAAACATTACACCAAAAATTACCTGTTTTAGACTCCCCGCTTTTATGACCAGTGCTCCTTGCACTAGAGGGCTTTGCACTTTTTTTAGGATTACGAGCAGAATGTTTCACAGTTTTTTTAGCGGGAGCACTTGTTGATGATGACATCTAATTTGTAAAAAAAAAAAGATTACCAATACATCCTTTGAAAACATTCCTTCATTATCAACAAAATAAATTATAGCTCCATTGAATTTACTTAATAATTTATTATTTGATTTTCTCAAAGGCTAACTCATCACATACATTTCCTACTACCAAAGTTTGAAATCTGAGATTTTTTAGAACACTTAGGCACTTAATGAAATGTCAAACACTGGCAGGCAAAGTAAAGAAATAAACATTTCACACATTGCCTAGGGATTCAACAGAACACTAAATGATAAACTGACAGCCTACGAAACTCATCAGGCATTCTATAAAACATCTAGGTTTGTTTCATGCACTGCAGGTAATGTAATGATTAGACCTCATTATTCCTAGATTCTTTCAAAAATTGATTTGTTATTTTAAGAAATAAGCTATATTTTAAATGAGCTACATTTAAACAATAACTCTCATCTTAATCATACAGTATATAATACTCAATAGAATTTCTAAAGTATACTTTTCCTACTTCAAACTTTACTTAAAAATTCCAGGCATTTAATAAAATGAAGATTTTTTTGTTGGTACTTGGATGGAAAAAGTTGATAAATTTTAGCCAATAGTTCACGAGAAACCAAATCGTCATAGAAAAGGGGGACCAACTCGAAGGGTATATTTCCACTTCGCGATCTGCAACAGCAACTACAATCACCAATTTTTTAAAACAGGAAAAATTAAAAAAAGAACATATATAGATGGGGATGGTTATGAGTTTTACCCTTCGAATTTGTCCCTTTCTGTGATTTTTTTTAGGTTCTCGGAGGCTGCTGCTCGGAAGTTGCCAAGACTTGGCGATTATTCTACCCCAGATCACAATCTGAAAATCTCGCTGAACTCGCAACCACCCTTTTGGATGGGGATTTAAATATTTAGATCTGTGGCAGAATGATCACCAAGTCTTGTCAACTTCCAGGCAGGATTCCGCAAGAAACTAAAAAAACATCACAGAAAGGGACCAGCTCGAAAGGTACAAGTCGTAGCCAACCCCGGGCAAACATCTACACATTTTTTTAAAGAATTTCGCAAGTTTAAAATCTATTTGACACCTTGGTGATTGTAGTTGGCATCACGATATGAAAATATACCCCATGATCTGTAGCATGCCCCGTGATCATGGGGTATATTTCCGTATCGTGATGCCAACTACAATCACCGAAGTGCAGAATAGATTTTGAACTTGTAAATTCTTTAAAAAACACATGTAGATGTTTGCACGGAGGTGACTACGAGTGATACTGTTTGAGTTGGTCCCTTTCTGTGATGTTTTTTTTACTTCAGTTTCTTGCAGGCTGCTACCCAGAAGTTGTCAAGACTTGGCGATTATTCTGTCGCAGATCACGATACGGAAACCATTCCAGATCACGATACGAAAATTACCCCTTTTGGGTAAACCACTTAAAATTCTTCGAAAGTTAAAAAAATAAAACTTTGGCGCCTTTGCGAAAGTAGTTGACAAGAAAAGGTGCAGATACAGGAATATTCTCCTCACAAAATGCCTATGTAAATAAAGTGCTACTTTTATCATAGAGCCGGTAACGTTTAGAACTATTACTTATAATTATTGAAGAAGATTGTATGTTAACATAACATGACATAATATTTTGATATAATTTATGACTATTTAAAACATTCTTAGATAAAAAGCCTCGTAATTGATTAGCTTTAACTCTTAGTTTCACATTTCTATCTTGAAATGAAATCTAGGGTATTGGTAGGAACTCTAAAGACTATTTTAAAATTTTTTAAGGAGATTATTACAATGGTACTAAGAATAACAGCAGGTAATCAAAAACACAAGGTACATAAAGAATTGTAACTAGTAACATAAAATTTTAAAATGGAAACTATCAATCAATTCGTAAACAATCAATTAACCAATCAGATTATGGATGTTGTTGCCACCTTAAAAATTTATTTATAAATGTTTTGAGGTTATGTGCGATTTCAAACTTTTACGCTTTACTTAATTCAATCAATAGCGATCACCAGTGAGAGAAAACCTTATTAGTGAATTCTTGCAACACCAATCAAAATTCGATTCGATATCATTACTCATTTTCCCTTATCAGTGGTATGAATTACGTGTATTAAGTGCAGTATGAATGGTGCTTTGAAGATACTGCACTCGTTGAATGTTATTCCCGCATGTCCGATGAAAATCGATCAAGAAGGAACATTTAAATAAATAGTTCGAGGAAGAATATGTTTATTTATTTATAAAATATGCTTATTTGACTTTTAAGTCCTTAGGCTTCTTGTTATCCAATATTTTCTCAAGGGATAGCCTCCCAATGAAGTGAATCTCAGCAGTAGCTGGTTGATACGAGTGCTGCTGCCGGCTCGCACCGACCACAAAGTTGACGTAAAATATGCTCAGTGGTTGATGGATCAGGTGCCCTGACCTGACGGTTCAGGAGTTTAGACCTGAGTGCCAGAAATTTATTGTTTTAAAATTAAATTTTGAATTTTTATTTTTAAACTAGAATATGAAACTCTCATTTGCGTATAGATGGCAGCACTAAAGAACTGCTTGACGCAAAAAAAGTAGTATTTCCCATCTCTCAGGATAGATGCTGGCTCAGCTGCTTGGAAAATGTGCGTTCATAAGGTGTTTTCACATTTATTCAGATTAGAAATATTCTTACATATCATTCATATTTTCTAATAATCTATAAGATTATTAGTTATTATTAGAATTGATTAGAATCAAATTAGGATTTAAAATCTTCAAGGTTAATTCTCTAATTTTCTGCAAAATTTAGCTTAAAAAGCCGATCAATTAACTTATGGGTTTCTTTACACTTTTACGTCCACATAAAATCTTCGAAAAGAATTTTTAAAAATTTTTGTAAAATATAGGCTTAAGAGCTAGAAAAATACCTTCAGAGTTTATTTTCTTTAGAGTGCTTTCGAAATAAGCACAGATACAAATTTTCTCTGTATTTTCCTTTTCTGTACTTATAAACACATATAGATGTAAAGATATATTGTATTGAAAGATATTTCTTTGATATGCTACTTTTTACATCGATTTTTTGCTACGTTAAATGCACCAAAAATATGTATTTTTATATATCGTAGAAATAGTTCAATTTTAATATCATCAGTTTTAGTGTAATCTAATAAAGAATGTTTAAACTTTTCATTCATATTATTTACATCTCCATTTTTTTCCCTGTGAGACAAGTAAAATTATTATGTATGCCAAAGAAAAACACATTTATTTTTCAAATGCATACATAAGTCTTGTTTAATCCAAAAAATATTTGAATACTAATTTCATTTTTTTCTTTTTGTTAATTTAAAATCTCTGTGATATGTCTGTAAAAAGTCTGCAGATATTTTAAAGCAAAAGTAAAATTTTTAAAATATCTTAATTTTTTTGTAGAAACTCTTATAGAAAATGTTTTTTCTTGGAAAATTCTTAAACTATTTTTTCGTGGAGAACCTGCCACCTGACAGGGGAAAATATAAGTGCATAATTTATATCTGTAACCTATCATCCAACTTTCTTTTTTTTAATATATAAAATTCAAAATTGTTGATATTATATAATTTTTACAACATGTTGCTTTTGTTACTTATGCCTCTTGCCAATACCAGCTATCATGCTTGAAATCTTGCTAATTTGTTAAGCAAACGGTGCGTATTTTAGTGGTGCCATCTATTGGTAAGAACAGGATTTCACCCACTCACACGTCACAGATCGTTTTGTAGGGAGGACTCCTTCCAACACCTTTCATCCATCGTAATTTTGACCTGACCCAGAAAAGAACCATCTTCAATTCAGTACCCCCACAGGTTTTGATTTGTTATGGGGACTTGGTGATCCTGGCAGATTCAACGTGCACCAGTTACCATTTAATACACGGTAATTCAACAGCCAACGGGGTTCGAACTTATATTCTCACGAACACGAGAGCAACGACCTACCAACGAGGCTGCCCCCGACATTTAATGCTATTTTTGTTAATAAATGCTCGGATTGATTATCAATATTCGAAACAATTATTACTCATTTCCAAAGTTTTTAGTGTCCTTTTGAAATTATGGTGATTGTGAAAATACAAGAGGACGAGAAATATTTTGGTCATAGTTAAAACCTATTATTTTTTTATCGCAATACATCGCAAATTTATTTTGGAAACTGTTGAAATGCTCTTTGGAAACCAAAAAATGGACATTCCTGCTGAATTCTGCTCTAGCACACAAAGCAAAAAACACTTAAGAAAGGTAAAAAGCACATTTTCTTGACTTTCTTACATTAAAAAAAAGTCCATTACTTTATTAATCATACTTTGATTTTATGAATTTTTCCGTTTAGTCAATTTGAAAACAAGGATTTGTGCTAAACCTCACATGATTTGCCTACCTAGAAAATTCTTCGAGCAATAAATCGTACAAAATAATGGACGGTGTGTTGCGGCACATAGCAGGAAATTTGTGACAGATTCACAGCTCTGCATTAAGATCAAAACTGGTCTACTTTTAAAATTTGTAAGGATTTTACAGTTTTGTGATGTTTTTATGTTTAGCTGAAAATTTGGTTGCTGTATTTTAATAAGATTTAAAATTATGATTTTGTTTCTTGTAATTAAGTTCTTATTTTTAAAATACAGTTCAAGTTCTAAAATCAGTATGATTTGCTGTCCTTTTAACGTTTTATTTTTCTTACAATTACATTTAACGGGAAAAAAAATATGCGACTCGGCTGTAATAAGAAGAAACAGGGCTGTCAGTGGCGCACCTAATATAGGGTTTTTGGTTAGCCTCTCCCCCTTAAAAACCGCAAGCGAGGTGTTTTTCTTTATTATTAATTCGATTATCTGAAATTCATCAATGCAAAAAAATTATGATCTTGAAACTAATTTGAGAAGGAAAGTAAGATATTCTTTCTTATTGAGTAAATAATTTTCAAACAAAAATTATTATGAAACAGTATGAAATGGACATAAGACTTAAAATTTAATGATGAAATTTTTTTTTCTTTTTTACCAAATCTAGTTTTGTATTTTAACAATGTAAATTAATAAAAATTTTTTTAATTGCGTAATAAAAGTTTTTTTTGATGAAAAATATAAAAATATCTATGCTACAATGTTATTTAAAATAGTTAAGTGCTCAAAATTCCTTAAAATATCAAACTAAGATTATTAATTTTAAACCCCCCTAGAATGAATGACTGAAACATATTAATTGGGTATAATATGAAAAAAACACAACTACTTCGATTTAGTAGGAACAACATATGACGCAATGCTAAACGAATGGAATTTAGTTGTTGTTTATTTAGTTATTGTTATTAGTAGTTGTTGTTNTGATTGGAATTATCTTTCGATTTACGAATTTTATATTTATGTGCAAAAATTTTTCAGTTTGATTAATTTCTCGAAATATAGCAAATTGCGCATAAAGTAAAATTACCCTCAAAAGTTCCAATTTTTAGAACTATTAGTACCATATTTCTAAGATTGCGGCTACCCCATATATTTTATGGGTAAGGAATCCAAATCCGTCCAAAGGAAAAAGTATGTTTATTTAGAGAGAGTAAATTTTTGTAGTCTGATTTGGTAACTAAAAATTTCGTCAGCACAGATTAATCTGCATATTTGAGGTCCCCCCTTTGAACCATTGAGTCCTATTATGAGAAAATCCGATTAAATTAAAAAATTATTGAGAATGCTTTTTTTTTTTTTTTTNTTTTTTCTTTTTTTAAGAGATGACATTTTCTGACGAGAATGATCTAAGTCACGTGGTAGAAAGACCTGGAAAAATGGACATAAGACTTAAAATTAAATGATGAAATATTTTTTTCTTTTTTACCAAATTTAGTTTTGTATTTTGACAATGAAAATTAATAATTATTTTATTAATTGCGTAATAAAAATTTTTTTTGATGAAAAATATAAAAATATCTATGCTGCAATGTTATTTAAAATAGTTAAGTGCTCAAAATTCCTGAAAAAAAACAAACCAAGATTATTAATTTTAAACCCCCCTAGAATGAATGACTAAAACATATTAATTACATTTTAAAATTTTTGGATCAGAAAGTAATACAAATTACATTTAAAATTTTAATACTATCGACTGGTACAGCAGATTTATTTTGGTTTTGCAGACAAAAGTTCAATCTTATTTTTCGATTCAATGGTGTTTTTTTTAAATTTTTTATTTTATTTCTTTATTAAATGTTATTTTTATTGGTGATTTAATATCAATAAGCAAAAATTGTTGAAATCAAGAGTCTTCTTCATTTTAATTCTTCTGTTACAGAAGTTTTCTTTTTTAAATTAATTAATTTAAAATCTTCTTTTTCTTTTATGTATTACTAAATTCAAAGTTTCAGTTAATAAGTTTTCTGTTTTTTCTCTTAATAGTTCAATTATTTCTCCAGTTTTATAGTATTAGACATTCTTACCTTCTGAAATCTGAATAACCTATACGATACAACATTTGAGTATAAATATTTTATTTCGCATTCTTTTTCTTTATTTAATTAATAAATTCAAAGTTACAGTTAACATGTTTCTAGTTTATTCCTTCAGTATTACAGTTATTACTCCATATTTTTAGTATTAGACATTCGTAATTTTTAAAACTTGAAAACCCATATGATAAAAGATTTGAGCATAAATATTTTATTTCACACTCTTTTTTTTTAGGAATTAATAAGTTCAAAACTTCAATTAACTAGTTTTTGGTTTAATTTAAATAGTATAGTAATTTCTCCACCTTTTTAGTATTAGACATTTTTACCTTTTAAAACTTCAAATTCTATACGATGCAGCATTTGAGTACAAATATTTTATTTCGCATGCTGCCTATAAAGTTTAGAATTTTTTAACGGTGTTGCAGATCAATACAGATGTTTCTGCCTCTGTTTACCTGAGTAGAAAAAATCACTAATTAAACTAAATGTGTTGAGCCCAATTTAAAAATAGGTCTATTATATAATAGACGTAATTAAAAAAAAAATGCAAATCAGTTTTATCGTGCATATGGTCGATATTCTCGAGTTTCTTACAAGAATATGAAGAGGTAACAAGGATTATAAAAGACAATTTTAAAGTAAACATAAAGAATTAAAACTATTAAGAAAATAAAAATGAAATTACACTGTAAAAACGGTTTCTTAAAATAGAGCAAAAATTAATCAAAATAGCTCTGTAGCAATTATAGTTGAATTTTAAAACCCCATGTACATATAAGCACAGTGATTTGCTCTAAACAGCTTATATTCAATTTTAAGCAAAATGCACTGTCTCAAAACTGACCCACCGTGTACTCATTTTGAGTAATTTGTTGTTTAAACGAGTATGGGCCAAATCCCAAAAATGAGCTTGTTACTATACTCAATAATGAGTACTACGTGGAGTTTTCAAAGTCGTCTATATTTGTTTCGGAGCTATTTTGACACATTTTTGATTAATTTCGTAGAAACTGCTTTTTAAAATGTAGACATGCAAGATTTGTCGATTTCCAAAACACAACAAGCTAGCTATGCTCTCGTAATCACATGTCATATTAATCATATTTCTGAACCAACTAAAAGAAAGCTAACTCTTTTTTTTACAAAATCACATTCCAAACATTCATTGATATGTCAACCTAATTAAGTTACTGTGTCTTAACCCACCCGTGTGGGTGGGTTAAAACACGTGCGCAGCCAAACATTCTCTCTTCTCATTCATCCATGGCAAATCCACTGGCAAAAGTTCTAAAAATAAGGAAATCTATATCGAATTTCTTTTTCATTGAAGAAATTCAAATGAACCAAGAAAAAACAAAAATTCTAAATGCCACGTTCAAAATCTATATAAAAAAATAAACTTTATGAACGAAAAACTAGAAAACAATGAATGAGCGTGTAACTCAGGTGGTGCGCGAGTCCGTTGGATCACATTTCAAGGCGGTTGAAGCCTGAAGGAAATGTTCGGGTGGGCTAGCTCGTCAAAGTTCAACCAGGCGTTAAAGATACTTTGATAGCGTTGCTGTTGGCCTGGACCAGTCATCCTCAGTAAAACGTCAATTGTCTTTCAAGACAGTTCACCCAATAGATCAATAATCGTTTTATCGTATTGATCTACCAGGAAAATCGGAACAGAGTCGAAAACGATAGCTATGAGCAACAATTCTGAAAGCAGGGGTTGGGAAAGATTTTATTTATTTATTTTTAAAGAGGTAAAGTTTATTGAAAAGTAAATAATTTTTTTCACTCTCCTTTTACTGCTGTGGGAAGTTCCTCAAAATAAGTCAATTCTGAATATATACATTTTCTAAGAGAAATACGTTAAAATTGGCTTGCAAAGATTAAAAATTTTGAACTTAAATAGTGCTTACAAGAATCGATATACACATCTAGAATATTTTCTAGTTTGTTCCAAAAACTGTATCCTTTTCGTCAATTTCAAATTTTATATTTTTATAAAATATTGCTCTTGCTGTAGAATTTCTAATTCATAGAATTATAAATTATACATTATTGTCATTTGTAGAATAATTGTTCTAAGAAGTAGATTTATATTAACCTGTAAATTTTACGCAGTTTCGAAGCTATTTTGACACAATGAAGAATATTTTATGTATAATAGCTAGAATATATTGCAGTTTGTTCCAGAAACTGTATCCTTTTCTTACCTTTCAAACATTATATATTTTTTGTAATATATTACTTTTGCTGTAGAATTTCTAATTCATAGAACTGAAAATTTTACGTTATTGCATTATTGTAAATTGTAGAATAATTGTTCTAAGAAATAAATTTATATAAGCTTACAAATTTTACACAACTTATGAAGTTCTGCTGCACAGAAAAAATAGATACCTGATAAAATAGATATAAAAATAGATCATATTTTTTTTAATAAAATATTAATTTTGTTGTGGAATAGTTTCTCTAGTAGAATAGTCACCACAAGATAAACGTCAATATTAGCATGAACATTTTTCACAATTTACAAAATATTGCTGCACCAGAATTGATATCCACATCTTGAATAATTTGTAAAAAAACAGTATTCTTCTCTTCCTTGTCGAATATTTCATTTTTATAAAATATTGCTCTTTCTGTAGAATTTCTCTTGCAGAATAATAGTTCTAAGAAATATGTTTGTATTAGCTTGCAAATTTTATACAACTTATGAAATACTGCTGCACAAGAAATGGTTATCTGTATCTAGGATACTCTGTAGTTTGTTAAAACTACAGAGTTGTAGTTGGCAGTTTGTTTAAGAATTAATTTTTTTTCTTATCAAATATTATATTTTCATAAAATATCACTTATGTTGTGGAATGAGTTCCTATTGAAATAGTCACCATAAGATGTAATGTACCATAAGATGCAGAAAATAAAAAAGGACCACCCAGAATAACTTTTGATCTAAAGATCGCATTTTCACGTTCTAGGACTCAATCTTAATGGTTCGCGGAGGTGACCTCAAATATGACAATGAATTTGTGCATACGATATTTTCAGTTGATAAATTAGACCCAAAAACGTACTTCATGAATAAACATACAGTTATTTTCTTTTTCGGCGGATACGGATTTTTTACCGCCAAAATATAGTGTAGCCGCAATCTGGGAAATATGGTCCCAATAGTATGGTCAGGTTATGGATCCAGAGTTTAGACCCCTTGATGTTAATTTTCTTTGTGCGTATTTCACCATATCTCAAGAACTTTCTCAGCGAAATGAAAATACCACTTTTTTAAAATTCGATTTCAAAGGGAAAGGCCATTTAAAATTGCATTCCTTAAAGTGATACAATTGCGTGCAAAAATTTTCCATTTTGTTTAAAAAGTTTTCGCGACATTGTGAAATAGGTACTACAAAGTAAAATTAACATTAAGGGGTTCAAGCTCTGAACTGCTCTCCTGTCTAAATTATTGGACCATATTTCCCAGATAGTTGCTACCTTTTATATTTTGGTGATCTGAAATCCGAATCCGTCGAAAAAAAAAATGTTTATTAAAAGAAAGTACCTACGATATCGTAACTGAAAATATCGTCTGAACTATTTATTTAGCATTGTTGAGGTGACCCCCTCGAACCATTAAGATTGAGTCCTAGAACGTGAAGATTCGATATTTAAATCAAAAGTTATTAAGGGTGTGGTCCGCTTATTTTTTGCGCACTGTACGTCAATATTAGCTTGAAAATTTTACACAATTTAGAAAATATTCTTGTACCGAAATAAATATCCACAACTAGAATAATTTAAATAAAAAACAATTGAATCAATGCCAATATTCTGTATTACAACATGGCTCTATATCTCATCTTAATATTGACCCATAATATGCTAACTGGACCACGTATTATATTACCGGATGCTAGTGTATTCTAACAGAGGAAATGACTATAGGCTTATTAGGGGGCCCACAATGTGGTCCTATAGCTTAATGACTTAAAATTAATTAATAATCACACTGAAAAAGGCTTCTATTATAGGAAGATGCACTATCAAAATACGAAGGAATATAATATTCCGGAGTTTATATTGGCAATATTCAATAAACTGTTGTCTACTCTTAACTGGTTGCTGTGCTTAATAACTTAAAATTAATTAATAGGTGCATTGAGAAATGTTTCAATTGTAGGAAGATGTGCCATTGAAATATAATAGAATATTTAACTCCGCAGTTTATATTGGTATCATTCAATTAACTACAGTAAAGTCAGAACTAAATGTAAGATATGACAAAGTTACATGCTTAATTTACATGAAATTTCTGCCTTATAACTTGAAATTAATTCATTGGCACACTAAAGCAGTTTCTATTGTCTTAACACGTGCCATCAGAATATCAAAGAATGTTTAATTCCGCTTTTTATCTTGGCATTAATTAACAAACTGTTCAAAAGTCTTAATTTGATTTAAAGTTTTAAAAAGGTATATATTTTATTACTCTACAATTCTGCCTAACAACTGAAAATTATTTAACACTGAAAAAGTCATTGTCGGAAGATATACCATGGAAAGTGAGAGCGATTGACTTTGCTTAGTGCTAACAAAATCGTTAAATGCTTTATCCGGATAGCAAAAAAATGCACATTTAAGTTCATTTTCGATTTCAAATCGGGAAGTTAGTCAAATCACTTACTTCCNATATATCAATCAATTCATATAAAAATCGGTTTCTTAATACAATAACAATTTTCCGATGAATTCTCCCCTTTTCGCCCTTTATAAAACTCCTACTTATTTTCCTATGGTAGTGCATTGTAAAATCTGAAAGAGGAACATATTATTGAAAAAAGTTTTCTGTCAATTCCATAGTATAAAATTTAGCAATTTTTAAGTGTATGTTGTGTATGTTAAAGCTTATTTAGGTTATAATTCTGCATAATAACTTAAAATTAATTAACAGGTACACTAAAACAGCTTCTATGATTGGAACATGTGCCATCGGAATATGAAGGAATATTTAACTCCGCAGTTTATATTGGGATGATTCAACAAACTGTTATCAAATTTGAACTGATTGTTATGCTTAATGACTTAAAATTAATTAATAGTCACACTGAAAAAGGCTTCTATTATAGGAAGATGCTCTATCAAAATACGAAAGAATATAATATTCCGGAGTTTATCTTGGCAATATTCAATAAACTGTTGTCTAGTCCTAACAGGTTGCTGTGCTTAATTACTTAAAATTAATTAATAGGTGCATTGAGAAAGATTCAACTGTAGGAAGATGTGCCATTGAGATATAATGGAATATTTAACACCGCAGTTCACATTGGCATCATTCAACAAACTGTTACAAAGTCTAAACTGGATGTTTTTGCTTAATGACTTAAAATTAATTAATAGTCACACTAAAAAAGACTTCTATTATAGGAAGACATACTATCAAAATGCGAAAGAATATAATATTCCGAAGTTTATATTGGCAATATTCAATAAACTGTTGTTTAGTCTTAACTGGTTGCTGTGCTTAATTACTTAAAATTAATTAATAGTCACACTGAAAAAGGCTTCTATTATAGGAAGATGCACTATCAAAATACGAAAGAATATAATATTCCGGAGTTTATATTGGCAATATTCAATAAACTGTTGTCTAGTGTTAACTGGTTGCTGTGCTTAATTACTTAAAATTAATTAATAGGTGCATTGAAAAATGTTTCAGTTGTAGGAAGATGTATGATCGGAAAATGAAATAATATTTAATTCCACAGTTTATGGAATTATTTAATTAACTGTTACAAAGTCTGAACTGGGTGTAATGCTTACAGACTTAAAATTAATTAATAGGCGCATTGAGAAAGGTTTCTATCGTAGCATAACAATATGAAAGACTGTTTATTTTTGCTGTTTATATTGACATTGTTCAAACTGTTTTTAAATCCGGATATTAGGTTTAATGATTTAAATTAATTAAGAGGCATTCTGAAAAAAGTATCTATTCTAGGTTGATGGACAAAATATGAAAGAATATTTCACTTCAATAATTATAGTTAATTACAATTTATATTTTTCCGCAGTTTATATTGGTATCATTCAATTAACTATGGTAAAGTCAGAACTAAATGTAAGATATGACTAAGTTACATGCTTAATTTACATTAAATTTCTGCCTTATCACTTAAAATCAATTAATTGGCACACTAAAGCTGTTTCTATTGTCTTAACACGTGCCATCGGAATATCAAAGAATGTTTAATTTCGCTTTTTATCTTGGCACTAATTAACAAACTGATTTTATGTCTTAAAAAGGTATATGTTTTGTTGCCCTACAATTCTGCCTAATAACTTAAAATTAATTAACACTGAACAAGTCATTGTCGGAAGATATACCATGGAAAGTGAGACGATTGACGCGATCATGACTTTGCTTGGTGCTAACAAAATCGTTAAATGCTTTATCCGGATAGCAAAAAATACACATTTAAGTTCATTTTCGATTTCAAATGGGGAAGTTAGTCAAATCACTTACTTCCTGCAAAAGAATAGCGGTTTTTAACCTACTTAAATTGCTTCCCACGGAGAAAAAGAACAGAAAATAAAAACTTCTAAAATCAAACGTTTCAAATATGATTACTACGGATGTGAATTTCAGTGAAATCTGTAACCATTATCTTAATATTCGAATTGAATGCGGAAAATTAAACCTGCAGTGTTTTACTTACAATTTCTTAAGCTTCTATGCCATATGTTCGTGGAAAAAAAAGAAAAAAAAGCGCGAATGAAGGAATAGAATAACGCATTTTCAGTGACACTAAATTCAAATGTAAGAATAAATGATTATAAGTAGGAGCAAAAAGATATTATAAAAAGTTATCACGCAAACCATCTGTCTTAAGAAGAACTCACAGTTATCATCAGTTTCTTTTTATCTTAATAAAAATCTTTAGTCTCGACAGATGGCGCTTTTAATCTGTTGCGAAAATTCGCAGTTCGCAATGCCGTAAGTTACATTTCAAGTTATGATGTTTCGATTGAAAGAGATTGCAATCAGAAAGTTCTCGATGTTTTTCGGTGACATAATTGTTGATTCATCAAGAAATATAATTAGCTATCATCAGTTTATTCCATTTCTTTCACGCAAGCTGTTTGAAAGTTGATAATTCGCACATGAGCCGTCGTAAATTATGATTTGGAGGAATGAATTGGAAAATGATGAATCGCTTTTCATGTTGTTTTACTAGAGTAATTGGAAGAGAATGAAAAGACTCATTAACAAATGTGTATGTATAAGGAATTCCTTGGAGTTTCTGGCCTTTCATGGAGATGACATTACACTCTTTAAGACTAAAAAATGCTTGTTAAATACACATACAAATAAAATGTTTTTCTACACGTGATGCTCCTTTCAAGAAGTCTTAAGTTAAAACATTTTTAAACAAAGAATGTATGTGTTAAGATTTGATTGAAATTTTTTTTTATTATTAGCGTTTGAAATGTGTATTAATTTTTCGATGCTTTTATTTTTATGAATATAGGAATTAAAAATAAAATAACTTTTCAGATTTTAATATTTTATTCTATGTTTTTAAGCACAGATTTTGAAGTGATGGATTTGATTGATAATTCGTAAATGTCATCAGTGTTTATCTTTTTTATATATTTTTTTTTCAGTATATATTTTTTTTAAATCTTTTTTTTAAATTTCTGCATTATAACGTTTTAATATGTATATACATTTTGTTGGATCATAAAGTCGAACTTCATCGTTGGTGTTGAAAGTGCTTATATTTTCCTTATACCTGTGTCAGTCGGACACCAATAACACCTAACACTAACAGGTATCTAAAAATCCTTTTTTTTATTCCTTACTAGCTGAATATCCGTTCTCCGCACGGTTTGAATTAGAAAAAAGTAAAGAATCAATAAACCAGTACTGAGAGACATTTCGAAATCGTACTCCAAACTGAAAGGCATATACCGACACAATTTAAGAGTTAAGTGGAAGAACCGGGTAAGTGACATTCTTAGGTGAATTAATGAATCAGAGAAAATAACGTAAAGTGGTTTCATCAATATGAGTATTTTTTAATGTAACAAAACTATTTTTACCTTTAATTTACATAACTAATCCACATTAGTTTTTAATATGATTATATGATTTTCATTTCAAATTAGGCAGTGTAAAATAAAATAAAGCAAAGAATTATTGGTTCCACCTTCTAATAAATTGGTAATAAAATAGTTCGGATACAGATTTTTTCCTCATTTTGAAAATGTCACTTACCTGGTTCATCCAATAAATTCTTATTCCTAATTTATAGCAATTATTTCATTTTTTTAAATTTTATATTATTTGTTGACCTTTTCGGTAAATTTGCATTATTAAAATAAGCAAAACTATTTTTTCTCATTCCATTAGAAAAATGATAAAATGTATTTAGCATCACTTGGCATGGTGATATTGCTCGCGGCCAACTCATGAGAAGGAAAATTCACCACTATCAAGTAAATTTTCTCCGGTATAGAATTCTTATTAGAACTTGATAAGAACTTAGGATCATGACTATTTCTCGATCTATTTGACCTTTAATTTACTACAATGACTTACTATCATGAGTTGTTAAAATATTTGTAAATAGTGGTGGGAAAAAAGTTCATTTAATTCTAATTCATTAAAATATTAATACACAATCTTTGCTACCACTGGAAAAATTATTATCTGAAACTACGAAAAACCCAAATTCTTATAAAAACTGCACCAATTATCATAATACCAGTATTACATATTACCGTCATTAGTATACATTTATGTAGCGTCATCTGCGAATATCGATTTTCTGCAATTTCCCATTAACCTTTTATCCATTAAAATTTCTTTTTAGCACACAGCTTACTTTATTTTATTTCCATTAATGCATATTATCAATATCAATTAAGCATTAGTATCAGTAATATTACTGCGATTTTTTACGGTTCCCCAAAACGAATAAATATCTTTACTCCATTAAGTTTGCTTTTTATTACAGTGGTTATTTTTTTAAATTTCAATTAATATATACTAGGAGGCTTCGCCCCCTGCTCGCTGGTGCTCGCNCATTGTCGTCAATAATAGTATGGCGATTTCTTATGGTTCTTCTAGACGACTCCTTCACTCCAATACTTTCGCTTTCAAGTACGTAGCTTAATTCTTTTATTTCAATATGCATGGATTACTTAAATTAATTAAGCATCATTGTCTTCAATAATAATATGGAGTTGAATTCCTTGCCAACTGAAAACCAGTAGTGGAATTCCAAGCGTAACAGAGGGGAAATCACACGGGTATTTTGGCATAAAAATGTATAAATATATTCGAAAACAAAAAATTGTGCAATAATATGCTACTTTAAGGTGCAATGTTTAATTAAATGGCATGATATTTCCCTGTAACTATTTGTCAAATTTGCAAAATGTCCCCTCTGTTACATAGCATTTTTTGAAGTTAATAAAAATGTGTAAGCAATTTAAAAAGTCTTTAATTTAATTTACCTTGAAATCTGATAATTTAAAAAAAGTTACAAATAATTTTTAGGATGTTCCAAATCACAGAATATAGCGGAAATAACAGTGCTTCTCAAAAATGTGGGATTTTCTTTGTCCCCTCTGTTACGGACGCTTTTAATTACCTGATAATTAAATTATGAGGCTCTTTTATTATTTTGTGCAATTAAATTAAACATTGCACCTTAAAGTAGCATATTATTACACAATTTTTTGTTTTCACATATATTTAATATAATTGTTTAGGATAAAATACCTGTGTGATTTCCCCTCTGTTACGCTTGGAATTATATTTGAGATTTTTTAAGTTCCACCTAAACGAATTAGTACCATTTTCTCATTAACTTTACCTTTGAATACATAAATATTAATTACCATTGATTTAAAATAAATCATCAGCAATATCACTCAATCACTCTAATGAAATAAATATTACGGTAAAAACTGAGGTATAATATTGTTTGGTAAAAATGGATTTTACTCTAAAATGGATTCTATGAATGATACACCCAAAGTGCCGGTACTTTTTACCGTAATTTGATTGTATTGTGATTTTTCTAAGTGTATATAGATGTGTTTCTAAAAGATACATATTTATTGGGGCTATATATCTCGAGTTGTACTCATAATCCTTTATTCGAATGTTTACATAATAATTACTATTTGTATAATCATTATCACCCCAAATATCGAAAGAAGAATTTATTAAAATTACTATTAATTAGATCTTCTTAGAATATGTTTAATTATATCTTTATAAAATATTATTAATTATATAATTTAAAATATTGCTAATTATATCTTTTTAATAGGGTATTACTGCAAATGATAGGCCACTGTCTTGTATGATTTAGCATCTTGAAATAGAGAATTAAGAGCTCGATTTTGAAGATTCAAAAAATTTTATTATGATTTATGAGATTCAAAAGAATATTATTTTGTTTTGTGGTGAAGAACAGAATATTAATTTATTTTGCCGAATACATAAAAGTGGAAAAGTATAACTAAAAAACTATTTTTTAATATTTTTCATGCATTCAGAAACTGATATTTTTTTCAAAACAAAAGTTTACGAAAATACCATAAATCAAGTTGTTCTATTATATTTGTTTAGTTATCTTTTTATGTAGTGAACAAACTCATTATTTGGATGTGTGCAAGCTCTATTCGATTTTCTATTGACAATATTGTCATTGTTCCTGAGAAAATTAAATTAGGGAACTAAATATGTCAATGTTTTACAATGAAATGAAATATAATGATCAGTAATAAAAAAGTAATTAGCCATTTCATTTTCTTCACATTACGATTTGTTGAGGGTCGGGCGGAGCATGAACTTAAAACTACAAGTTTATNTTAGCCATATGATGCTCACTACGTGCTCTTGCGCGCCGAATCCAATCAATTAAAAATGAAAACTGTTGCCAGGTCATCATCGGTTATTGAGCGCATTATCAAATATCATCGGTTTTATTGATACATACATACATACGTACGTATTAGCGTTTTATATAATATAGATTACCAACATTAATTAAGCATCATTGTCGTCAATAATAGTATGGCGATTTCTTATGGTTCTTCTAGACGACTCCTTCACTCCAATACTTTCGCTTTCAAGTACATAGCTTAATTCTTTTATTTCAATATGCATATATTACCTGAATTAATTAAGCATCATTGGCATCAATCATAATTAAGCATCATTGGCAGAGTTTTTAAGTTTTTCCCAGACGAATTAGTACCTTTTTTCTCATTAATTTTTACCTTTGAAAACATAAATATTATTTTTCTGTTTAATTACCATTGATTTAAAATAAATCATCAGTAATATCACTGAATCACTCTAATTAAATAAATATTGCGGTAGAAACTATGGTATAATATTGTTCGGCAAAAATGGATTTTACTCTCAAATGGATTCTACGGATGATGCACCCAAAGTGCCGGTACTTTATACCGCAATTTGATTGCACTGTGATTTTTCTAAGTGTACATAGATGCGTTTCAAGAAGATACAGATTTATTGGGGCTATACATCTCGAGTTGTACTCATAATCCTTTAAATCCATAGTCGAATGTTTGTATGATAACTATTTTTATAATTACTATCAACACAAATATCGAAAGAAGAATTTATTAAAATTATTATTAATTATATCTTTTTTAAAATATTATTAATTAAATCTTCATAAAATATGATCAATTATATGTTTTGAAATATTATTAGTCATATCTTTTTAATAGGGTATTACTGCAAATGATAGGCTACTGATTTAGCATTTTGAAATAGAGAATTAAGAGCTCGATTTTCTAGATTCAAAAAATGTTATTATGAAGCGAATGAATGTTATTGTGATATATGAGATTCAAAAGAATATTATTTTGTATTATGGTGAAGAACAGAATATTAATTTATTCTGCCGGATATATAAAAATGGAAAAGTATAACTTAAAAACCATATTTTTTATGCATTCAGAAACTGATGTCTTTTTTTACACAAAAGTTTACGAAAATGCCATAAATCAAGTTGTTCTATTATATTTGTTTAGTTATCTTTTTATGTAGTGAACAAACTCATTATTTGGATGTGTGCAAGCTCTATTCGATTTTCTATTGACAATATTGTCATTGTTCCTGAGAAAATTAAATTAGGGAACTAAATATGTCAATGTTTTACAATGAAATGAAATATAATGATCAGTAATAAAAAAGTAATTAGCCATTTCATTTTCTTCACATTACGATTTGTTGAGGGTCGGGCGGAGCATGAACTTAAAACTACAAGTTTATGTGTATGTAGGTTTGGAGATAAGCTTGTGATTAAGCTATTCAATAAATCATACCCACTAGTTAGTTATGCCACTTTCTATGATTGATAATTCATGATTTTTCTTCCCAGAATGCAATCTCAATCATAGGAATTCGAGACGGTTATTCAAAGGTAAGAAGCATGAAACCGAGCACCCGGTCAATTAACACTAGAGAGGGCGGATCCTTTAATTACAGTAAAAAGTGGACTCGATGATTATCAATCATAAGAAGCAAATGAAAACTATCTTCGGCTGCCATCTTAGGTTGAATCCTTATTACAAACGTGACAGATATCACCCCCTGCCGTTGCAAACAGTTCTTGCTCTCTCGCTTTGCTTTCAGGGCGCATGCTCTAAGTGTGATTTGGAATTTTTCTGATCACAATTTGTGCTGATTTTATTTGCTGAAATGAAAATAGTCATCCTCATCATATAATATAATTCCTTATTATATTATATTATTCATTATTTATCATATTATTCCGCAATATTGTACATATGTATGCTACAGCAGTGTAAGAAATGCCAGCATTCTATAGAAGACCTAAGCATTTTTAGATTATTTAAGCATTCTAAAAAAGGGCACATGCTCAAATGCCTAAACATTCTACAGAATGACAAAATCGCAAAGTGAAAAAAAGGTCTTTATGAGATTATTAATTTAAATGACATTCATTTCTAAAACTTACAAATGTTATTTTGAAAAAATAAGGAAAGACTACCGTTAAAAATGCCTGTTATATATGTCAATGGCAATGTATGAAGCACTACCATTCTATAGAATAATTCAACAGACTCGAATGAATTTCCTACTTCGCCGTTTTGTAATTCGGTATTTCTAATGCATATTGTAAAAAGTTTAATTGCTTTATACTTTTTGGCCAATTTTCGGCATTTTATACAATGCCTGGGTATTCTATGAAATATTGGAATTTAAATTTGCTGGTAATATATACATTATATTCCATATGTATTGAAAAACATCAAGACAATACACGCACAGAATAATATACTTATATATATGTATATTATTCTGTGCGAATTCGTGGCCAATTTTCGGCATTCTATAAAAAGCGTGGTTATTTTATAAAATATCGGAATTAGAACTTCTCTGGTAAAATATACATTATGTTCCACACACATGCATTGAATAAAATTGAAACAATACACGCACAGAATAATGTACATGTATATGTGTATATTATTCTGTGTGAATTTCTGGCAAATTCTCGGCATTCTATAAAATGCTGGGTATTCTATAAAATGTCGGAATTTGAACTTTGCTGGTAATATATACAATATATTCCATATATGTATTGAAAAACATTAAAACAATACACGCACAGAATAATATACATGTATATGAATATAAAATTCATATTCCATTGATGAATAGTTTAATTAGAACGAAATATATATGGATTTGTTAAGTTAGAATCAGACAAAAATATATAACGTAACTGACGAAAACAGCAAAGATAAGACGAAGTTAGGCCTATTTTACTTGAACAGTGATATTATTAAACACAAACATTATTGTCATACGCATGATTAATGGAAATATTATTAGACATAGGGTTTCCAGAATTACTTAATTACCTATTAGTTATTTTGTTATTTTCTGAAGTAAAAAATTCAATTAAATATTAATAGAATTCGTATATTCACCAGCATTTTGAAAAGGTTTATAAATTCTAATTAGTGGAATGACTGATTCTAAAGAACGAAACAAGCATCAAAAGTTTAAAGGAAAATTTAAGTGACATTTTGGAAAATTTCAAAATTATCTGCAAAATGTCATCAGAAAACTATAAACAAAATATCTTTTTCAGTTAAAACGCTTGATTTAAAAATTTGGGTGAATAAATTAATGTTTAAATTCTGCAATTTACTATACCGTGTTAAAAAAAAAATCACTTCTATGAAGTACTTGATGATTTAGCATACAACTGAAGACTGAGCGAGACATTTAACGTACTAAAAAATAGAATTTCCTCATTAGCATCAATTATATAACTGAAACTTTAGACGATTCTATTTTATCACATATTTGAAAGACAACATCAGTGATGTTTGCTGGCTTAAAACTCTCATCAATAAAAAAGGGAGGTTATTGCACGTTCGATAACATTTAATTATTGTTTATTCTACGTCACCAAATTAGTATTTATAAAATTCAATCACGTGTTTGTCTATAAATGTGTTTATAATTGTATTTTTACAACATCTTTATGCAAAACTAAATAATTTAAAATCAATGATAATTTAACTAAAAATATAAGTTATGTACTATTAAGCAAAATTTATGAATAAAGAGTACTAATTCGTTAAGAGAAAGGTAAAAATCGCCACATTAATATTGCGCCTATGAGGCTTCATTTATTTTTGTAAAAGGTGCTAACTGAAATAAAAAAATGAGCTTCGTACTAAAGTGCAAGATTAATGGAGAAACAGTACAAACCCGTTTAGGAGAACACGCAAAAAACACCATGCTATTATTGACGCCAATGGTGCTTAATAAATTTTAGTAATAGGCAATACTGATATTATGGTAATTGGCGCAGTCTTAATTATTATAGAATAAATTAATAATTAATATAGTTGGTGCCTAATAAAATTACACCATTACTGAGTAGTTTAATTATGGTACTGAGGAAAGAGGTTTTTACGGGCTCTCGACAGGCTGCTCGCACCTCGAATCGCTTGATAGTGATAAATTTTTATTATCATTGCTCATGAGCTGGCCTCAAGCAACAGTGTCATGTGAAATGATAATAAATGAAATTAATTCTTTTTGATTCGATGAACTACTGTCTGTTGCTTTTTCTAATAACTTAGAGCCAAAAGTGAGGAGAAAAATGTTATAAAAAAAACTAGAATTATTTTAGCTTTATAAATTGTGTTGGTACAAGTCTTTCATTTTATGTATGGTATCTTAGTGTTTTGTTCGAAACTGATTTATTGATTGCTTACTTTTTTCCCCACCTTATACGAAGAACGGGCATTTAGCTAATTATTTTTATAAACAAATAATAAGAAAAAAAAACTTTAAAAGTTAAGCAACATTTTTCAGTACATAATTTCTACACATTTCTTTTTTAAATAATGTTGAAAGTAAAGTTTTCTTAAACTTAAGCATTATGGAAAAATAGCCTAGAAAGAAAAATGCACCCATTTTTTAAAAACGATTTAATAACTTTCGCATTTTTTTAAAAGTCGTTTTCTAATTATTAAGCTTCATTTCTTTTCTTTTTAAAATCAGTGCACAAACTTGAAACAGGAAATAATTTTTCCTCTACAGTTTTTAAGCTGGAAATTTTGATAATCAGTTTCAGCATAGATCATAGTAAAGCATTGATGCAAATTTGGATACACTTTGGTGTTAGTAAAAGAGGCTATGGATACTTAATGTGTCTCGATAGTGATCTTTAAAAATTTATTTTTCGCCAAGTCGAATGAGTACGATCAAGTATTTTAGTTATCATTTTATAAAGATGTTTTCAATTAATCTTATTTTAGTATTTTCAATGTGAAAAGCAGAACGTTTATTTATTCTTTGTGTTTTAGTCAAACAGAAAAGGAACATCTGAATAATTAAAGCGGGTAGAACTTTCAAAAGACCAGTTTGTCATCTCATATCACAAAATGGTTGATGATTCTCACCTATCATATGCCCCCTTTTGAGGCTTCCTCATAACCAGCTGCAAAAGATGAAATGTTAAAAGGGCAGAATAAATGGAATTATTTATATTATATGGGCATAAAAAAAATGGGATGTTACTTGGGTGACTGTGGGAGTAACAAACGTAGTAAGAATCGTCTGCTTCTTCCGTTCAGAGTTATTCCGAAAACACGTGACGCTCTTCAAATTACTTGCGTGCCTAGAATTTGTAATTAACTGAAAGGTAACCTCATCTTAAAGGTACTTACAGACGATACAATTCAGACGAGGTTTAATTTGTTACGAATGGAATGTTTATTCTCGTTTGTATATTTTGCTTGCTTAAAAAATAGCTTGTGATTTTTTGCCGCTGATTGTGTTTAGGTTGTGTATTTGAAATATGTATCCCAGCTTGGATTTGAATTATGAACCTTTTTGTGTGCGATAAATTTTAAAGCAAAAATGTATTTTGAAGAATTAGTTTTCTGCTATTTTCTTTTTAATTTTTCAAGCATAAATTCTCCGTGATTAAAAAGAACTATATACGAAATATCTTCTCGAAATTTTGTCACGAATTCCCATATTAGTAATTCAAAGAGATTAATTTTTTATTTATTATTATTATATTGTTTAACTTATCATTATTATATTGTTAAATTTATTATTATTTTATCAATTATTATTTTATTCATTTATAATTAGCATTTTTTTCCCTGAAATAGTGCTTATAAATAATGAGAAGAAACACACTCTTTATATATGTCGGACAAAATTTTGATCGAAAAATAATTTATTAAAGTAAAATCTAAATAATTATAAGCCTGACTTATCTTTCTCTCCTTTTTTTAAAGTCGACTATATGTCTTTTATGTATAAATAAAATTAATATATATATTTCCTGAGAAAATTAAAT
>NC_092211.1:24372287-24394839 GCF_043381705.1 Parasteatoda tepidariorum | reverse complement strand
ATATATATATATATATATATGAAGTCCTTAAACTCCGAAATTTTAAGATTAAATTGCATCTTACCGGCACTTTTAACGCGGTGCGTTATTTGTAAAATAGAAAAGACCACGTACCAGTTTTCGGAGAGCCAGTATTCGATGTGCCAACAATCCGAATAATAATTTCCTATGCTGGTACTTGGGGTACACTGTAAAAAATTGCGAATAATATTGCGGTAAAAAGTACTAGTACCATGAAAATCCGCTATAAAAAATTTAAGTGTCTCAAGTAAAGTAAAATTGTAAGTATATTAACAATAAAATTTTATACCTTAATTTTCACAGTAATATTTATTTAATTACAGTAATTCAATCAATACCTTACGCCAGCTGGCACATAAGGCCTCCAGTCTCTTTCTCCAGGCACTGCTGCTGTCCTGAGCCAGTCCTCTTGCCTCCACTCATCCATTTAGTTTGGCTTTGGACAGATCCTGATGTATGTATCTTTACCAAGTAAGTCTTGGCCTTCCTCTTTTACATTTTACATCTGGTGCCCAAGTAAGTGCAAGTTAGCACTATGTAAGCAAGTGAGTTAAGTTTAGCCGAGTAAGGGAGCAGGGCTATTCCATTTTGAACGAAGTACAGTCGAACTCGTTTATAACGAGCTCGGATTTAACGAGAACTCGGATTTACCGAGGGAAACGAGAATATTTGGTTGGATCAATGTTAAGTCTATGGAACAGAAGTCGCTTTTAACGAGCAAGACCCGGTTTTAGCGAGCAATATTTTTCTGTCTTGCAATCTTTTTTTCAAAATGATAAGAAATGCACGCAAAATAAAAAAAAAACGCGAAATGAAACTTCAAAGTAAGCTAACAAACTACTATTTTAAATATGTAGATTAATGAAAAAAATAAATGTTTTGGTAAGAATCTTTTCCTTTATTTTTCTTTCCGTTTATTGCTTCTTTCCTTTAAGACTGTAGCGCAACTAGAAATTTTTTGCTGGTTGGGGGGGATAGTTATCATTAAATTAAGAAAAGTGTTTTATTAAATTAATTAAAGTAAGTAAGTATTAATTAAATTTTATGTAAACTCAATAATTTGACCTCCCAACCCCCCACCCCTCTTCTGGTTGCAAGTCTGCCTTAAGGACCCGTTTATTACGAGCACTCGGATTTAACGAGTACATGTTACAGTCCCTTTGTGCTCGTTATAAACGAGTTCGACTGTATATATCCAGTCCATCTCCATCCTTTCTTCAAAATTTCCTCATGAATGGGTGATAATTTTGCTTTTATTAGTAGATTTTTATTTGAAATAGTGTTAGGCCAGAAAATCTTTAAAATTATTCTTAAATATTCGTTCTGGATTTTTTCGATTCTTTTTATTTCGATTTTGCCGAAGTTTCGATCTTAAGCACCATACAAAAGTATGGAGCGACATGCAGTTTCATAAACATAAATTTTTGTGGTGATTTTTATATTTAAAGAATTCCAAAATTTTTGAAGGCTTCTGAAACAGTTTTTAGCTTTTATGATTCTTTGGTTTATATCATCGTTGCTGCTTTCGTGTTTATTTACTATTGCTCCAAGGTATGTGAAAGAATAAAATTTCTCGGCTTCATCAGAATTTATTTTAATTTTATTATTAGATTTTGCACTTATTCTCGTGGTTTTTGTTTTATTCTTATTAATTTGCAGACCGATTTGATTGTCATATTTAATAAGTTTTACAGTTTTCTTTCTTATATCTTATATTCAATAAATATTATTGTAAAAATAACAGCATATTAGCTATTTTGCTCCGTTAAGTTTTGCCGCAAAAGGTACTGGTTCTCTGAGTACCGGTATTTTTTGCTGTAATTACATCCGGAATTTCTTACAGTGTACCTTTCTAAGCACCATCACTTTTGTGCAATTTGATTTTGAAAGAATTTATGTACGGAATGTACTGTAAAGGCATAGGAATTCTTAATATTATTACGACCAGTTAGCTTCTTAAAATTTATTTATTTCTATTATTACTGATGAAAAAACAAACAATAAACTAATATAGCACAGATACAACATTACAAACACCACCATCGTATTCTCTCTCCACTCTAGACTCTAAACCAATATATTATCTTTTAGTCTCTAAATCAACCAAAATAAATCTCTAAAGGGAAAAAAAAAAAAAAAAAAAAAAAAAAAAAGGAAGCACTAAAAGATTAGAAATAAATTGAATGAAAAAGANTAATCAGAGGTATATTGATGCACAAGATAGCACAGATACAACATTACAAACACCACCATCGTATTCTCTCTCTACTCTAGACTCTAAACCAATATATTTTCTTTTAGTCTCTAAATCAACCAAAATAAATCTCTAAAGAAAAGAAGAAAAAAAAAACTTTGCTACGCCATCTTGTGGTCAGTTTTTGCGGTACATTTTTCTTGTGTTCGATTCTTATGAGTTAAATGTGCTCACTTTTCTATTGCCATTTTCAGATGAGAATAGTATGTAAGAAAATGAGGAAAATAAAAGAAGACACTATAGAAACATACCATAGAGATCAATATTTTTTTAATCTTAAGCATCTCAATGATTTAATCGGAAATAATGGTCTACCATTATTGATATTTTCGACTTGCGTTGTTACTTGCAACTCTTGACGTAAGCAATGAAATTTATTAAGGTGAAAATCTACAAATTATAAACCATCGACGTTCCTCTTAGTAGTAAAAAATCGTAAGGACCACAGCTGCCAACGTTGTTTTGGG
The DNA here is from genome assembly GCF_043381705.1 of Parasteatoda tepidariorum. Classification (NCBI taxonomy): domain Eukaryota; kingdom Metazoa; phylum Arthropoda; class Arachnida; order Araneae; family Theridiidae; genus Parasteatoda; species Parasteatoda tepidariorum. The sequence continues at coordinate 24,392,097 of NC_092211.1, read as the reverse complement.
TATTCGACATTAATTTAAATACTGCGTAGAAACTACAAAACCTAAAATATTGAACTTACAAGTGTGAGTAGAAAAATGTTCAGGGAATAAGCTGGAATAAAAATTTTTTTAACATTCAATAATTATTTCGGCAATAATCAACTGTTCAGCTTGTAATAAAAAATACAGTGAAAGCCACTCTGCAGCCCAAAGAAATACCAACAACGGCAGGGGGTGATATCTGTCACGTTTGTCTTCCAAAATTCTCACGTTTGACTTCCAATGAGAGTTCGAATCTCAGCGATGGCTGGTCGATACGAATTCCGCATCCGGCTCGCACCGACCACAATGCTGACGCAAAATATCCTGGTAGATGGATCATGGGTTAGAGTTCCCTTTCCGTCAAGCTAACCGTGGGAAGTTATCGTGGTTTTCCTCTCCATGTAACGCAAATGCGGGTTAGTTTCACCAAAAGTCTTCCACGAAGGCAAATTCCTCACAATACTTAATCCCTTGTCTTCTGGATTGGGCTCAAAATTACAAGGCTACGGAGATGAACATTAGTAGTCGTAAATCCCCCCAAGAAATTGGGTCGGCTGTTCAACGACAGTTATAAAAATTCTCACGTAATTGGCGTAATTTTCTCACAAAATTACACCAATACGATTCTGCAATCAATGATTTTTGACAGATATTTAAATAGTAAATAGTCATTAGTTTTTAGATTTTTGATAAGTATTTTTTTTTATGCAATTAACATTAAAAGAAACCTTTTACCGTCATTCAAATCGATCTCCATCAATTCAAAGTGCTATAAGATTAGATTTTAAAAAAATCTAAAAACGGAGAAACGTGTGGTTTTAAATTACTTTTTCAAAATCACAAATCGCTTCATTTTATTGCTTTAAATTTTTGGTGAAAAAATTCCAAATAGTTGTCTAAAAGTTCCAAAAAGTTACCAAGCGCATTTTCTTCTAATTATTTTTTACGATTTTGTAAAGGTATTGTGCTGTCTAATGATACTGTATTATTAAAAGTTTGTCAAGTAAAAAAGAAAAAAAAATCGAAAAAATACACAAATTAAAAATTTAACCAAAAACCCAAGATGGCATGGGTGAGGACTCTTAAAAGCATCGCTGTTGGTGGCAGACAATTTTAACTCCTATTTTACTGCATATTTCCATTTTAAAAAAATCAAATAAATTCGTTTCACATTTCTTTTCATCATATTTCTATGCGTTACCTGATGTATCTAAGCCATTGTCATACTTAAGCAACACCCTTAACAACAAAAACGCGTTATTTTAATGCAAATACTGAACTTTGTATACGTCTTTCACTTCTATTTAATTTAATACGAGCAAAAGGACATACTTATTTTTAAAAAATTCTTCTGTAAGGTTCGCAAATAATAATAAACTTAACGAGTTTCATTTCTCCTTGTAAAAAGTTTTTGATTGACAGTAACATGACTTGCCCGGTGTAGATATCTTTTATGCTGCATGGGAATCAGAGAAGCAGAAGGAAAGAAAAAAAATATTAAAAGTAGGAGGATCACTGTATCGTCAACATGACAGGCTTACCACTTACAGAAGCGTACGACCACTATGAAATTTAATCAGTGCACTTTAATACGGGAAGGAAGTTATTGCCTTATTCACCACCCTGTAATCAACCAATCACCGCGGACGAGTAATAACAGTGATTTCTTACCTATTCAACACTTATCTACGTCGTTAGTTTCCCGGCCCAGAAGGCTTGCCGGATCATGTCTTTTACGTTGACGTCATTGATATGCATCTAATCTGAAGGCTTTAAAAAAAAAAAAAACATGAATCGATATAAAAAATATTGAAATGATGTGACAGATATTTGGCTATGTGTTACATTTAAATAATTCAAATGATACATTTTAAACATGTTACTCTATTTAGAAATGCTTTTAAGCAGAAACTGAATATCCGGGAAAAAATGGCAATATTTTTAGAAATATGGAAGAGAAATAATAGATATTAAGCGTTGTGTTGACTGGCTGTGATATTTTAGACGTATTTTAACACTTAATTAAAATAAATGTGGACAAATACACTTCCAATTTTTGCCTTTGTAACGATGTATGAATAGTGTTCCGCAACAAGGACCCTTAATATGTATTTTTTGAACATCGGTCAAATATGTAGCTAAAATAATATGCATATTAAGTGGAGGCAACTAACAATTAAGTGGGAAAAACACAAATGCGATCAAAATATTTTGAAGAAGGTGGGACTGAAAATATCGAAGCACATTTGATTGCCACAGGAAATACACTCTATAACAAAAAAATCGACGTGATGCCGACTGGGAACGTATAGTCTTTAGCGACGAATCCCGCTTCGAACTGTGTCCTGACGATCATCGAAGACCTGTTTGGAGACGCACAGGGCAGAGGGGGGATCCTACCTTCACTATTGCACGCCACACCGGTCCTCAACAAGACATTATGGTCTGGGGTGCCATTTCCTTTGACAGCCGGACCCCTTTGGTCGTAATCAGAGGTATATTGATGCACAGCGGTACGTCGACGACATCCTAAGACCTGTTTTGCTACCGTTCCTTTTGCAGCGCCCTGGGCTGGTTTTTCAGCAGGCACGTGTTGCTATGAACTGTCTGCAAGCCTGTCAAACTCTTCCTTGGCCTGCCAGATCACCAGATCTCTCTCCCATCGAGCATGTCTAGATATGATGGGAAGGCGATTGCATCTGGCACGAAATGTTGATGACCTCGTTCGACAATTGGATCGAATTTGGCAGGAAATACCGCAAGAGACACTCCGGGAGCTTTATCTGTCTATGCCACGCCGTGTGGCAGCTTGTATCCAGGCTAGAGGCGGGTCAACACCTTATTGAACTTGTTACTGTAACTCTGCAATAAATTATTCAATTGTTCTGAAATTTTAATCATTTACTATTCTGTACATTGTCTTCCTATCCACCAATTTTCGTTTCAATCGGACAACTCCTTCTTGGTGCGTCAATTTTTTGTTATAGAGTGTAGATGATAGTTTAAAGGTTATTTTTAGAATTTATTGGGCAGTGGTTGCTCAGTCAAAGAATATAGAGGGGTCGTCCTCTCTATATTCTTTGGCTTAGTTATTAGAGAATCGGACTCCAATCCAATGGGGCCGGGTTCGACTCGACTTCATTAAGACTCTCTGAGTACACGCGATGTACGAGTTCGTAAAATCTGTGCAATCGAGAGTCCTGAGGTCGGTGGCTGATCAGTACTAAGGGCACAGAAAAAAATTCCATTCCCCTTCAGATCTATGTCTAAATTGAGAAAGTGGCCTCATGAATGAGTACTGCTGCCATCTATCTGTGATGTTCTGAGCTAAAATATGCCTTCACCCTTGCGGTGCTCTCTTGTCAACAGAAAGGTTCACCTTTCTCACTTGACTTAATTCGCAAAAGATAAATGGTTGGTGATCTTTACTTGTCTAAGTGTCATTAGAAACAACAAAAACAGAATCTATACTCAAGCAGTCAAACAGGTATTAATTATTAAATTTTTTTTTAAATTTTGCTTTCCTCACGAAGAATTGATCAGAAATTCCTTAGCGTGTTCCATTTTTTTGTGTTCTTTGCATGGATATTAATTTACAACAACTAATGTGCAGAATTATTTTGACTTAGGATTTTAAAATGATATATTACTACTAATTTGTAGAAATCGGTTATTCCACAGACTATCTAGCTAATGTACAGATTAAGCAGGGTAATCCGTTAAAGTTTCAAAAGAATTGTTTTATTTCTTAAATTATTTCGGTAATCTGCAAACTACCCAGATGATCTGCACATTTCCTGCAAGGCACTCGTTAAAGTGAAATCGTTATAAAAAGATTTTTGTTATAGGGTACTTTGCCGGATCTTTGCTTTTTGGAAGGATCTTTGTTGGAACAACAGCGACGGTTCCGTATGCATAAATTAACATTATATTACTTATTTATTTTTAGCTGTCTGAAGTATCATGTTTCTATAATTAAAGCACTAATTTATAAAATGAAGCACTTTAAATAGATTAACATAGAAAACCAGACGGTTTTAAATATTACAATTAAGGAAATTAACATAATGGCATTTATTTATTTTTGAATCAAGTCTATAAAACTAACAATAAAAAATTGAGAAAAAACAAACTTTCGAACTTAAGTGTTACAGAGATTGTCAATGCACACACTACCTAGGTAAATTACGCAAAACTCTTGATTCCGCACTTAAACGGATCATCCTAGCTAATCTACTGATTAGATAGGCAATGTGCATGTGTTCGGGCTTTAGTGGTAGCATATTTATACATTAATGGTGATGATTATAGAACAAGAAATCACGGTTAATTATCCATAAAGTGTTTAAGCATATAATCGAAGGGTTTAGTAAAAACTCGGAAACTGACATTAAAGAGAAAATTAGACTTTGTATGGATAAAAAATGTCAGGAAGTTGAGTGCAGAGCATATTTCCCCCCATTTAAAAGCTAGGTAAAACGCTGAACACCCATAAAACATTATTCTTACTATACACTCTCAAAAATTCACTTTTAAATTGCACTATATTTCTCTTTAATTTGAGTCACAATTTCGTCAAAATCATGATTAACGATGATTAATTTGCACATTAATATGGTGAAATGGGAAACTCTTAATCGCTAGATATATTGCGGACATAACTTGATTCCGTACTTTAACAAATTACCCGAATTAATGTGCAGATTCGTCAGGTTATGTGCATATTACCGGCTTTTAATCTTGAACAGNAATGATAGGCTTCATCAACAATCAAAAATATATACATTTATTTTACAAATTCCATATTATTAGGGTGGTGCCCTTCAGAGAATTAAAAATACAAAATTATCTTCATCGAAGCCGATGCTTTACAGCCGGCGTTCAGTGGCAGACTATTATTTCATATTGTTTTACAACACATGGTTTTAGCCCTCTGGTGGGAAAGACTTTAAAACAAAACTCAAAACTTACAACAGTTACTTTTCTCAACAACTGAAATTTAGAATAGTGTGATCAAGCAAAAAATGTTAACTGTTTGCAATTTCAAATTAATAATGAAATGTACAGGTTTATAATTTTCTAAAGTGAAAAGTTTTCGGAACATCAGTATTCAAAAAAGTATACAAAAGCAAGACGTTAAGAACGTATCCAATGAGCGAGCAAAGCGAGCATTGGATTGCGAAGCAATCCGAAATGAACTGCGAAAGCAGTTCCGGGGGTTGGCGAGCGCCAGCGAGTAGGGGGCAAAGCCTCCTAGTATAAATAAAATTCAGTAAACTGAAAAATTATGTTTGATTTACCAAATGCCGGGTAAGAGATTAAATAACAACATGGTTGGTATGGGCAATAATATTTTCATTTTATGTTTAAATATTTTGATTTAAATTAGTATTATTTAACTTTTATTTGCATTTGCTTTTTCGTAGCAAGTAGTTTTAGATTTTCCGAAACGGAACATATAAATCAAATTTTGATTGAATAAGTGCATAATTTGAACTCTCACAATTATGCACTCATATAATCTTTGAGCAAGTGATGCTTAATAAATTGTGGTAATATGACTCTACTGGTATTGTAATAATATGTACTGCGATAATAATAAGCACCTAATATACTAATATTAGAGCATAACATTAGTATATAATGTAGGCAGTATGGCAATAATTTTTTTTTACAGCTCCCAGAAACGATGAAGAAATTGTTCTTATCCGGACTCTAGAATTTGGTGATAGTTTTAGAGAGATTTTCAGATTTTACAAGAAAAGCAAGGTAAGTGTTCTTTGCGTTGCCTATTTCTGTAGACAGTGAAAGAGATGTATCTATTTACGGCCAATTTCTTAAGAAGGAAGACAAAACTTAACGGAATATTAGCTTCTGCACTAACTTCATTTCACATTAATAAGCTTAAATAATAGCTGTGATGTTGAATGCGTATATAAGGCAACGTAGTTGAATTCTTCTTTACTGTTATAACTAAAAATGAGTAATTAAAGCAAGGAAGAAAATGAAAAGTGCTTAAGTGCTTATTTTAATTGAATTTTTTCCCTGGTTTAGTTATTTTCTAGGTCATTCGCAACTTATGCATCATTGCAAAAAATTGCAATATCCTTGTCGTCGTATAAATTTAAAAAGATTTTCGCGTGATGTAAAGAGTTCTAAAAATGATAATATGAAATTGTTGAAAGTAAAAATGTTCTTCGTTCGCATAGGAATGCAATTAATTGCACATAAATTTTCAAGGCTCAGTGCACATGATTGCGAATTCTAAATCTGCTTTTTAATATATTATACATAACATTTTTAACCATAAAACTAAATTTTGTTTTAAAATGAGCCATTGAGTTTCTAAAAGCCCTTCAGTAATATCTTAGCAATTTTGAAATTCAACATGATCATGTGAAATTGTATGGAACAGAACATGCTAATTTTTTACTCTCATGGGAATATTATTAAGTTTATTATATTAACTTTCGTGGCTCAATGCAAGTGACTGCAAATTTTAATTCTGTTATACTTTTTCTGAACTGATTATTACCTTTTTAATCCTAATTTTTTTTCTTAAAGTAAGCTTTATAATTTTACAAAATTTGATTCCACCCTTTCGAAATATCTTAAGATCAGTATAGCAAAACATGTTCATATGAAGCAAAACTGCAAAATAAATACAATTAAATGCATATTAACTTTCGTAATTCAATGCTTGTGATTGCAAATTCTGAATCTGTTTTTCTTTTTTTATTATAACCTTTTTAATTCTAAAATTAAATTTTCGATTGAGTTAACCAATATAATTTCTAAAAGCATTAATAACGCCCTTTCAGAATATCTTGACAATTTTGAAGTACAAAGTGAAAAATGTTTTCTGTTTTCGTAAGGATACGATAAAATGCATGTTTACTTCCGTGACACAGAGCAAATTCTAAGTCTGTCTTTCGTTTCCTGTATATATTATAGCCTTTTTAATCCTAAAAATAAATTTGGATTAAATTAAGCTTCACAATTTGGTGAAATCTTTGATCAAATTCTCTTAAAATATCTTGACAATTTTTAAATACAACATGATCCTATGAAATTGCACGGAGTAAAAATGCTNACTTTCCCTGAATTTTTTTTTTTCGTAAGCTGTAAAACAAACATAAAATATACTGGGGACATGAAAATGACTGTTTTTGTGAGAATGACCCATATATATATATATCAAGTGATTGGTGAAATTTTTGATGAAATTATTTTAAAATATCTTGACAATTTTTAAATACAACGGGATCCTATGAAATTGTACGGAGTAAAAATGCTGTTTTTTGTTCTCATAAGAGAATAATTAAGTGCTTATTAACTTTCGTGGCTCAGTGCATTTGATTGCAAATTCTCTCTGCTTTTATTTATCTGAATATATTAGAACCTTCATAATGCTGAAACTGTAACACTGTTTCTTAAGCATTTCAATTCATGAAAAATAAGCAAGCAATAAATCGTAATATATGCTGTCAAAGAGTAGAGTTTGATAAGCCTAATTTACTGATACAAAATTCCACCTTTTCCTTATTCAAAATACGCAAGATTCGAAATCACAGAAAAAGGTAGCAATTAAAGTGTTCGATAAGATTCAAGGATATCATGTCATGTCACCGCCTTGTCAGGTTTTTATCTGGAATTTTTTATTTTTTTAATTTTCCTCATCATCGCACTTTAAATTTCCTCTAATTATTATTCAATGACTATTAGTGTCAAGTGATTGCAGATGTTTGGGAAGGTTTCGAATTTGTTCGATGACCAAATTCAGAGGGTATCATTACCACTTGGGCGAGAATCTTTTATCGGCACTTGGGGGCACGAAATTGGAAAACTAATTCAATAAACTTAGTTTTTTGGTGTTTGTGAAAGAAATGATACAACCTAACATGACGTTCTTGATGATGGGTTATCCGATCGAATCTTTTATATAAATGTCTAATTCGATTACTGCATGTGTCGAAGTCTCAGAAGGGTCTGGCAACTGAGTTTGATACCACTCGAAGCTATAATGTAATAGTTTTAATTAGTTGATGCCTTTGAATGCGAAAATCAAACTCTGATGTTCACAGAACGAGAAAGAAATTGTTTATCCAGTTTTATTTCTTATTTGTTGCAAACAGCCTACGTCATTTGTTAGGCCTCTCCATTTAGCTAACGATATGCACGAGCTTATAATTGGAAATATCAAGATCAAGATAAGATATATATATATAGGTAAGATATATATATTGCTAAGGAAGCCACTAAGCTTGGCCAGATTGATTTTGAGATCCCGGGTGAAAAATGCGAAATTAAATCTTACATTAAGAACATTACTTTTAACCGCTGGAGAAATGACTGGAGGTCTAGTGACAAGGGAAGACAAACCTATAAATTTTTTAAAGACCCAAGCATAAAGCGCCTGCAGGCCAATTTTTATTTAAACCAGCTCCTTACTGGCCACGGAGTGTTCGGGACCTATCAACAAAAATATTTCAAAAAATCAGCTTCATGCATTTACTGCGGAGTGAGACAGGACATTGATCATCTACTTAAGCACTGTCCAAGATTCCGGGCACTTCGTGGAACCCACATGAATAATTGCGAAGAGGAACATCAATTCTTCGCTATATTGACCTGCAGGAAAATTGTGACTCAAATTATTAAACAAACCCTCGAGGACATTCTAGCCCCAGCAGATCAACTGGCCCCAGTCATGAATCAACAATAGAGCATGTCATCGTTAATTTTTACTAATCAACTTTTAGCCTTACATTTTGAATTTTTATCTACTTTTGATTTTAGACTTCATAGACTTCTAGTCAGACTTTTACTTTTAGACATTTACTATTTGGACTTTTAGCTTTCATTGATTTTAGTTTTGAGATTTTTTATCTCTTGTTTCCTTATTATTATAATCATTTAATTCTCGACATTTACACCGGCGCTATTGGGTTTCATTGCCTTTAACACATGTTTTTAATTGTCAAACTTTATTGTTAATCCACTTTTAACTGATCACCACCACTGTCATTTGGCGAAATTTTACTGTAACTTTAGTTTTTAGAGAAATTTTATTGTAATAATTTNTTATTTATTAAATTAATTAATTAATTATTAATTATTATAAATTAATTAATTATAAATTAATTATTTAAAAAATTAATTAATTTAAATATTAAGTATATTTTATAGGATATATACTTTCTTTATAATGCCATTACATATTTCTATCAATATAAAAAGTTTCAGAGCTTTTTACTCACTTTACTTTTTCGGGATTTTATGAACTAAAAAATGACAGTTTTCGTGAGAATGATCCATATATGGGTGATTCTTTGGAAACATAACAATTCGGACCAAAAAATTTCTTCAAATTTAAAGTTTTCAAAATAATCTAAATTTTTTTTGTATACTTCTTTAGGTACATTTATTAATATTTTACAGACAGCAATGTAGTTTATTGACATTTGCTCGAGAAAAAAGAATAAAATAGAAATTCACCAAATCTTGAATGCCAAGAAAATGACATATTAGCTTAGAAATTTAAAAAACAGTCATTTTAAGTTAATAGTAAGCAACTCAACTTAAGCCTTTACGTTAGACAGACCATAAATTGCTTAAACTAATTCTTTTTATCCACTATAGAAAGAATCAAAAAAACTTTTCTTGCTGATATGTACAAAATAAAATTGTGGAAAATAACCAATCATTAAATAAATAAATAACTTTGATTACATTCAAGCATATTACAATCATACATAAACTTGTTATTAGGTTAACATTTGCTTTCTCTCTTTACAATATACTGTTTAAAAAGTTTTTTGGTATCACGTCTATGTCCTGGCATTCATAAGCCAGGATAATGAGAAATTTGCCATTTTATAGCATTTAACTTCACTTTAATTTAAAATTTTGGCCAAAGACGTTCACATTCCGCAGAAAACAACAAGATTTCTTGAAATAACTCAGATAAATCTATGAAGTTTGTGCCACTAATGATTTCAAAAAGACAGCAAAATGACAACATAAAAACCTACTCACCTTGAAAAAATTTTTGAAACGGATTTTGAACCGTAAAGTTGATTCTTTATTCATGCAACAAGACATGCTCAGATAGGATGGCATCGAATCAATCTGTTAACATAAGATACTGATTGCTGGCGCTATCTATTCTGGTTATAAATCACTAAGTGAAAGTAGCCAGGAAAATGACAGATTTTTATGTGACAAACAAATTATTGACAGAAAAAATTATTTTAAACGAAGTTTTAGTAAATAATACCCTCTGCGTATATTCTAGAAATGCTTCCAACGGTTGAGATAAAAAACATTAGATGTTGAAAAATCTGTGCGTAGTTTTGAAGCTAGTTGTTATTAGAAATATTGTTTGTGACATACCAGAAACATGACATTTCGAAATTAAATTAAGTTTTTTAACTATACAAAACAGTCAATGCTAGCGCAAAGTTATTTTAAAATGCTAATAGCAATTCTATTTATTAATTTTTTTTTAAAAAAAAGTTCTTTTAGTAGTATAGTATTAGATCTTGGAGCAAGAGACAGTGAATTGTCATATTTCGTGAGAATCACCCATATTATATATATGTATAAAAGTTAGAGATATAGAGATAAGGCACACTCTTTCCACAGGTTATATTTTTCCAGTAAAAATAAAACGTATAACAATAAATGTAAAAATGAAACGTTTGCTAAAATAAAATACTAATTATTGGGTAAAAGTAGGGTCTAAAACAAATATTGAAAAAAAAAAGAAAAAAAAAAAGAAAGAAACTCCACTCAGCTTTTAGTAAGTAGTAAAAAGTTGTACATCACACGTCGTATTTTGGCAGGAGGCTAAAAGGATTAGCTCCTTTTAGATAAAAAAGAGGAGCTTAAATATTTCTACGTTACAGGGTAAGGAAAATTCCCGACATGCCCAGGCATGCAAAGTTTCGATCTAGTATATATGTACTTTACCCCTGCATGCCCTGTCGGATATGAAGAGAAGACTTTAAGAAGTATCATAATATTTGACCATCGTGTTGTTCAACGCGCTTCGTAAGTTTTAACAACGTGTTTTGTAAGCTGATTGAAAAATCAGACTCTTTGCAAACTGCCTACATCATGTGTCAGGCTTATTGCAGTGAGCCTTTCATTGCGAAGTGTCGTCAGCAGTATGCAAAGAGCTGGATTCTCTAATTAGCTTTGGATAAATCACTGGAAGAATTTTCTTCCTTCTTGACCTGTTTTCAGCAACGGTTCTCCAGTTTTTACAGCTCTGTACGAGAAATTCCTTATCAGCAAATCGGATTTTCTGAGTTTGGATCTTCCTCTTGGCTGATTTCCAGATGACCTTACAACGAGATATACAAACGTTTAATTGAAGATGTATAGAGATTAGCCCTCATCATCTGTGTTTAGTATTGTGTCTACGAGACGGTAGATATTTCTAGCTTTCAGAATTTTCACTTAATTGCAGCACAATGCACAGAAAAATATTTCATCTTTCAAATGAAAATCATGTTTTCTTTTTCATTAACAACACCAGTCCTGAGAAATTTAAAAATGTGGCTTATTATTACATCGCCCCAAGCTTTTCCATTATATTACTAAAAATTTTTATTCCCGTTGATGTCTTCTTTAAACATACATTATTTCCACGATTTATCAGTAAATAGAAGAAAGAAAGATACGACAGAAGTATATATTGCAAAATAGAAGCGTGATATTATTCTGCATGCTTTTTTCCTATCAAACTAAAACCATTTGAACTTTAAACCATGAGCACAAAAATTTCTAGATCCTTTATCAACCTTATTCCATTCGTGTTTTCTACCGATTTTTTTGAGGCTACGATGAGATAGGCGTAGAATTGCTTGACAGCCAGTTGACTGAATGGATCTAGTTCAGGGATCAAGTCGAATTCAACTAGAAACTTACAGGACTGAAAACTAAATAATACGTGTTTTTCTGTTTCCTTAGTGCTGTTAATCTGGGCGGATACAGATAAAAAGCTTGTATTTTTTTTTCTTCACTGTCTTGAATACAGTTTTAAGGTGCGAAACGGGAGCATGTATAAATGTAGGTGATAAATTCTTGGCGTCATTTGAAATTATGGCTGGATGATTCATTGTGCAAATATTTTATACTTTTGTAAATTGGCAACCGTGACAAAGAATATTTCTTATTTTCTATGATACGTTCTGTAGTGTCTATATATTAAAAAGTGGACGTGAATATAAATTATAACCGTTAAGGAATTCAAAATATCTTTTGTAATATAAATTGACATTATTAACGTAACATATTGGGGACTGAAACGTCTCGTAGAATTTATTTCACGAGTAAAATGAAATTTTTATAGCTTATTAAATTTTGTTATTCATTCGTAACAGCTAAGTTGTTGTTTTTCTGTAAAAGCTATTCATAAGTGTTTGGTTAGTTTTCGTTCATCTTTAACCATTGCTCTCGACACAATAAGAAAATTCCGGATCATATTACGATAAAAAAGTAACGACCCTCAGGGTGACAGTACTTTTTACTGTAAAATTCATTTTTACGGAACAAAAAAATATAGTAAACCGTAATTCTTACAGTAATATTTGCTGTAAAATCATTGAATTTTTGTATAATTAAACAAATATTACTGTAAAAGTACATTTTTCGGTAAAATGGTATTTTTCACGGATGCTGCACTCAAAGTGCCAGTATTTTTTACAGTAATTTGATCCGGAATTTTTTACAGTGAGATTATAAAATTTGCGGAAAATTCAAGATGAAAAAAGCCGCAGAATTTCAAATTGGAAAGAAAATTTGTGATCTTATTTTCTAATAGTTAATAATTTATTAAATTGCTGGGCTCATAAAAGAAAGCAAAGTTGAGAAAATTGATCTTAACAATTTCCTCAATGTAAAGAAAATTAACATCAAATTAACGATTTCTTTAAAAAACGTTTAATATTTAAATTATTTGACAGTTAAGCCTAGCCATTGGTATTCAGTAAGTAGTTTTTCACTTTGAGTTTTAGGTATTCATGCCTAACTGTGTCTATTTTACTTTTTTTTTTGGAAAAACTTCAAAATGACCTTAAACCAAATTTTCGTGTGTGTTTTAGTAACATACAAGTATGCGTTTGTAGTAACATATATACAAATTAATAGAATTTGAATTAAATTATAAAACTTTTTAATTGTTTCAAACCTGCTGAATTCAGTTTTAGTATGCTATGGAGAGACAAGAAACTAGTAAATTCGGGAAAATGTTTTTCGAATACTCTGAAAGAGCATAGGACTATAAATACTTTAGCAGAGCCAAAAGCATATTTTTAAGAAATTTTAATAGGTATTTTAAACTTTCATTAGGTTTTTTTTTTTTTCAATTTTGTAACTTTTTCAGATAAAACTTCCCTTTGGTGACTGCTTCATTTTGTAGTTGAGCAGCGATTCCTTAAAAAGTGGTAAAAATTATTTTTTTTCTAAAAATTATAAATTTTTTAGAAAAAAAAAATGCAATAGAGATTTGACCCTTTCATCTCGCTTTTACCATTTTAGTCTTCTTCAAAAAAATAAAGAATGTTTATTTCATTAAAAAAATTTAAAGGAGATAAAAAAATGAGAAATTTTTTTAATTATTTTGTGGCTCAAGAAATTTAAAGAACAGACAGGAGAACAAAATCTAATTTAATAGACGTATTGCAACAGAATTTGTTTATCTAATTCAATAGAAGTATTGTCACAAAATTTGATTATCTAATATAATTTAAGTACTATCTCATAATTTGATTATCCAGTTTAATAGAAGTGTTGCAACAGAATTTGATTATCCAATTTAATAAAAGCCTTGTATATTGTTAGAGAATAAAGAAATGAAATTCCAAAATCTTAGCGTAATTAATTTTTATCAAAATCTTAGCATAATCTGACTAAATTTCTCCCATTAAAGTTATAAAATAAGATTATTCCATGAAGTTAAATTAATAATTCAAGCTAATTGAATGATCTACTTTTCAAAAATTATTTTTATTGTTTTTGCTCCTATTATAAATATGTTTCTCTAAGAGAAAATGTATATATACTCGTATATAAAAAAGAACTTGCCATTTATGTTTATACAGGACAGAACTGTTTAGGTACAAATAATCAATTCTTTTACTTACTTTATCAATTACTTATTGATATTCGTAATAATTCTTTAAGTGGTATAAATTGTAGAATTCTCAAGCTAAGTTAATATATATATATATATAAGTTCAAAATGAAGAATAAAACAAGGAAAAATTATAGACATATGAAGAAAAAAAAGGGGGGGGGGATAATAAGTAAAAAAATAACAAACAACAGTTAAAAAAAAAGAAAGAAAAAAAAGAGAGAGAAATTTTATTCAAATCTTTCTGCGAAAACATTTTTAAATCATTCTTGAAAAATTTCCCGTCCATGTAAGTTGATCTGATTTCGCTACTCGCTTTATAGTCCATTTTTATACTGTTTTTTCTTTTTCTTTTATTTTATTTTCTGTTTTTACATGTTATTTTTACTTATTTTTACTTTTTGTGTTCTTTTTCATTTGTTGTAATTTTTATAAAAGAATTTTTTGAGTGCTCCTCACACTATTGTATTAATATATTTTGCTTTGGCTTTATTGATGCAATATTAGAAAGCACTATGTTTTGCGGATATAATCGTGTGGGCTGTTGAAAAGATTATATCTTTTTTTCTTCCGGTTTTTTAAATAAAATTTCTCTCTCTCTTTTTTCCCCCTTTTTTTTAAACTGTTGTTTGTAATTTTTTTACTTATTATTTCCCCCCCCCCTTTTTTTTTCATATGCCTATAATTTTTCTTTGTTTTATTCTTCATTTTGAACTTATCTAATGAGTTCTGTTTACTTGCAGCTTAAGCGCAATAAATGAAACTTATTGTTTTTCTTAACTTTCTTCGTGTTTTCTTGTNATATATATAGCTCTGCACTAGATCTAGGAATTATAAATTGTTATTTTGTTTTACACATTACTAACTGTAGCGAGACATTTAATGCACGTTATGCAGAAAGAGGATTCAGGGTGCCATTTATATTGAGATGATGGAATATCAGGGGTGTTGGAGTTTGTATTGGTATAGTGGGCCAGTTGAAGATAGTAATGAAAACAGAAGATGATGAATATAATACTTGAACCGGATCAGAATTAATAAAAAGCTTTTATTTATTATACTTGCAGAGCTCGAGGTACCAAATATACATATTATTTTTTATGGAGAAAGAGGATTCTGGGTGCCAATTTTGCATAATAATATTATTAATAAGGACAGGCCATGGGAGACAAATCCCCATGACCTGCCTAATCAAAAGTAAAATTAAAAAGTAAGTAATTTGTTCCCAACGGACACAGAAGCATGGGTAGGAGATCCAAAATTGGCGATTTAATAAATAATCACATAGCCAAAACAAAGCCAACCAGCATATCAATATATGGGGCTAAAATAATACCTTGGCGATCACGAGTCGCCAACAAATTTATGAGAATTATTGCAACCATGCAACTGAAACATTTAGCAGTTGGAAATTTAGACTAAAAAGTTATAAATAGATTTTTGTTTTCGATTAGAGGCGACAGTGAATTAATAAGTCTGCATAATAATGAAATAAAAAGTATCCGTTACATTGATTTAGAAGAGAAGAAATAAATATTTTATGTTCGTTTAAAAAGATTAAGTTTTTGATTTATTTTAAATATAATTCTTCTATTAATAAAAATAAGCTTAAGTAATGAAAGATATTTTAAAAGGATAGAAAAAAAATATGTAATGCCAATTGTGGCATCACACACGTGATGCGTGTAGTTTTGAAACCAGATTGCATTATTTTCACTTTTTTATAATAAAATTTTTTAACACTTTCATTTTGTCCCAAATAGTCCTCAGATCATCTACAATATTTGTAGCATTTGATATAATTGGGAGGTGAATAAAAGCATGCAATATATTAACCATCCCTCGAACCAAAGCGTGTTGATGTGGTTTAAAATTAGGCAAGGTTCAAGGTGTTAAAGTGTCAATATTAAGTGTAAGGTGACAGGTCATCTGTCTTTCCAAATGTCAGAGAGGTATGGATAGCTAAAAGGGGATGAAAAACAAGGATGTAATGTATTTTGTCTCAGTTCATTTGCAATGTTCGCAAAAAGGAAAGATGAATCATTAGCAGAAACTTTTCGATGCCAAATCAATCTTTACTTCGTGAACTGATGTACATTTGTTTGATTAAAAACTAACCAGCTAATCAGATAGCTTCTTTAATGAAACCAAATCGAATGTATTGGAGAATATTTGATGGACGCAAGCTGACTTATTATCGCAATGAAAACCTTTAAATAGCTGTATTTCTTACAGATTTTTTATTTCTATTTATTTATTTATTTTTACACATAGTTTTATTACAGAATCAATCCATTCAATTTTAAATAGTTCACAACACTGCATAGAAACACTAAACTGAAAAAAAAAAAAAAAAAAAAAAAAAAAAAAAAAAAAAAAAAAAAAAAAAGCAGATAAAAATAAACTTAAACTTTTTAAGAAAAAACAAGTCACATAAAAATAATAAACATATTCAATATTAAGTTCAACCATTGCGAATTCATAATGGTAGTTGCGTCGCAATATAAACTGCATAATTCTAGATCAAATTACGGTATAAAATACTTTGCATATATATAAAATACAATATACACTTTGGGTGCATCATCCGTAATATTCATTTGACCGTGAAATATTATACTGTAATTCTTATAATAATATTTATTTGATTAGTGTGATAAAGCGATTTTACAATAATTATTACTGTAAAAATTACGGATCATTTATCAAATTACGGATTATTCATCAAATAAATTATCAGATTTTTTGTTTTGTATCGTACTCCAGTAAAAAAATGGATTTTACAGTAAAAAAATGCGTGTTCCTTAACCGTACTTTGTTCCAGAATTTTTTTACTGTGTAGTTTGAAAATGTCCTTGTTATATCGGGAATTTTCGTAGCGAGTTTTGTGAGTTAGGAGCTGGTTTAAATTCCTGATTCCTGTTTTGCAAATTGGCATAGATTTGCAGAGAATGTGCCTGTTCCGAACAAATGTTCTGTGAAGTAATCATGTCTGTTCTGCAGCCTCAAATTCACTCCTGCTTCTTTACCTGGTTTGCCACAAGAAATCGAATAATTAGTATTTTATAAATGGCATTTAAAATTTAATGTAGTTTCCGCAAATAAATGTGTGCCAATTGAACAATATAATAGAACTACACAACTGTTTTTACTGATGGTAATCTAGAAATTTGTATAAATTGCTAGAAATATTGGAGTGATTTGAATCGTTAAAATTTAACTCAATCCCAATATGGCGCTGAGATCATGAAATAATTC
The DNA here is from genome assembly GCF_043381705.1 of Parasteatoda tepidariorum. NCBI lineage: Eukaryota > Metazoa > Arthropoda > Arachnida > Araneae > Theridiidae > Parasteatoda > Parasteatoda tepidariorum. The sequence goes on along the minus strand of NC_092211.1, from coordinate 24,374,675 downwards.
ATCTTACATTTTAAACTTGATTAAGGTTTACCTTGAGTGGAAACTTGGTTGACTTTAACTTCTTATCAGGGTTGCAAAGAATGTGGATCATATTATTGTTCAAGATACTGATATTGTGGTTAAATGTTGAACTGATATTTCTGATGGAGACAATTTATAACGATTGAAAATATTATTAAAATTGATACATAATTTTCAAATTAAAAATTTAACTGAAATTTGCAACTCAACACAAAAACAAACTTTTTCTGAAAAAACAGACTTTTTTTTTTTTTTTTTTTTNTTTTTTTTTTACAATGGATTTGGTTTTCTGACACTCAAAATATGCAAAGCCGCAATCTTCACCGAGTAAAAAAGTATAGTCAAAACTACCAGAACAAGTGCTTTTGTAATGATTTTGGTGAAATATAACAACAAAATATTGCTTTATGATATGTGATAAAATTTGGTAAATGTGGTAAAATTTGGTTATTTTCTCATGATACCTTAGAGCCATTAAACTATTTATTCAATTAAATTTACTTTTCAATTTTGTATTTTTTCTAAATGTATGGCAATATGAATAAGAACTATGATTTTTAAAAACAGAATTTCCGGTAAACCATTACCATAAGAACAAAAAAATTACCAAATAAATGTTTTGAATACCGTATATTTTGATTTCATTAACTAGAATTATAATTTTTTTACTAGAAATGTAATCCTCATGGAGTGTGGTTATTTTACCAGATTTTTTTATGTTAAGCAAATTAATAAACAAGTATAACTTGTTATATAATAATTTTCTGATGCAAAAATTACATTTTAATAAATAAGTATTACAAAGAAATATGAAACAATACTAAAAAATAAATACACTACGTTCACTTCAAAATCGAAAAATTCTGCTATTTTTGTTAAATTTTTGCATCTTTCGATTCTCAAAATTCCAGTTTGTTAACTCAGTAAATGATAATATAAATCGCCCGTTTTTGTGAAAACTTCCTAAACTTCTATTTTAAATATTAGTTGTTTTATAAAATGATATAAACAAAAGTACATCTGAATTAAAACTATTCTTCTGTAATAATTTTGAGGCTTTCCAAAATTTGAAATCTAAATTTATCATATTTCAAATGTAAATTTAGATTCAATCTATACTTTAACAATGAAAGCAACGAATGAAAAAAAAAATTCATTTATAATTTTTCATTTAGTGCATCAATTGTATAATAAAACAATAGAAAGAACAGTTCGGTGTGCATTTGTTAAATAATGGCTTTTCTTGACATTCAATCACGAATTTCGGTGATGGTAACAGCATTAAGAATCATTATCTTCAATACAAATACAAATAATAGACCGGAAGGTGAAAAGGCTAAACAATTTCATCAACTTCATCTTCAAAGATTTACTCAATCAAACATGAAGGCTGCAATATGATTTTGTATTTTTAGAAGAGCTAACAGTGACAGTATAAATTGGCGAAGAGTACTAGCGGGCATTAATTATTTTACATTTAATATGCTTACTTCATGTGAAAGTGTCCGGATATGACAGTCAGAAATTCGTTTTATATTTTCCGGTTGTGGTTCTACTATAGCATTTTCTTTTCTTGTAAGGTTACCAATTATAGTTGTTAAGTCATTCTGCACTTTGAATCAAACCATCTTCTTCATATGTGGGAAAAGGTATTGAAGAACGACTCCAACAGCTGTCGGCTAACTCAATATGAGTCTCAGCAGCATTGACTCACTTTTAATTAACTCACTTTTGGGGATGTTTGTTTATTTGTGAGGGGCAAATCTAGAAATCAAAAATTCGTCTACTCACCTGCTAGCTGGAACAGTGGTTCTCAACTGTTTTAGTTGTGTGGATTACCAACTATGTAAAGACCGCTAAATATACATGTAAAAACTACTAAATATACACGTAAAGTATAATACATAAGAAACATTTAAATATACATCAGAAACTACTAAATATATATATGTAGAAAATGTAATGACAAAGAAACGCCCATTACATAACTATAAATATATAATTATTAAAAGTTATAGTGCATGGAGAAAGGCGAAATAAAAAATTATAAGGAAAATAATTTTTTCGTTTTTATTTAGCTGCTACAACTGTAAGAAAATTGTAAAAAAGTAATTAAAATGACTCTCGATCCATTACCACTTGGCCATTGGTCAAGCTTGAAGGCTAAGGCCCATGAATTGGGAACTGCTGAGATAGCGTGTTCAAAATTTACTTGGAGTTATGAGTCAAACGATAATTTCCTTTTCAATTATTTTCCGATTTTTAAACGAAAACTTTATACCCATTTTATAATAGAATAAAATTTACTTATATTAACAACAAATCTCTAATATATATATATATATATATACACTGGTTATCATAAAT
>NC_092211.1:24344323-24372229 GCF_043381705.1 Parasteatoda tepidariorum | reverse complement strand
ACTGTATATATATGTATATATATATATATATATAATAACAGGGCTGCATCCCTGTTACCATTGTTGTGTTCAGCTTGAATAATTCAGTCGTAAGCCATAATAAGTTATCAAAAGGTTTATTTAAAGGTAGGCTGGTGGTTATAACAGTTCACATCCCCACTCCACAAGGGAGGGGTGTGGACAAAACTCCGGATTGTTCAGGCAGATCTTTTATGGAACACGTTATTCAGCAAGAGACAGGCGAAAACAATTGCTCCCGTATTAAATATTACCAGAGAATGATGTAAACAGGCTCAAGTCGTATATACCTTGTAACTCTACGCATCATGGAAAATCATTTAATGCTTCCTAATATGGAAGTGAAAGAGGAACAAGATTCTAAAAATAACTCCTCCTTTGAAATATGAATCTAATTATAATTCAATGGTATGTTTTCAACCTTGAAGTCCCAAAATAGAATTTCTACACCTATTCTTTCCCAAAGACATTTTATGAAAACGAAAGAGTTTTAATGTTGTTATTAATACAAAAGTATTTATAATTTTTGTATATATATATATGTATATATGTAAAGACAAAAAATCACGGTTGTCTTGCAGACCAAAATGAAGAAAGTATTTCTGTTTTTGTCAGATTTAAAGCGATAAAACTTTAGACTCACATCACTTTCCTAATGAACTTCTATCACCACTTAAATTCCTTCAACCTCCTCTTGTTTCGATAGTGATGTGTCATATTTTTTAGAGGTATTACAAAAATGGAGCTATTTCCTATATCTTAATCAAATTAAAGAATGTTTTTTTTATATAAAAAAACTGCTTTTGCTTTATTTACTTCCTTCAAGAAATAATAAGTTTAAATTGATTATTGACTCATCGACTAAAAAAAAAGAAGTTAATTAATTCATAAGTTCTTCATCTATTCCACTTCGCTATTAAGAGAAAGTGGTATCACGAGAGTAACGTTCCCTCGAAAACTTTCTCTCATGTTCAAAACTAATTTTAAATTTAAAGAGTAGGATCAGACAAAGCTAGACTAAGCCATGAAGTTTCAAATACTGTAAAGAAATTTTCTAAATATCTAAATAAAGATAAATTACGTGAAGATGACTTAAGATAGTGCAAAGAAGTTCTCCTCCAATAATTTGTTTGTATTTTAATATTTTAAAACTTTTTTTTTCATCAGTTGGCTTACTCTAAGTTTGCCTATACTCACTTTTTCTTTTTTTTAAATTAGAATTTGTGACGAAAAGTTTCTCCTTAGGTATGGCGTCTTCTTAAGCAATCACTTGTAAAAAAAATTAAAACTTTTTTGGTAACAGATATAAAATACACACGAAGGAAAGAAGTTTTTAAATGGAATGACTATCAAAACTAGTAAATTCATAATGTTTTGTTTTATTATAATTTTTAGCACTATATCATTTTCATAAGATATATATATCTTTAGATTTTCCTAGATAAAATCGAAAATAAAACAAAATCCACTTAAGCAGAAAAGAGTAATTCTTATTTATTCATATTGTATTTGAAGATTTAACTTGGAAAAGGAAAAATTTTCGTATTCTTACTAACAACCAAACTGTAAAATCTTTAAGGGCAAAAAATTCTAATTCAGTTTATTTAATTATAGGCTGAAAGGGAAAGGAAGAAAAACAAGGAGAGGAAAAAAAGAAATTTTTGATCTAAATAATATTCAGAGAATGTAAATAACGTAAAATGATTCTTATTAACAGCTTCATAAATAAACTGAAAATACATTTTTATCAAAATCACAAAAGAAAAATGTAAAATGATACAAGAAAAAAAAGTTTGAATGTCTGCTTATCTCTCCTATAACTCTAGAACCATTTGTGAAATTTGAAAATTGGAGTAATTTTAGACCATTATAGAATGAAAAAAGAATTTTTCTCACGGGTTTCGCATTAATCATTGTTATAAATTAATCGTAAGACTATTATACTTTTTCAATTATTAAAAATAAAATCAATGATATTTGAAAGTGCACAGTTTTGCTTAAACAGACGCTAAGAATATTTAGGACGTTATTTTTAGAGGATGCTATACCAAGTGAGAAACTTTTCATCGCAAATTCTCTTTCACTTTCATAAGTAGTTAAAAATTCAAAGTTTTGAAAAAATAAGTTCTAACAAACCCAGAGTAAGCCAGGATGCTTCGAAATCTGAAGAAAAAAAAGTCTCAAAATATCAAAATGAAGACAAATTATGAGAAAATAACTAATGATTACACAATAAAGAAGTTCTCATACAATAATTTTCTTGCAGTTGGATATTTGTAAATTTTTTTTTCAGCAACTGATATTTCATTACTTACTATACGTTTGCTTGATCTGCACTTTAAATTTAAAATTATTTATAGAAGTGAAACAGAATCTGTAATGAAAAGTTTCTCTCGTGGCATAAGGTCCTCTAAACAGTAATGCATGTTTGATCTAGCCTGATAAGTATACGCAAAATCAACGTCAGGTGATGGAGCTGATGGATTTAGTTATCAAAAAACGACCTGAAGTCACTTGTTTATTTTGTTTATAATTCCGTTTTTGGACGTGTTACCATGCAAATAAAAGCCATAAGGTTAGTCGTAATTAAAACAAATAAGTTATTTACTGCAGTGCAAATTTCACGGCAAAAATTGCTTGATTGTGGTAAATTTTGACTACCGCGGCTGTTCGCGATCAATTGCATAGTCAATCTTTCTCGACTTTGATTACGTTCAAATTGGCTTTGATCATGTTCGCTGCCCTAACCGTTATTTTGGCTCCACCTCTACAATGAATCAATTAAAAAAATCCCTAGTGCATCTGAATCTTTTTAAAATAAAATGAAATGAAGTTTTTTTTTTTTTTTTTTTTTTTTTTTTTTTTTTTTTTGGTTCACACCGAACCTTTTTATTTTCTTGAAAGTTTCACAAAAAGGTCTTAACTTTTTCGTATAAATATTTTGAATAAGCTTTCAAATGGTATCCATTTGCACTGTATGATTTTAGACTCGAATTTAAGTCACAATGAAATTCATATTTTAAAGTGAACTTTAGAAATTTTTCGTGTAAAAAAAAAAAAGAAAATCTGGCTAGCGAAAATAAAGCAATGCAGAAGCTAAAAACATCTATATTATATAAAACGCTAATACGTATGTATCAATAAAACCGATGATATTTCTTTTCTCGCGTTGGCAACAGCTTCATTTTTAATTGATAGGCTTCGGCGAGGAAGAGCACGTAGTGAGCATCATATGGCTAATCTATATTATATAAAACGCAATGAGTTTTAATTGATAGGCTTCGGCTCGCAAGAGCACGTAGTGAGCATCATATGTCTAATCGGGTGAATTCTCACAGAATTGTCAAAAAAATTCTCACAAAATTATCTTCATCGAAGCCAATGCTTTACATCCGGCGTTCAGTACTATTTCATATTGTTTTACAACTCATGGTTTTAGCCCTCTGGTGGGAAAGACTTTAAAACAAAACTTACAACAGTTACTTTTCTCAACAACTGAAATTTAGAATAGATGTGATCATGTGATTAAGAAAAATATGTGAACTGTTTGCAATTTCAAATTAATATTGAAATGCATAGGCTTAGAATTTTCTACAGTGAAAAGTTTTCGGAACTTCAGTGTTCAAAAAAGTATACAAAAGCTAGACGTTAAGAACGTATCTAATTAGCGAGCATGAAGCAATCCGAAATGAACTGCGAAAGCAGTTCCGGGAGTTGGCGAGAGCCAGCGAGCAGGGGGCGAGGCCTCCTAGTTTATTTTATTACACCCAGTATAGACTGGAAAATGGTAACGTAATAAGAAATCTGAATTGTAATGGCAAGATTAAAAAGTTAGAAGATCTAACGTCGCAAAGCAGTAAGATTTTTGTGGAGAAGAAAATTGAAGCAATAAACGTATAGTTTAAAATATATTTCAAATTATAATTTCAATTCCATAATTATAGTTCTTTTTATTAGCAATACCATTTTCTATTAGCAGTAATCTACTTAATATTCTAGTTTCAAAATAAAACATTTTCCCGGCTCGTCCTATAAAAAGACTCTTTTTTACATTTTGAATTTCAATGTAATAAAATTCCTTCTAAGTCACGCTCAAAATTTCTATCTCTAGAAACGATTATTTAAAAACTGAAAGGAGACAAATCCTCTGTAGCAATGCAATTAAACTTGAGCTTTTTAAAGACACCCAATATAAAACTTATTGTATTCATCCAATAAAAGCTGCGACAGAATAAAAAATTAAATTATACAAGAAGGAAAAGTATTTAAAAGAACTTGCAACTATTAAAGCGAAATCTAAAAACGCTTCAATAATAACAATAAAAAAATACTCTCAAACAATAAAAACTATTCGAGAAGATCTTTCCCAGAAAATTACTCCGCTGAAGGTGTAAGAAAACAGCATCTGCGCTATAGGTGCCGGAAAATGTAACGTAATAAGAATAATGAATTGTAAAGGCAAGATCAAAAATAATAGAAGATCTGACGTCGGTCCACGGTAAGTTCTTTGTTGGAGTAGAAAATTGAAGGTCCTTAATTGAGGACCTAACAATGCTCGTTAGCCGTCAAAACGTCCATTGTGAGGGCCTTCAACGCTGCTTGTCACGATAATTAGGGGCCTCAAAATGACACATTAGGTGTCGAAGTTACAACACCTGTTATGAACCTGCGCCGTAATTAGTTTCCTTTTTTTCGATCTTTTTCAGACAAGAGAAGATTTGGTTTCTTATTCTTTCGTCTTGACTTTTTGAACTTTCTCTTCTACTTTGATTTCATTCTTGAAGTTTAATATATTTGTGAGTGCCCCTTTTTGTGTTTTGGAAGATACTGAATACCTAGCCAAAGTGAATAAAAGGAAAACACTGTGGAAATAATGGTGATTGCAAAAGGATGATTTTCAAGAAATCGATTTTCTGATTTTGTGTTAATTCTTTTAAAATTGTATTTTAATTTGTTTTGTGTAATCTAATTTTACATTATTCTTAAGAAATTTAAATAAAATTAAGACATTAAAAATAGTGTTATTATAAATTTAAGTAATAATATGCACTCCGCAGAATTCTAGTCTTATTTTCGATATTCAGCTTACACCTGACGGTAGTTCTCTATATTATTTCCAGAGGGCAGAACGATAAGAGGCTCTCTTAATAGCATATCAATTAACTAAACTCGCTAATACAATGCATAATAATGGGGCAAATTTACTTGAATTTTTTTTTCTTCTAGATGTTAAACTGTATTATCATCCTTTCCCAGGGAGTAAACTTTTTTTCACATAAATATCAGTCTCACTTTCTTAAATTGCAGTAAACTTTCGTTTCGTTAACTTGAATCAATAAACTTTTGTTTTGTGTCAAACTTAGCTCATAACGCCGTTTAATTAACTTTCAATATAATGTTAACGGTATTTACCTTTAATATTGTTTACATTCGATCAGCATTATTCATTTCAGTTCTTGTGCTTTATTCTCGATAATAAATCTAATCGGTGCGATCATATAGCTGGCAATTTAGCATATTGCTGCAGTTACCAAAATAAGAGAACCTTTTATCTTAACTACTAAATAAATAACATAAATGTAGCACAGAAAAATATTGCAAAACAAAAAATATATAAAATTTTATTGCTTAATTTAACGAGAAAAAAAAAGATCTCACCTTGTGAGAAAAAGCACAAGAAAAAAACTAAAAGTAAGAAAAAAAGTGTTCTACTAATTCTTTTAAAAAACAAAGAGGAAACGTGAACCACCAATACAATATGTCCTTTTTTAATTTCATGCTTTTTGCCAACCTGGTTAAATATGACNGGCAATTTAGCATATTGCTGCAGTTACCAAAATAAGAGAACCTTTTATCTTAACTACTAAATAAATAACATAAATGTAGCACAGAAAAAATATTGCAAAACAAAAAATATATAAAATTTTATTGCTTAATTTAACGAAATAAGAAGATTTCACCTTGTGAGAAAAAGCATAAGAAAAAAAGTGTTCTACTAATTCTTTCAAAAAGAAAAAAAAAGAAAAAAAAGAAAATGTGAACCACCAATACAATATGTCCTTTTTTAATTTCATGTTTTTTGCCAACCTGGTTAAATATGACTCGTCAATCTTCAACAGCAATTTNTTTTTTTTTTTTTTTTTTTTTTTTTTTTTTTTTTTTTTTTTAGAATAATAGTCTGCTACTATGTCAATCTTCAATACATATAGCTTGCAACTTTACACATAGTATGCAATTTTTTTATATAGCTTGCAATTTTGCATATGGCTTGCAATTTTGCAAAATGCTTGCAATCGTGCATATAGTATTGTTACTTTAATTTTGCATATCGCTTGCTATTTTGCATATAGCTTGCAATTTTGTATTTAGCTTGCAATTTTGCTTCACCTTCAGCTTCTTACCTGAGAAAAAGTAACGAAATTATTTGAGATATTTGTTAAGTTTCTTCTCAGGAGTTGTTACTATGGAAATTAAAAAAAATTAAATGAAATCTGAATTTGTATATTTTTAAATTGTACTGTTACTTAACAAGTTTCTTTTTTATTTACCCGCAAATCAATTATAATCGTCAAAGGTAAAATTAAATTTAGGAAAAACAAAAAAATATTTTTTTCATGCCATGAGTAAATACAAATGTCCTTTTTTAATTTCATGCTTTTTGCCAACCTGGTTAAATATGACTCGTCAATCTTCAACAGCAATTTGAATTCTGTTCTTTTAGAATAATCATCTGCAACTATGTCAATCTTCAATACATATAGCTTGCAATTTTGCACATAGTATGCAAATTTTTAGATAACTTGCAATTTTGCATATGACTTGCAATTTTGCAAAATGCTTGCAATCGTGCATCTAGTATTGCTTCTTCAATTTTGCATATCGCTTGCTATTAAGCCTAGAGCTTGCAATTTAACATTTAGCTTTCAATTTTGCTTCGTCTTCAGTTTCTTATCTGACAAAAAAGTAATGAAATTATTTGAGGTATTTGTTAAGTTTCTTCTCAGGAGTTGTTACCGAAGAAAATAAAAAAAAAAAATTAAATGAAATCTGAATTTGTATATTTATAAATTGTACTGTTACTTAACAAGTTTCTCTTTTATTTACCCGCGAATCAATTATAATCGTCAAAGGTAAAATCAAATTTAGGAAAAGCAAAAAAATATTTTTTTCATGCCATGAGTAAATACAAATGATGTTCATAAGTGTGTGCTATATGTGCGCAAAAGAATAAGAACAGACGACTTTTATATCATAATATTTCATCATGAGTGGCAACAGCTTATCTCTATTGCTTGTGACACGAGGAGAAGAATAAGGAATCAGTCAAAATGTGAGATTATGAAAGAGCCAAATCATATTCACAAAGCCGGTCGACCGAAAATTTATGGCTTCTATACGTCAAAGATTATAGAAGATGGTTGAAAAAGAATGACCTGACAGAAGAAGAACGGTTCGCAAATCTCACATTCTTTGTTATTCAGATATCGTTTCTTGAGTTTTTTCAACTTTTTCAGATGTGTTGGTTTCCTATTCTTTGACCGTTGATCAATTCAGTTTATTTTATTTCTTTATTTTTGAAAAGACGAATTGAATGGGCACGAGCGAATGATGCTACATATGAAATTTTTATACGAACGCTTTGTATTTATAGGGTGACGCCAAGAATCTACTTTTTTCATCTTCACGTTGTTAAAGATGCAGATCTTTAGAAATATGTAAAATTTGGGATGGGAAGTTTTTCTTTAAATATTTTTCCTATTTGTCAATGAAAAAAATTTTTTTCTGGTAAATTTTCGATAAAACTTTTGCAATGAATGCACGTTTAAAGAGATTTCAAAATATACCGCTTAAATACCTCTACTACCTAATGCATTTATTTTGAACTAAGAACCTACAGATTTTTGCTATTTCAAGCTATTTTTGCCAATCATCCATCATTTTTTAATTTTTATATGAAATTTTACTACGTTTTCTTAAAAAAAAATCTTAAATTTTCTTAATTTGGATTACATATATTCCTCTGTTGGTCGATATATGTATTACCGTTAAAGTATAGAAATCAGTTATTCTACAAATTACCTAGTAATTCGCAGATAAACTAGGACAATCCGTTAAAGTACCGAAAAATGGTTTCATTTCTCAAGTTTCCAAGGTAATCTGTAAAGGTAAGGTAATCCGTTCTTCCAAGGTAATCTGTTCTTCTTGTGAAAATAAGATCTTTCCTGAAACAACAGCAACTTTTCCGTACTTTTAAATTAACATAATGTCTTTTATTTATTTGTTGGTATTTAGAGAATCAAATCAATAATAGTTCTTAGAATGAGATAGATAGAATAAGAGAAAAAAAACCTTTTAAACCTTAATGATACGAAGACTGTTAATAGGCTTTGGTTAAGTGGTAATTAGGTTAAGAATTTTATTTTTCTTAAACGTACTTTTGAAATATATAAATAAATAAAACTTTTGAGTTGAAACTCTTTTAATTAGGTTTGGTTTATACATATATTAATATTTCTAACCAATTAATTTTTCATTTCGTCAAATATTTTTAAAGTTATATTGGCTAAAAAGTATATTTGGTCATTTCAATAAATTTTAGAAATGTAAAGTTTATAAGGAATAAGCAATTTAACTTATGTGAAGAATTACTGTTAATTGCATGCATAATTATGAAAGAATTGTTATTTAAATTTTTCACATTAATTTTTTTTAAAAGCATCACTAATTACAGTTGTAAATATAAATTTTTTTTAGATGAAATAATATTTTTTTATTTACGACTAAATTTCTCCAGGCAATTATTTTTTTTTAAGAATATCAGATAAGAAAATGTTTTTTAAAATTTCTTATTTAAAAACTATTATTAATGCAAATTTCTTTAACAAGATCAGAAACTAAATATTAGATAAAATAAACTTAGTCATTTTTTTCAATTAATTATCGGAAGGCAATATTTACAAAGCATGATCATCACTAGTAAATTCATAAACAAAATGAAGAATCATTAATGAATTCATATTGTTTTAAGAAACTCACATATAAATATGAAAGAATAATTATTTAACTCAAAATACTATATTACTCTTGCTGTAGACAAATTTTAAATTATTTTCCTTTCCATTCAGGTTTTTTTTCTCTCAAAAATTAAAATACGAAAAAAAATTAAGAATTATTAAAGTATTATCATCATATTTTAAATGTTCTTTAAAGGAAGATATAAAATCTATAAAAGATGTATTAAACATAAAAGTATATTTTATGTATTAAGCATAAAAGTTTAATTTTGAGGTCTTTATTCAATTAATTATGAAAACGCAATGACTTGCTTAGGATTAGAAATCATTAATTATGAAAATGCAATGACTATAATTGATTGGAAATCATTAATTAACGCATGGCATACTAGAAGAATCATTATTTAAATCACTTATAACTTATAACTAAAAAAAATCACAATTTATATTAGATGAAAAATCTTTCTTTAACTAACTTATAACTATAAGAGTATCATTAAACTTAAAACTTGTTATTTTTTGTTGAAAATATCGAAAAATAATCTTATAAAAAGTGAAAATTTTCGAGTAGGAATGCTATTTTTTATATTTTCATTAAATGAATAAGTCTTTCTAAGCACTCTTGGTAATTATTTTCCTCTCGAAATTTCAAACAAGAAAATTGTACTTAGACTCATTCAAGAATTATTGTTAAATATTGTAAGATTTTAAAAAGAATTATTGTTAAAATATATAGCGGCTTAAAAGTGTAATTGCTTTTCTCAATTAATTATAGGAATGCAATGTTTACAAAAGATGAGAATCATTATTTAACTCATAATATATGAAGATGAATGAGTTGACGTAAATATACTACAATAGATAAAATGAACATGGACAAAAAAAAGTGAAATGCAATTTTGAGTGTGCTCTGAAAATCAAATATAATTCTATAGGAACTTCACTTTTGAATAGGAAGTTATACAATTACAAACGAAAAATGAAATAACTACTAGAAACGTCTCTCTTGACATCAGAAGCCTAAAGACACGATAATTAAACTTGTCAATCCTCTCTTATTTTTTTTCCTTAATTCCCTTCCATTTTTTTTATTAATTTCAGAGGGGTAATTTTTCTGCATCTGCGCATGCTTCGACAACTTGAAAAATGAAATTCAAACGATATTTTTGTGAGCATACAAAAAAGCAGAAATGAATATCGTTTGGTATTTTATCTTTAAATTAAATCCATATCTTTTCGTTATTATTGGCATTCGAATAAACAACATTTAACAGGTTTATTAAGTCTTTCGAAAAGAAAATTTGTGTAACTGTTTTAAATCTAAAACCGTTTCCAAATAATAAATTTAATTTGGCTATATAATTCTTATACGATCTAGCCTACTATAAAATTGTTCTTTTATGAATTTTTTTTTAATAGAATTGTTTTTCTAAACAAAATGAAATGAAGACAAGCGTTTTAATAAATTTTTTTTGCAGAAAACTTTATTTAATATTTTAAAGTAAATAGTTTAAACGTTGCAGAAAAGAGAAACATATTTTAAAAATATTTTCTTAAGTATAAAATAAATGTGTAGTATATGCAAAAGTATCCTTTTTGAAGATTGTAATTAATTTTGATACATTATTTATAATTGACATTTGTCATTGAGTATAAATTAACTTTTCAGAACAAAACATTTTTTAAATATCTAACAATTAAATATATAATATGTCTGTAAATGTGTGGGTAATGTATTTTTAATCACGGAACGCATTTCTTCATGTGTTTCATTTCTTACAATGCCCCAATTACTATTAGTTAAGATAAGAAATGATTTTACCAGGAAAAATTTTCGGGAGTTCTTTTATTTATTTATTTATTTTTTTGGGATTTTGGAGTGCTGAAGATGAATACGTATTTTTGACCAAAATTTTTTCCGGGAAATTTGATTTTTTTTCACCAAAAACCAGGAAAAATTCAATTTTTCGTATATAATTTCTTTTTGGTACAAGATAAAAAGCTTCTGATGCCATATTTGAAAATGAGAGAAAATTTCCTAAAAATTCTATACTTGTAATATGTCCGAAATAAAAAATCAAAGAATTATGAGTGTAAAATAATGACAATAGCATTGGAATTATGTCTCTCACAGTACTTCAGCAGAGAAAACGAGAGGAGAATAATTTACAGAATATTGAAATTAATAACAAAATCTATTGTGGGATCTAGTAATATGTAAAAAAAAGTTTTTTGAAACTTAAGGGCAGAATTATCTTATTTCCCCTCAGTAACCATAATTATTACTAAACCTCCCCCAAAATCATGATTTTTAAAGAATCTTTCCATTTCTTCTTCTTTTTAATCTTTTATCTATCTCCTTAACTTTTTTACTTAATTTAGACTTCTAACAACATTCATGTGAATTTTCTCAACCCCTCACCAATTTATTAATTAAAATGCGTTTGTTCAATTTTTCTTTAAAACTCCTAATTTGTTGAATAAGTATAAGCAAATAAATATATAAGGATAAAGTTGGGGTATGATATTATTACGCGGTAAAATTTTTGAAAGTTGGGCAGCTATAACACGTTTCATAAACTGAATATGAATGCAGACGTAATAAATAATGTCATTTGCAGATTTTCTTAACCTTAGAAGAAGGCAGAATTATAAAACAGCTAGAATGATATAACTAAAGAAAAAGGCTCCATAGATGTTAAAAGTATTTATCAACTTAAAAGAATTTGAGGTACATGCATGTTCTAGTGGTTTCTTTAAAACCAATTTTATTGGAGTTGTTATAATTAAATTTAATAAATTACAACTTTTTACATTTAGCACAGTTTTTTTTTACTTCAAAATAATACAAAATACTAAATGAAAGGCTAATATTGTTGGCTTAGTTCACAAGTGCAAATTGATATAATTTAGTTCTTGGAATTAGGAGTCCAGAAAAATAATCAAAGTTAAAAAAAAATAAGAACAATTAAAAGACAGCTTAGGCGAAGTAGACTAGACAAAATAGTTAAATAAATAAAAAATGGATAAATAATTAAAAAAATAAAAATAAAATAAACATGGTAAGTTTGCATTTTTAGTGATAGGTTAGACGTAAATAATACTTTGAGAGAGAAATCGATTCTTTAACAATATATCCTTGAAAACCAATTACTCTTTTTCGAACATAGTTATTAAAAGCATTAAAATCATGCCTAATTTCTATATTCATATAATGGTCATATTTTTTTTTATTTCTATTAATACAATAGAAGTAACAAGATAAGACCAAACAAGAGGAGCTTAGGCAAAGTTGACATGGACAAAAATAAAATAAAGATGGTAAGTTTACCTTACTGATGTAAAGAATATTCTGAGATAAACAATCTATTATATATAATTCTCTTACGTGGCTCCCAAATTTTGGCTGTATTTCTTTTCCGCCGGTGGCAACGTTTGCTTTGTTTTGAAAACACCAAAGCATTCTGCCTTTTAATGATGTGTTTCTGATCTAATATATATAATTCTCTTACGTGGCTCCCAAATTTTGGCTGAAGTACTTTGTACAACTAAATAAGATTCTTTTCACAACAGTTAAATATTTACTTTATTTTCTTCATTCATAGAGAAAACAGTCGGCAAAGAATTCTGTTAGGTTAAAAAACATTTCGCTAAAAAAATAACGAATTCTAAAAGAAATAAAAATAAACAACTTAAAAAATAAAAATGCTGTTGCCAGCCATAGAATTTTTTGAAAGTTAACTTAGCAACATAAATCAAAATGACATAGAAGCGCAACTAGATCAAAATTATGATACCTGAGCGCTTGACGTAACAAATCCTTCAATTCTAAAAGTGTTGTATCGCCAAATGCCCAAATTAACAATTGTGTTCTTAAAGAAATTCTATAAAAAGTTTTAAATAAACAACCTACTTCTACAACTGCTTCTTGAAGAACTTGGCTCATAGATTAAAAATATTGTTTTAATTTTACAGTACTAACTTTACTTCTACTTTCATTATTGCTATGACCCTCTTTCATTACATTTTACAACTTCATGCTAAATTTGAGGACTTTAAGTTGTTTTGTGGTTGAATACTGACATTTAGAAATGTGTACATAAAAAAAATAATATTTAGAGGTTAAGAGTTGCCTCAGAAAAATTTGAATTGTTGACATTGAACTTAACAATGGAAACAATCGTTTTTGTGAAAAATTGAATTGTATTGTTGACATCAAAACTAAAAATATTGTGTTTCAACTTAACAATACTACCTTAATTTATACTTTAGAATTGCCTCGGAGAAATTTGAATTGTTAGCAATGACTTAAACAAAAAGTTTTATTTTAACTGACAAATACTATATTATAATTTTAACTTTTTCTATGACTATACTCATTTTCTTACTCTTTTCTTTGTTTTTTATACATTTTATATTTTTGTGATAAAATAAAAAACTTATAGTTGTTCTGCTTCTGAACACTGATGAAAACACAAAATGATGGGCTTCATCAACAATCAAAAATATATACATTTATTTTACAAATTCCATATTATTAAGGTGGCGCCCTTCAGAGAATTAAAAATACAAAATTATCTTCATCAAAGCCGATGCTTTACATCCGGCGTTCAGTGGCAGACTACTATTTCATATTGTTTTACAACACATGGCTTTAGCCCTCTGGTGGGAAAGACTTTAAAACAAAACTTACAACAGTTACTTTTCTCAACAACTGAAATTTAGAATAGTGTGATTAAGAAAAATATGTGAACTGTTTGCAATTTCAAATTAATATTGAAATGTACAGGTTTAGAATTTTCTACAGTGAAAAGTTTTCGGAACTTCAGTATTCAAAAAAGTATACAAAAGCTAGACGTTAAGAACGTATCCAATGAGCGAGCAAAGCGAGCATTGGATTGCGAAGCATTCCGAAATGAACTGCGAAAGCAGTTCCGGGGGTTGTTGAGCGCCAGCGAGCAGGGGGCGAAGCCTCCTAGTATATTATAAAACAATATTCCGGAGATAAAACAATATATTCTTGAGACAGTATTTTTTTAACAATATATTCTTGAAAACCAATTATTCTAACATAGTTATTAATAACAATTAAATCATGTCCAATTTTTGTATTAATCTATTGTTTTTTTTTCATTTCTATTAAGTAATAGAAAGAAGTAATAGACCAAATAAGGGAGAGTTTATGTAAAGAATATATAGGCAAAAAAAAAAAGATGTTAAGTTTACCTCATTAGTGGCAGCAGAGCAGTTAAGAATTCTTCCGCAATATATCCTTGAAAACCAATTTCTCTTTTTCGAATATCGCTATTAATAGCATTATAGTCATGCCCGATTTCCATGTTAATATATTGGTCTTATTTCTTTAAAATTTCGATTAATACAATAGAAATAACAAGATAAGACCAAACAAGTGAGAGCTTATGCAAAGTAGACACAGACAAAAAAATAAAGATGGTAAGTTTATCACATTAATGTAAAGTATATCCGGAGAGAAAACAATATATTCTTTAACAATATATTCTTTAACAATATATTCCTTAACAATATATTCTTGAGAACCAATTCTTCTAACATAGTTATTAATAATAATTAAATCATGTCCACTTTCTGTATTAATCTATTGTTAAATAATACAAATAAAAGGGAAAGACCGAACAAGGAAGAGTTTATGTAAAGAATATATAGGCAAAAAAAAGATGGTAAGTTTACCTCATTAGTGGCATCAGAGCAGTTAAGAATATTAGAAGGGGGAAATCGATTCTTCAACAATATATTCTAGAAAACCAATTCCTCTTTTTCGAATATAGCTATTAATAGCATTATAGTCATGTTCAATTTCCATGTTAATATATTGGTCTTATTTTTTTTTATTTCTATTAATACAATAGAAATAACAAGATAAGACCAAACAAGTGAGAGCTTATGCAAAGTAGACACAGACAAAAAAATAAAGAGGGTAAGTTTATCACAGTGATGTAAAGAATATCTGGAGGGAAAACAATATATTCTTTAACAATATATCCCTTAACAATATATTCTTGAGAACCAATTCTTCTAACATAGTTATTGATAACAATTAAATCGTGTCCACTTTCTGTATTAATCTATTGTTTTTTTTAAAATTTCTATTAAATAATACAAATAAAAAGGAAAGACCGAACAAGGAAGAGTTTATGTAAAGAATATATAGGCAAAAAAAAGATGGTAAGTTTACCTTATTAGTGGCATCAGAGCAGTTAAGAATATTAGAAGAGGGAAATCGATTCTTCAACAATATATTCTAGAAAACCAATTCCTCTTTTTCGAATATAGCTATTAATAGCATTATAGTCTTGTTCTATTTCCATGTTAATATATTGGTCTTATTTTTTTTTAATTTCTGTTAATACAATAGAAATAACAAGATAAAACCAAACAAGTGAGAGGTTATGCAAAGTAGACACAGACAAAAAAATAAAGATGGTAAGTTTATCTGATTGATGTAAAAAATATCCGGTGAGAAAACACTATATTCTTGAAACAATATATTCTTTAACAATGTATTCCTGAGAACTAATTATTCTAACATAGTTATTAATAACAATTAAATCATGTCCAATTTTTACATTAGCCTATTGGTTCTTTTTTATTTCTATTAAATAATAGAAATAAGAAGGTAAGACCAAACAAGTGAGAGCTCAGGTAAAGAATATATGCACAAAAAGAGATGGTACGTTTATCTCACTAATGGCAGAAGACCAGTAAAGAATAATAGGAGGGGGAAATCTATTCTTTAAAAATACATCCTTGGAACCCAAATTCTTTTTTAACATAGTTATTAATAACATTAAAATCATGCTCAATTTTTTCTAATAACATCCAACTCTTTTACGTTTGTTTTTTGCTTCTTCGCAATTGCAAGAAATATTGCAAACGATATTATTGTGAGAGTTGTAAAAAAATACAGATAAGTATCGTTTAGATTGAGCTTGATAGAAAAAAAAAAGAAAAAAAAACAATGATTGAAATGAAATAGATAAGAACAAACGTGTAAGAGCGGTAGAACTAGATGAAAAAAATATCGTCAGGGCTTTGTGACATGTGTAAGGTAAAGAATATTGGGCGAGGGGAATCAGAACTATTGGAATACGTACTTGGAAACCAATTCCACTTCTAACATGGCTGGTAATTGCACTTTTTGGCACTTAGGGTGTGTCCAGTTTCTCACTTTTGCTGAAGGATTTGAAGTGTTTGGATTTAAATACTTACCCTGTCGGGGGTCTTACAGGCGTAAAATGCTATGCAACTAGAAAACACCCAACACTTTTTATTAAGGTACTTCTTATTCTTTAAAATTGGGTATTTATTAATGGTATAAGAGAAGCTATATCGCCTTTCTTGCAAGCTATTTTTATCTATTTATTTTTTAATATGAGTATTCTTGGAGCAAATGGAAAAAGAAATTATTGTTTTTTTTTCTTTTGGGAGTGTTTTACTCCTTATCAATTGTTGTATTTATTACTAGTTGTTGACCATTTTTATAAATCATATTTACGCCTAAGACGATGGAAAATGAGTGTTTCAAATGATACGATAGGTGATTGATTAGATAAGGCGTTAAAAGTAGATGATTTGGACAAAATAGGGTCTAGCCCATTTTTTGATTCATTTTGACACTTACATTAAGGAAAGTTATTATACACCATAAGTATTCTAGGAAATGAATTAGTTTATTATTTTTCAATTCTAATCGACGTAAAGTTTTATAAAATATACAAATATTGAAGCGCGAATACGGTACTGTCCAAATTATTATAATACTTTTTCATCCCAATAATTTAAAGATATGGTAAAAACAAGAACATATTATTTTACACTAGTTTCGCTATCAAGTCTCTGTAGTAAAACCATTTTAGAATTTAATAGTATCCACTGGTTTGTTGCCCAAATTAAGGTTTCAACTAAACGCATCATCGTTTTAATTTCAAATTTATTTGAAATATTAGTACGAAGGAAAATCTTCTATCATTATTTATTTTTATTTTCAACACATAATTAATCTCAGTGTACCTTATTCAATACATCGCAGACAAAATTGTTTATTAATACAACGAATAAAAAAGAAATGGCAATTTTTATTTAGAAAAATTCTTTTTTCAAACAACATTGTAATGAATATATTTTAATAAGGACATGCATTCATAAATATTTTCATTATTTTTTCCAATCACGCTTTTCAAAAACAAAAAAAAAATTTAAAAAAATTGTTAATAAAGAAATATGTTTCCCTACTCTGTTAAAAGTTTTACAGTATGTCAACACCAAATATGGTGGTAACTACTTCACACTAAAATGTTGTAGTGAAACGACTATTGCAGCATCTAGTATTTCACTATACCATACTTCTGCACTTCATAACAGTAAAAAAAGAAACACATAAGAGTCTGTGAAAAAAGTTTTAATAATAAGATATGAAGTTACTTCTACGCTACAATTTAAAGTAACAATCATAAATTTAGATTGCATATATACACTAATTCTTTAAAAAAATTAGTTCGTAAATCAAACATACCCATCGCACAGAGAAGATTAGGACTAATTTGAACTAACTCAACAGAGCGATGCCGGATAGAAATTTTACAATACAATATTAAAGGCAAGTCTCAGAGATTTAAAAAATAAAATATAATTATCTTTATTACACAACTAGAGTAGACATACATATTTTAACGGCAAATTTTTGTTTCTGTTTATGAATTTTAGCGTAGAAGACAAATAACAAGCTCTAGCGAGCTCATCTCAGTCTAGAATGAAAACAAACTACTGTCGATATTCTACTTGGCGTTTACTAAATTCTTGATATTAAAAACGAGCCAACATTGATGTTTTCGGAAGTGAAAATAATTCTCGAAAGGTTTTCACCTTTCTAGACCAGCGGTTTCCAAATGGTGTTCCGCGGAACCCCAAGATTCCGTATTATAGAACTAAGACATTTTTTAAACAGTTTTTTAATGTTTTAAAATCTGTAATTGTATTTGGATACAAAGAATTTATTAACGTAAGATTATTGCTTAAATTTAAGTATTTAGATTTAAATTATACCTTTTAAATTAATTTGGAGTAAAGATCAAAATAAAGCTCATCTTCACACAATTGTTGGGTTGTTGAACATTATATTCCGAGAGATATTGCTCCGCAGTTTTTACAGTGATAAAAATATGAAAATATTTCATTCCCTTTATTAAATATTTTAAAAATAAAGCACAGTCTTTTATTGATTTATACATTGACTATTGTCTTTATAAATTTTATAAAATTGGAGTTCCGCCAATAGAAAGTTGATCATTTAGAGTTCCATAGCTGAAAAAAATTGGGAACTGCTATTCTAGAATAATAATTTAAAATGTAAAGTCGAGAGAAAATAAATGAAATGCCAAACTATTATATGTAATTGCTAATGCATTATTTGCAGTGAAGAGAATAAGAGCTTTGTTAAAAATTATTCAAAATTAACAGAAAAAAAGCGAAAAATTGCATCAACGATGAAATCTAGTCTAAAAAAACTTAGCAAAATAAACAGTTTTAGGATATATTGAAAAATAACACACATTAATAAGAAAAGGAAATCATAAATGCATATTTTAAAGGCCAAAATCAGAAAAATTCCACAATTAATTATTTTCTGCTCAATACTCTGCTATACATCACTAAAACACCAAATTTTATGAAAAATCTACTTGAATTTGTACGAGTTTTTACAAGAATTATAATAGAATAATTACGATTCTCTGAATCCAACTATTATATATTCGTGCATTGTTTGTTGATTAACTTCGGTTAATTGAAAAGAATAAAATCTGGCTGTCAAATATAGCATATACAGAAATTAACCGTTAGCTGTCTAGCTTGTTTTGAACTTTTGGAGGGAATTAAATTCTTAAAATGCCTTAAAATGAACCGGCTACTTCGATAAAAATAAGATTTTATAATTTGACAGAGAAAAATAAATAAAATAAGAGTAAGATATTAGAAAAGACCTTAAAAATTCTGAAAGAAAAATAAAAGTATGAAGAATCCTTAAGAGCGATTTAGAAGCTAGATGACAGAAATATTAGAGCCATTACATTCGACTTCAGTAAACGAGGTGGCATCAGCTACGAGGTGTCAAAAACTGCCATGATCTAGCTTGACATGCTGAGAAAAGTTGATGAACCTGGCATCGTGTCCAATAAGTGTGTTCGGGTCGACAACTAGCCTGACCTCTTGCGGCCACAGGTGTTACTACTCGGTTTTTGTTTCTTATTTTCCATCTACAGAGGATTGGTTTATGCAGGCTGTCAAGATTATTTTTCAATGTTTGAAATGAGGAGGTTTAATTGCTGAAAAAGGAATTGCGCTTAGTTGGATTCAATAAATACCTTTTCCTTTTTGTCGAGTTTTTCTTTCGAAACAAGAAAGTTGAGGTCTATGAAAACAGGTCTGAAATACAGTTTTGTTATGATGCCATTGCGTTGTATTTCATATGAAGTGTTCGAATGTTTAATAAAACTGCTGTTTTTTTCTTCTTCTGGTTTTAGGTTTTGTTTCAATTTTAAATATTTTTTAGTTGCAAGTTAGTAGTCTGTCGTCAGATTGTAGTTTATTTATTGTTTTTTTTATATTTTTTATTCTTTTTTATGTATGAATTTAGTAACTAAACACTGAATTAGAGAGCTTTGCAATCTACTCGCTACGCTAGTTATCTCTCGGAACTGCATCCTTTTTTTCCTTCGTGCAATTCTTTTTCGATTACTCCTTAGGCACCAAACTGTTTTACTCCAGACTTGTATAAATGGTGGCAAGTTTTTTAAAATAAAATTCTAAAAAAATGCAAAATATTCATGCAGTGAAATTTCAGATTCAGATATCCTCTCATGCATACGCAAAAAAAATTGTGCCAATTAAAGTGCCAATCTCACTACCTGTGATTTTTTTCACATACGAAAAAACTCGCCTGCAAATGAAAACATGATTTGCAGGTTTTTCGCGGGCGATTCTTTTTCAGCAATCTGGTTTTCACAAGCAGTGAGAATAAAATAGAGTCACAGGTAGTGAGA
The DNA here is from genome assembly GCF_043381705.1 of Parasteatoda tepidariorum. Taxonomy (NCBI): domain Eukaryota; kingdom Metazoa; phylum Arthropoda; class Arachnida; order Araneae; family Theridiidae; genus Parasteatoda; species Parasteatoda tepidariorum. Next base: position 24,352,122 of record NC_092211.1, on the reverse strand, counting down.
ATGTCTCTTAAGTTAGAAAATGTACAGCATTTTTACTCTAGCTTCTGTTGTCAATGCAAGAAAAGCAATTTCATTGGTTTTGTAATAATGTATGTATATAAACAGTTTTATGTTATATTGATGATCTGCATTTAAAATTCAATTTTGATCTTACTGTTAATTGGGTAACAGCAATTCGAGAAGAAGAAAACAGCTGAAATCTCCAGAATTAAAAACTAATTAAAATTAAATTCAATCTAAAAGTTCAGTCAAAATATATTTCATAAACGTTATAAAATTTGCAAGTTAAGCCATATTTCAATATTAAACCATCGAATTGATTTAGTCTCAGCTCTTAGCCTCATTCCTATGTTAACGATAAAAAAATAATTATTTACGCACTTTTTGTTAATAATATAAATTTAAATTAACTACATAATGCCAACTCATCCTTCAAAATATATGTCGTTAAGTAAAAACTTAGAATTAGTTTTGATAAATTCGAATCAAGAATTTTTTGTAATATTTTTTCCTCCCTATGTCATTAGTCTTGAAGCCCATTTCCATTTCTTAAGAAGAAATATGAATCTGAAAGTTATAACAAGCTCACATCATTAATGATAACCACATTTAATAGATCGGTTTCCAATAAAAACGTTCTCAACTAAAAGGCGAGGAAAAAAATTTTCTAAATGACAACTACAACTTCAACTTTTTTTCTTCTTTCCCTTGAGCTTGTGTTTTATGGGGGGAAGATTTATTTCTACCGTGTTCATCACGCTAATTCATATCTCCGCTGCCATTAAAAACTAATCAGGAATGCATATCCACTGATGCAAAAAGAAATGAGAATCGAAGGTGAAAAAAATAAAACTGATGAAAAAAGAAAGTTAGCATCTAATCTTTCTAAGAGTTCCTCTTCAAAGAAAGAAAGTTGTTTGGGTCCGTCGTCGAACAAAACTTCTCTTCTTATTGTGTGTTCTTTCGCGCCCTTTTATTTCAATCAAAAAGAAAGGTGCATAACGATTCAGATTATGATGAAGTTTTGCAAACGATGAAAAAGAAAAGAATATTCTACGAAAGCTTTTCGCTCCACTAATGACAACGGGAAAATTCTTTTGAAGGGCTTTGGAATCAAGGAAAATCATTTTACCAATAATTACATTTTCTTGTCTATGTTTTCCATCTCCTTTTTGCAGACGAAATCATCTAAGAAGTGTTCATTCCATTTCTTGTTGCCACCCGCAACATATCTTCTTCCTTAATTAAGTCGTGGAATATTTCAAACATGGCGAACTATCGTCTGCTGAACCGATGCATCATTACAAAGCGAATGAAAAATAATTTCCCAGTTTTTTGAGTGTTACAAAAAGAGGAAAAAAACTTACCATTCAAAGTTTATGATTTCTTATGCAAGCGTGGGGGGTAACAGAAAAACTAATGCTTTTCTGATATTATTCATTGCACGGAACATTAAAGTTTAATGATTTCCTAATTTTGAGAATTTGTTTTTACTTGATAACATGATTCGTGGGTAGTTCTTTTCTAAATTTGCATTATGATAAATGGCACCATAAATTGCTGCAGTTTTTAGATTTGTTAATTTATCCATTAATTTAAAGCTTTATGGTTAGAGTAATTTATAAAGAAAAGAAAGAAAGGAGCATAAAGGGAATAGTCACGTTGTTGAAAATTTAATTGTTTATCTTTTTCATTGCTCAGAAAAAAAATGGGCAATACTGTTTTTAATTGTTTGTTATTAACAAATGTTTTTTTATTAAATTAATGGCTAATTAAGGTACAATCATCATTATATTAAATGACTGTCTCGCTTTCTTTTAAAGTGAAATTTAATGGATATCTAATGAAAAATATTCGTGATTTAAAGAACACTGTTGCAATTAAACATGTAAACGGATGATAAATTTTTTTATGCTTTTATTATTCTTCATAATATTTGGAATTTGGAAAAAGCTTTTATTAAATTTTTTACTTTAGATTTTTAAAAGGGTTGTAGTTTTTTTTCCGTTTTTGTATCGCATTTAAGAGAAATATGAGATTTAAAAATAGCACTTAGGAAAAAAGTATGATCAAAACTATCAGAATATTGTAAAATTGACCGTGTGTTTGGTTCCATGGGAACTCCGAAAAGCTTGGTTATTTTTACCGAAGCGCTTTGATAATGAATTCGGTAAAATTAACATTAAATATGACAAAGTTTGATATAAAATGTGATAAAGTTTGGTAAGTTTATCATGATACCTAAAAACGTGGGATAAAAATTTTATTCGATTAAATCTACTTTTCAGTTTTGTACCTAAATATTTTGGCAATTAGAACTATCATTTTGAAAACCAGAATTTTCGGTAAACCGTTGCAATAAGAACCGAAAATTTAGCAAATGAATGGTTTAAATACAGTATATTTTTACTCATATTACCAAAATTATGTTTTATTTTTTATTTAGCTAGAAGTATCATTGCTACACGGTGCAGTAGTTATAGCAGAAATTTTTTTGTCCTGATGAAAAAGGTACCGTATATGTCATGTTCCATAAAAAATATTGAAACTGAATGGAGATATTAATAAAAACTCAACATTTAAAAGTGTCTCTTGAGTAAAAATTTTTGAAAAATAATAAAATAATTTAATTATTTTTTTAAATTTTTTGTCCCAAATAAAATATTTAATAAATGTTGCTAAGAATATTTTTAAAAATATATGTTTTGATAAAAAAAATAAACTAAAATGCCTTTATTGAATGAAACATTTTTTATTTTATATAATCTTTTCTTTATTTGCTGCTAAAACTAAAAAAAAATAAGGTTTATTTGAGAAAAAAATAGAGTAATGAACACATAAATGTAACTAAAAAGCATTTCAATTAATGTCTTCAGAAATTTTCCGGGCTTTTTTTAGGAAACTTTTTACACTTATCTAGATAGTTTATACATTTCCAATATAAAAAATAAAAGTTATAAAACGAGTAAGTTAGAACAAAAAGAGAATTTAATTTTTGCTGTACCTAAAAAAAAAAACGTAAGTCACATTACTTTCAAGAGATGCCGGAAAAATTTTCAGTGATCATAGAAATTTATTACAAAATTATTACATCTCATATTTTTTGTTTTAAGTTTGACAAAAATAAAATCGTATTCGTCTTTTTAATAATTTTGAAAAACGTAATTTTTAAAAATTTTATTTCATTTTCGTTTTTATTATTTATTCTTTTTAGTTTCGTATCTGTCAGTTTAGTTTGGAAAATATTCAGAATTTATTTTCCAGAATTTATTTTGCTAATTGGTGATTAATTTTGCTTTCGTAATTTAGGAAGTAATACTAGTTGTAACTTGCATTTGCGTTAAACACAATCCAATTGAAATTTGAAGATTCTGACTCATATTTTTTTCTTTTAATGATAAATTCTATTTTGCAGTAAAATGAGAGTAAATTCTTTTGATATTGGTTAGGAAATGATTAAGCTTGTATTGTCATCTGACACCGGCTCCGTGTGAGATTTGAGTCGTGCTAAAACTATTCATAAAGTGTTCGTAACTGTAATTGATAATAAATCTTAATTGACGATTAAATTAGAATAAATTCTGCTTGCCAGTGCATAGTGGGCCAGCATCCAAGGTTTCGTGTCCAAAATTAGTATTTCGATAAAATTTGTTTCAAAATTTGGGCGTTTTTATTTAGTAGTTTTTATGTTCAGGTAAATTGAATTCGTAGTTGAAATTTTGAAATACACTAAAAATACCCAAAAAAAACAAAATGGAATGGCGAGCAAAAATAAAAAAAATAATATAGTACGTTTAAATAATTAAATATAGCAATGAAAATATAATAATTTTCGTAATTTTATATTAAAAATGAAAAGCAAATTATATTTCCGAAGTAATATTACAAAATAACGCGAAAACATGAAAAAAACATAATTTTTGTTTTTCGGTATATTTAGTCCACCTTTGCAATATGGGCAAAATGGGGCAGGTTTTTTCGAAAGAAGAAACATCAAAGAAGACAACAAAAAAAAGTTTAGCTAATTACCTCGTGGAACTTTTTGGAGATAAGTTTCGAAAGTGATTCAAACATTGTAAAATGTCAAATGATAAGATATAAACTATAAGTTTGTCAAGAGTATTAACTAATCCAACAAATAGAAAAATTGCACTATAATTTCAGACTAATTACTCTGATAAAAATGTAACAGAAAGGTGAAATTCCTATATATATTTCTGAAATATAAATTTAAAAGTTACATTAAAAAAAATTTTTTTTAACATATTTTTCACTACATTGTACTCTCGTCGGTCCAAGAAGTAAATTATAATGTTTGGAATGATTATGAATACTTAATTTGGGCGATATTAAAGCTGCCTAAACATATTTCAGTTGAAATTTAATTTTTGATTTTTGGCCAAAGATCATGGTCTTCTGGTCCACTGTGCAGTGGTGAGAAAACGATTGACTTGTTACTGATGAACATTTCCATCAGTAACAAGTTGAGTGTTCTCTTTAGTTGAATAATGGTCAAAATTTAGATTGCAAGATTCCACACTCACAGACACAAAAGCGTTTATAAAAATATAGTATTAAAAGTACCCAATGTTAGAAAATTTATAGCCATTTTTATTAGTAAAACTCCCATAAAACAATCTTTAAATCAATCTCTAATTTTTAAAAAATAAAAAGTTCACTTCACAGAATTCAGACTCTTAAACAAAAATGGAAAAGAAATATCGCCAATTCCAATACTTGCACGCCACCTCTATATATTAACCAGTAAATTGATAGAGCAGAACAATCTGACGGCCGCCAATGAATCACCTTGCCTATGATGTATATGCGTCTCACCACGGGAAAAATAGCCAGGTAATAATAATACAAGAAAGGGGGAAATCTCGTGGAAAAAAATAAATAAAAATTCCGTTCTGGTATATAAATGACGCGAAAAAATCGGCCATGTAATCTATATCAAGGAATGGAAAATATAATAAAATAAAAATAAAAAGTCAACGCTAAATCAAGTAGGACTTGCGCAGTAGCAACGCCTTTCAGATTCTGGAAGTAAAGAAATAGTAGATATACATTTTCTTGATTTATGACGCAAAGGAATTGGTGCAAGTGATTTCGTGCTCTGTTCCTTGATTTGATCAGGGTTATGGAAAGGGGATTTCCCCCCTTGTCAATGTCGTTTGCTGGGATAAAGAATTAGAAAAAGGGTGGATGGGTTTGTGTCTATAGAATTTGGTTTTGTCTTCTAGTTTTCGGAATAAAGTATGGTTTGACTGTCGAACCGTGAGTGATTATATGAGGATCTATGTATATGGAAGACTATAGTAACCCCGGATAAAGGATACAGTTTGCTTCTTCCCCTTGGCAACTGTAAAGAAATAATTGCATTAAAAAATGAACTTTTAAGTTTATACAACTCTTATTCTAAAAAACCCTCTAAATTAACTCTAAGAAAAAAAACAGAGATTCCGGCAGAACAAAACATCCTTTTTCAAATGATGCCAAAAGCATTAAATAACATCCGGAATGTTAAAATTAAAAAAGATAGTGGCAACTTAGTTTCCAACCAAAGCATTATCATTATACCCACGACAGTTCGAATGGTCCTTGGCATTCTCTAGAGCATTTCTCCATGCAGTTTTCCTTGTTTTGCTAGTTGATCTTGCTAGTTCAATACCCAAATTATTTTAAAATACGCAGTAAGGAGCCACCAAAATTTTGGATGTCCTCTAGCTTTATTATAACATTTGACTTGTGTTTGAAAATTTTGTGTGTTGGGTTTTTTGGGGAAAATCTGTCAAATAAATCTAACTCTGTTTCACTTTCTGAATTTTATTTCATCAATATCCTTATAAATTTTGTAAATTTCTGTATTTCTTAAAAGTTTTTTTCTTAATTTTAGAAATTCACCGCTGTATTCTACCAAAAATGGATGATATTATGATATTTCCAATAAAATGATAAGAGCAATGCACCTTCATTTTCATGATATGATGCAATATTTGAAATATTGCAAAACACTAATAATATGTTAGGAATCACGAAAAAAAAAAGAACGGAAAAGAAGCACCGAAAGAAAAAAATCCGGAAAAAATGTCCCAGAAAAAAAAGCACCGGAAATGAAAGCACCTCATTAACTGTTATATAAATTTACTATCCAATTCTATTCGGCCATTGAACCCGAATTTAATGCATTCAAATAATCATTCGATGATAATTAGAAATTTTTTTAAAAAATAATTAAGATACAAAGTTTAATTTGAAATTTACTGAAAGGAATTTTAAATACTTTATCTTTATAATTGCAAATACAATTATATAATGTTTAATAAAATATACAATTATATAATGTATAACAAAATATACAATTATATAATGTATAATAAAATATACAATTATATAATAAATAGTATACCAATTAACAGTAGTCTCTCAATGAGAAATATTATGCTGAATTAAAAATATTAACCGAAATCATAAAATATTTCAATTTAATATAATTGTTCTAAAAAATAACTGGTTGAAAAAGTATTATTTGTATATTATTATATCACTATACAATAAGTATAATTAGTGACATTTAGGTTCTCTGTGTATAATCTACTGTGTATTCTACTGCGTATAACCTACTCCAGAAATATTTAATAATATTCCAAATAGAAAGATGAAAAGTATCCACCTGCGAAAAGTGAAAATTTTTTAAAACAATAACTAGTTAAAAAAGTATTATTTGTATATTATTGTATCACAATACAATGAGTGTAATTAGCAAATTTTATAACAAGAAGAGTGCTGATCATTTGTTATTATATAGCCAATAATTATATGATTAGCTATATAATTATTACCCAATAATTATTTGGCTAATTGATAGTTATTATATAGCTAATTGATAGTTATTATATAGCTAATAATTGCTTGATAGAATGAAATGGGTGAGCCTCCTTTCCGTAATATTTAATCTTTGCTTATTAGTTAATTCTTAAGAAATATATTATTAACGTTCGAATAATTATTTAAATACATTAGATTCGAGTTCAAGAACTCAAATCAAATTGGTCGTTACATTTATATAATAATTAATGAGATGCTTTTTTCCAGTGCTTTTTTTTCGGTGCTTGTTTACGGGGTTTCCCCCCCCCCTCTTTTTCTATGCTTTTTCTTTCGGTTCTCTGTGTATAATCTACTACTTATATAGCTAATTGATAGTTATTATATAACTAATTGATAGTTATTATATAACTAATTGATAGTTATTATATAGCTAATAATTGCTTGATAGAATGAAATGGGTTAGCCTCCTTTCCGTAATATTTAATCTTTGCATATTAGTTTATTCTTAAGAAATATATTATTTAAGTTCCAATAATTATTTAAATACATTAGATTCGAGTTCAAGAACTCAAATAAAATTGGTCGTTACATTTATATAATAATTAATGAGATGCTTTTTTCCAGTGCTTTTTTTTTCGGTGCTTGTTTACGGGTTTTCCCTCCCTTTTTTTCTATGCTTTTTCTTTCGGTTCTCTGTGTATAATCTACTACTTATATAGCTAATTGATAGTTATTATACAACTAATTGATAGTTATTATATAGCTAATAATTGCTTGATAGAATGAAATGGGTGAGCCTCCTTTCCGTAATATTTAATCTTTGCATATTAGTTCATTCTTAAGAAATATATTATTAACGTTCGAATAATTATTTAAATACATTAGATTCGAGTTCAAGAACTCAAATCAAATTGGTCGTTACATTTATATAATAATTAATGAGATGCTTTTTTCCAGTGCTTTTTTTT
>NC_092211.1:24292022-24343506 GCF_043381705.1 Parasteatoda tepidariorum | reverse complement strand
TCCCCCCCCCCCCAACGTCCAAAAATCTACTCCTAAGATATTTCATGCTATTCCAAATCGGAATATGAAAAATATCTAAGAGCAAAAAGGGGAAAACGAGTCCTTTCCTCTTAGTATTGTTACAAAACGAAAGAAAAAAATAAATTATGCTTGAGATTTGAGTGAGGTGATATTTCACTAAAGTGTCTGTTAAAACAATTAATCATTTTAAAATATCAAAAAAAAATACTGTTGATATTTTTAAAAGCATTAAAAATATGAGCGAAATTTTTAAATAATTTAATGTACGTTAATAATTTAAAAATATTAACAAAAATGATAAAGTATTTAAATTTAATAAAAAATTTTTAAAACAATAAAATATTATTATATTACAATACAATGAGTGCAATTAGTAATTTTATAACAACAAGAAGAGTGCTGTTCATTTGTTATTATATAGCCAATAATTATATGATTAACTATATAATTATTAGCTAATAATCATCTGACTAATTGATAGTTATTATATAGCTAATTGATAGTTATTATATAACTAATAATTGCTTGATAGAATGAAATGGGGGAGCCTCCCTTCCGAAAAACTTAATCTTTGCGTATTAGTTAATTCTTAAAAAATATCTTATTTACGTTCGAATAATTATTTAATTACACTAGATTCGAGTTCAAGAACTTGAATCAAATTGATCGTTGCGTTTATATAATAATGAATGCGATGCTTTTTTTTTCCAGTGCTTGTTTACACGGGTTTTTCTTCTTTTTTTTTTCTAGGCCTTTTCTTTCGGTTCTCTGTACATAATCTACTACTGTGTATTCTACTGTGTATAACCTACTCCAGAAATATTTAATATTATTCCAAATAGAAAGATGAAAAGTATCCACCTGCGAAAAGTGAAAATTTTTTAAAACAATAACTAGTTAAAAAAGTATTATTTGTATATTATTGTATCACAATACAATGAGTGTAATTAGTGAATTTTATAACAACAGGAAGAGTACTGATCATTTGTTATTATATAGCCAATAATTATATGATTAGTTATATAATTATAAACTAATAATTATCTGGCTAATTGATAGTTATTATATGGCTAATTGATAGTTACTGTATAGCTAATTGATAATTATTATATAGCTAATTGTTAGTTATTGTATAGTTAATAATTGCTTGATAGAATGAAATGGGTGAGCCTCCTTTCCGTAATGTTTAATCTTTGCATATTAGTTCATTCTTAGGAAATATATTATTTACGTTCGAATAATTATTTAATTACATTAGATTCGAGTTCAAGAACTCGAATCAAATTGGTCGTTAACATTTATATACTAATTAATGAGATGTTTTTTTTTTTCCGGTGCTTGTTTACGGGTTTTCTTCTTCTTTTTTTTCTAGGCCTTTTCTTTCGGTTCTCTGTGTATTATCTACTACTGTGTATTTTACTGTGTATAACCTACTCCAGAAATATCTAATATTATTCCAAAAAAAACGATGAAAAGTATCCACCTGCGATAAGTGAAAATTTTTTAAAACAATTACTAGTTGAAAAAGTATTATTTGTATATTATTGCATCACAATACAATGAGTGTAATTAGTGAATTTTGTAACAACAAGAAGAGTGCTGATCATTTGTTATTATATAGCCAATAATTATATAATTAGCTATATAATTATTATCTAATAATTATCTGGTAATAATTGCTAATCTAATAATTGCTTGATAGAATGAAATGGGTGAGCCTCCTTTCCGTAATATTTAATCTTTGCTTATTAGTTAATTCTTAAGAAATATATTATTTACATTCGAATAATTATTTAAATACATTAGGTTCGTGTTCAAGAACTCGTATCAAATTGGTCGTTACATTTATATAATAATTAATGAGATGCTTTTTTTCCAGTGGTTTTTTTCCGGTGCTTGTTTTCGTGTTTTTTCCCCTTTTCATTTCTATGCTTTTTCTTTCGGTTCTCTGTGTATAATCTACTACTGTGTATTCTACTGTGTATAACCTACTCCATAAATCTTTAATATTATTCAAAATAGAAAGATGAAAAGTATCCACCTGCGAAAAGTGAAAATGAGTCCCTTCCTCTTTGAACTGTAAATACGAAAAAAAAGAAAGAAAAGAAACGAAAATGTGCTTGTGATTTGGGTGAGGTGGTATTTCGCTAAAGTGTCTGTTACCAATCATAGTTTTCGGGAGTGTTGCACTTGAAGGAAATGAGTTGTCAGTGCAACACATTAATCAAAACGCTCTCCACGTCTGATTAATGGGAGAGCAAAATGTGTAGGAATAAGAATAACTTGAATCTCGATTCCCAGATGCTATTTTTGATGTCTCTTCCCATTTATTTCATTCAATTATATCTTTAAATTTGTTTACAAATGTCCAATCTCAAATTGGGGATGTTTAATTATTTTTTATGACACTTTTTTGTTCAACATGGATGCCACAACCTGAAATATTTCTTTTCCAGGCTGCTTTTAGATGGCCAAGAAAAATTTAAAAGCAGCAGTTTAAATGGCTTGAACACAAGGAAAAGCCATAATTTTAAATTGTGTATACCAATTTACTGTAAAGATTTTTTTTTTTTTTTTTAGGCTTTGAAAAGAAACAAATAACTTAAATGTTAAAAAGAAAAGAAAAATTTTATACTTTTTTTGAGAAAGTAAATCGTTGAATAATTCTTAATTTTTCAAATTTTTATAAGTGCAGAAAATGCAGCATTTTGGTGACTTTTGAAATATCAAAAAATAAATTTAGAAACTTTTACTTTGCTTTTTGTTTAATTTAATTTTTTCCTAAAACTATTTTTTTTTTCATAGTGTCGGTTTTGTGCCATTTTCCTAATTGGCTAAGAAGACGCTGGCGGAAGACAAGGAAACCTTTATTGCAGAATAGTTCAATGTAGAATGATGCAATGAATAAGAAAACCATATTTAATAACAAAAATTGATGCACGTAAACTAGTAAAGCAAGCAAATATTTGTTAGGCTTCCCAATAAGCATTCTTTTCCAATCCGTTGCCTGCCACACAAGTGATAAATATTCATAGTTATTATGCATGATTACCGCGCCCTCTGTTGGTCAGGAAGAAATTCGCGACTAACTTATTTTAACAGTTATGAATAACTGTTCCAAGCTCTCAACATTAATGAGAAAAAAATATTTATTTCTCAAAAATGTTATTTTATGAAACGATAAAACCTTCGAAAAATAGTCTTTATATAGTGATTAGTAGATTTTTTTTTTTTACTGATGTTACCTTAAATTTTATTAAATTTTAATACATTTGACCTAAAATATCTATTATGTTAGGGCCTGATATAGATGTTTTAGGACAGATAAGCTAGAGTTGGAATATTGTTTTGCATATTATAGAAAAAGCTCAATGCGTTAGGATTCAAGCTTGGGAATATAAATAATGTGAAGGAATTACGATAAGCAGGTAAACCTGCTTTTAAAATGACTAAGCTAAAATGCTGTTTTCAAAATATCAGTGTGGAATCATTCGGCTACGAAATCACTGAAAAGATCGTTTATGTAGAATATAAAGTCGTACTTTTCAGTAAAATCTATTCAATGTTGATCACAACCAAAATTTCAATATCACTACTTTAGGCAATAGTCTCGTGTTTCAAACTTGCTAAGATGTTACATTGAGCAATAGAGAGATTTCGCAGTTTTACGTAACATCCCGCATGTTCCCGTACTTAAGTTTAGCAGTAGTTGCGCATTACTGCTAACGTTGGAAAAGGAGGAAAGAAAAATTGTGTATTTAAGTTAGATGAACTTTTTTTATGATATCCTTTTTCAGCCAATTTGTAAAAATATCTTTGTACATCTGATACAAATTCATATTCTGAAGTTAATATGTGGTGTATTTCAATCGCCTCTAAGCTAAACTCAGTATCGCGACAGCCCATAGGGGGCCAAGGCCTACTGTACCCATCTCAGTTTTCTTGACCTTGGGCACTGGGGTGCGAGAGAAGATGTTCCAGTTAGGTGGTCAGCCAAACGCGGAACCCCCAGTATTTAGTTCCCAAGCATGCTTGGTACTCATTTATTGACCAACTGAAGGGTTGAAAGGCTAAGAGTCAACCTTGTCCGGGCCGAGGATCGAATTCAGGACCTGTAGCACGGGAGCGCAAAGTGCTACCGTCAATTGTCTCTAAGTTAAATGTAAATTCTGGAGTAACGGTGTCGACCATCAATCCTAGGTAAACCAATTTCGTACCACCCATCACAATATTTTTAGTCTTTTTCTATTTGGACTTCTTCTCAATAGGATTATTGATTTCAATCAAATATAAGCACCATAAATTCGATATATCAAGCTCATTTACTATCTGCTCTAAATGACAAGCTCAGCAGGCATCTGCAGAACACATCCTTGACTGCTTAGGTCCTATCAGAGAAGACTTAAACTCTTCTCCCCTTCTGGTTCTCGATTTTCTGAGGGTTAACGGTCTAATGGATCTTGTCTGACTAGACTTCGTCAGGCATTTGGAGGAGCAACCAGCCAACAACCTCGTTGTTGGCTCGTTGCTCCTCCAAACTGAATAAAAGGCCACCAAGTGAATAAAAGGCTCCTTGTTAAACTGAATAAAAGGCCACCAAGTGATTTTGGAGGAGTAATGAGACGAACACATGCAAGTTGATTTAACCTAAAGGGGCAGAGGAACAAGTTTGAACAAGCTTATATAAAAAAAGAAGATGTAAGAAACAGGCGTGAAGGGATTTGGTGGGAATCTCAAGATGCAATAGATTAAATTAGATTAGACTTCCCAATATTGGGAAAAAGTGGGAAACTTGAAAAATCAGAAACTAAATTTTCAGAATTTTTCAAAATTTGGAGGGATTTCCAGAAATCAAGTTCGGTAAGTGAAAGTGAAGTATTTTAGCAAGAGAAAACTGAAACCTGTGAATAGAATTCCAACTATGTGGAGCGATGGAAGATCGGGAAGTGTCTTGATTTTGGACATAGCTTTCGAGTTCGTTAAGTCAAAGTTTAAGGGTACATTTGGTTTTTCCAATATACGCAAGACCACATTCACTCGAAATTTGATAAATACCCCAGCTATTAGTACTTGGTTTAGTACTTGGCATTAAGATGATATAAGCTTTATTTATGATCTTCTTTGGATGTAAAATAAAAGGTTGAATTGAGAATTTTGTGAAATCACAGAGTTTTTGAGAGTTAATGGACAAAATGTTTATGAAAAATAAATGGTGAATAATTTGTTGCATTTATTTTCACCTTGTATGGATATTTCTTGTTTAAACTGAATGGAAGGCCACTTCAAATAGTTTAACTGGGGAGACTTTTGACGCTTTTGCACTATTTCGACTATTATTTGCAATTTGACATTTCTTTTCTCAATATATCTTGGAATATTTTAACGAAAAGATAGATCATGGAATAGCTTTGTTTTTGATATTTTTCAACTGACTTGCTACAGTATAAAAGCCATCTTTCTAAAATTTATCTGCATGACATTATGATCTCATTTTATTAAGCGAAATCTCGTAATTAAACTGACGGTAATACGAGCTCCACCTTGCACCTTAATAACCATACTTTAACCTCCCTCTTACATTCTAAAGCCAATCCCTAAGACGACAGATCTTATCTCCTATTACTTAAAGCTGTTGAGTTAATAATGAGAAATATGGCATTTTCATCGCCTTCACTTTCGGCAAATAGATGACTTAAGAAATGGTATCCGGTTTCATCTAAAGGTTCTTAATAACATGGCTAATGTCAGCTGATACAGGTTAAGGCGGAGTCTCACCTACGCTACAAAGAACGCGGAACTGGATATTGAAGATCTAGTTAAGATAGCAATTTATACACCAGAATCTTTTGTAGAGGTATTAAACACGCGGTTCTCTTGTTGTATGTACCATGGTTAGTCCATTAATAAAGTCGAGTGTCTACGGGTAAATTAGCTTTGCTAGCCTTTGTCCTTTTGATGACTTGGTTTGATATGCTTGTTGTGTAATGAAGGGGATGTTTTTTGTTCGAAAAACTTGACTTGTTGCTGGTAAATAATGAAGTTGGGTAAATTGCCAAAACAACATTTCTTTGTTATAAAAAAAGGGTTTAAAAGGTTCTGTTATTCATTACATAAAATGAATGTATATTGCTTGATTAGTTTAGTCTTAACTTTTCAAGTTTTGGAAAAGTGAAATGCAATTTTTACCGAGTGCACCATCTGCATACCTTTGCTATGAATTTATGCATATTATTGGAAATTTGATTTTAAATTTTGGTGATATCTTGAAAGTTTCTGAAAGTCTCCAGGACTCAGTAGGAGAATAAGTAGACAGCTGGTACAATACAGTTGTTTTTTGTTGTAAAAATATTTACAAATAAGATAGATGTTATATTATGTTGAGAGACATATTATGTTTAAAACATAACAAATTTGGTACCATAAAAAACTAATATTAGTCTTTCATATATCATAAACTTTGATAACAAAGAAGCACCAGTCGTCTCCACAAGGTTTAAACATCTTGTCTTAAGGACAAGCATATCTTTCAAGCCTTTTCTCTTATTCGGTATTAAAAAATAATTTAAAATAAAACAACATCAATACGATGACGTATTTATTTTCAGAAATCAAAGAGTGAGACTGCCAAAAAACCCTATTTCCTCTATTCCTCTGCTAATGTTTTATGCTCTAGGAAAAAAAAAATCGGATTAAAATTACTCTCAAATTAATGACTGCATCTACAACATCTTGATATCATAAAGAATGTTCTTTATTTCTCTAGAAATGTCCTATTGTTTCAATTAAAGGTTTTGTGAGTGTAAAAAGCATACTCGGCGGAAATTTCCGGAAACAGTGGTTGGTGATGGCAGCTGTAATTTTTTTTCAGTAACATAAGAACGCATGTGGTAATGTATGTTTAAAATTACTTTTGTAATAAATGCAGCTATCAATTTATGCATAAATTTAGCTTTTTTTTTTAGTTGAAAATGCATGTAGCGTAATAATGTAATACTGGGTTATGTTTTGCACTATTCTTGCTTTCCTTGCAAATTTCTTTTATGGTTAAGATTTATAAAATAAATAGTAGATACTAGTTTACAAGATAAAATGCATCCATTGCTACTTTAATTATGCCTAATGTTTCTGAATTTAAAACCTGTTTCGTGTTGTTCAAGTTTTTTAAAAGGTGATTTTTTCTATTTAACGAGTTTTCCATATAACGAACTTATTATCGGGATTTAGCGACTTCGTTAAATAGAGGTCCGACTGTATTTCGATAAAAAATATTTCAGTAACCTAAATGAATTTTTTTATTTGCTGTGTGATGTTAAGTCATGTTTAAATAGTTAAGAAGTATCGTCTCGAAGTGTAGTATTTAGTTATAAAACATGAATGTAGCTTCTTTTTTTTCTTCTTCTTCTTCTTTTTTTTTTTTTTGCTGCACTGCGTTAAATGTTACGAAGCGTAATAACTGGATACACAATATTTAAATAACAAAAATCAAACTTTTCCTAAGCTAGTTACAAAATATTTGAGAAACCTAAATGTATCTTTTCCTACTGTAGCGTAACATCTAGACAGAAAAGCGTAACATCAAGCTAGAAAAAAAAAAGCACATTTTGTGTAACTTTACATAAAATGTATATAAATAAAAAGAAATGTCTGGAATTTATTACAGAACACAATTTAAAGTAACAGATACTAGAGAATATTGAACGCCAAAAGTGAAAAAACTAATTGCAAACACCGCCAAAAAAGAACATATATTGTTACCTGCTGCGTGCCAATGGTCAGAACAAAGCATCAATTTGTCTCTTCTTTTTAGGAACTAGTGGTGAATCTCTCCTCTACAATGGAGGGTGGTTGCCGCCCTCCTGGGTCGAACTTTTCGTTTTTCGCACTTTTTCTACATCCGATAGCAACCGAATGCTTCATTCATCACGATGTTCTGTCTCTGAAAGTTGACCTTTCTTCTCCAGGTCGAAGAAGGCTATTTCTTTTGGCGTATTTTCTCTTATTGACTCCAGGTGTGCGTTTTTCTGTCATTATTTATTGCATTGCTCTTTCACGCCAAAACTATTCCGCAATTCCTATTTACATAGACAACGAATCATGATAAGGTGCTGAACGGTAGTTGGAATTGAATGCCGTATGATGGGTAATTGGATTTCGATTGATTAGGTGTTAGAGACGGATAATAAGTTTTTACCAGTTGTTATGATTGCATATGAGTGTGATAATTTTTCATAAATTTGTTTAGCAGTTGATAAGTAAGTGGGAAATCAAAAATGATTATTAAAACTCTACATACTATATTTTTAATTAGATCTATTAACATAATAAATTATTCATTTCTGTTTTTTTCCCCCCGTGAGTTTGAAAATATAACACCTTTTCAAATATTTTAATTAAATTTTTTTAAAAGAAAGTTACTTAGTTTAACTCCATTGAAAGTTTTCTCTGATTTTAGAAGATCAGAATAAAAAATAGAAAATGCAACTCGCCAAAAATAAATAAACAAATAAGCAAATAAATAAATAAAATAAATACTCTTTGACACAGTCGCCTTTCCATTAGTATGTTTAAGTGTTAGCTATTTTTTATATTTAATTTTAGAACCTTTGTTGAACAACTGACCATATTATTTGGATTTATGACTACTAATGTTCAACTCCGTAGCCTTGTAATTTTGAATCCAATCCAAAAGACAAGGGAACTCCTGGATCAAGTATCGGAAGAAATTTGCCATTGTGAAGGACTTTTTGGTTTAACTAACCCGCATTTGCGTTACATGGCGAGGAAAACCAAGAACCTCCCACGGCAAGCCTGACGGCGAGGGGGCTCTAACCCATGATCCGTCTACCACTGAGGATATTTTACGTCAACACTCTGATCTGTGCAAGCCGGATGCGGAATTCGTATCGACCAGCCATCACCGGGATTCGAAAGTGGTTCACCTCATTAGAAGGCGAACTCTGTACCACCTGAGCCATCACGGCTCTAGCTGTCTTTTTATAATAATAGATCACTCAAATCCGCAGCGAAAACATAAGATTTAAAAATATGACTCCTTGAGATAGCTGGAATAGTGTAGACTGTAGAGTATAGACCGGCCACACACTGAAGCAAGTGACAAGGAGTCAAATAGATGACAAATTCCTATATTTTTACATTAGGATGCGCGGTGGTGATGTGCGCGTGCTAATGCAAAAGTATGGGAATCTGCTTTCCGTATACCTCTTTTTTACCGCTTGCTTCCTCAGTGAGTGGAATGCCATGGAACTCTCGGCTGCCAAATGAGGCATCCCAGGTCCAAATCCAGACTCAGCTCACCCGATCTCAGTTAACAACATCTCAGTGAGACCGCAGTAGACGTATCGATGACGAAAGATAACACTGCAATAGGTGCACTGGCCTCTGCAAATAAATCTCTACCTCATTTTTATATTTGTGCAGTGCTTTGTCCTTAGCATACAATTTTGTCCTTTCATGTATTTTCTCATCATACTTGGAACAAAACCGATGAATCAGTAATAAGTTAACTTAAAATAAGTTAACTTAACTTAAGATAAGTTAAAAATTAGNCCTTGTAATTTTGAACCCAATCCGGAAGACAAGGAAACTCCTGGATCAAGTATAGTGAGAATTTTACCTCCGTGGAGGACTTTTTTGATGAGACTAACCCGCATCTGCGTTACATGGAGAGGAAGACCACGAGAACCTCCCACGGTTAGTCTGACGGCAAGAGGACTCTAATCCATAATCCGTCTACCACTGAGGATATTTCACGTCAGCACTGTGGTTGGTGAAAGCTAGATGCGAATTGTATATCGACCAGCCATCTCCGGGATTCGAAAGTGGTTCACCTCATTAGAAGGCGAACTCTGTACCACCTGAGCCATCACGGCTCTAGCTATCATTTTATAATAATAGATCACTCAAATCTGCAGCGAAAACATAAGATTTAAAAATATGACTCCTTGAAATAGCTGGAATAGTGTAGAGAATAGACCGGCCAAACACTGAAGCAAGTTACAAGGAGTCAAATAGATGACAAATTCCTATATTTTTACATTAGGATGCGCGGTAGTGATGTGCGCGTGCTAATGCAAAAGTATGGGAATCTGCTTTCCGTATACCTCTTTCTTACCGCTTGTTCCTCAGTGAGTGGAATACCATAGAACTCTTGGTTGCCAAATGAGGCATCCCAGGTCCAAATCCAGACTCGGCTCACCCGATCTCAGTTAACAACCTGTAAGTGAGACCACAGTAGACGTGTCGATGACGAAAGATGACACTGCAATAGGTGCACTGGTCTCTACAAATAAATCTCTGCCTGCTTTTTATATTTGTGCAGTGCTTTGTCCGTAGCAAACAGTTTTATCCTTTCATGCATTTTCTCATCATACTTCGAACAAAACCGATGAATCAGTAATAAGTTAACTTAAAATAAGTTAACTTAACTTAAGATAAGTTAAAAATTAGAACTTAAGTCAACTTAAAATAAGTTAGAAATTAGAATTTTTTTTCTTCTTTAAATTAGAATTGCACTAAACAATTTTTGATATATTAATATAATACTGAAAATATTTTTAAAAAAAGGTCTAGAATAAAATAAAACTTAATAAAAACCAATAATTAATTTATTAGTTTACAAATAAAAAAGATAGCAAAAATGAATTAAAAAATAAGTCAACTAATTTCAATGAAGGATACCAAAAATTTAGCAAATTAAGATTATTTCAGATAAATCAAAGTGCAATAAGTCAATGAAAAAAAAATAGTAAAAAATATTTTTTCTTTAATCAGCATTGCATGAAATAGTTTCTGATATACTGGCATTATTCTGAAATTTTTATTATCATTATTAAAAAAAAAGA
The DNA here is from genome assembly GCF_043381705.1 of Parasteatoda tepidariorum. Classification (NCBI taxonomy): domain Eukaryota; kingdom Metazoa; phylum Arthropoda; class Arachnida; order Araneae; family Theridiidae; genus Parasteatoda; species Parasteatoda tepidariorum. The sequence goes on along the minus strand of NC_092211.1, from coordinate 24,332,623 downwards.
AAAAAAGTCTGACTGATTACATAACTGGATATAAGCTAATAATGAATTTCACATAAAGGAATTTTTTTACACGCATTTATAGAAGTATAACGTTACATCATATTTGCAGAGGGTGTTCTTTTTATGAAGAAAAAAAAAAGAGCAAAGAAAAAAAAAAGGAAATTACTTACGGGGTGGAGTGAATTTCTACGCGTAATATCTCACAGTCAACTTGAGAGCTAATAATTCATCCTTCATAGGGGAAAAGACATAAACAAAACGAAACAATTCCAAAAGCTCCCGTAATAATAATAATAAAAAATTACAACATGGTAAGGTCAACTAAGAAAGATAAGATACCCAGCGGTTTCTTTTAAACAAGAGAAAATAATTCCAAAAAAAAAAAGAAGAATAACAAAAAAGTACCTGCGTGCCGTTTTCTACTGCGTTAAAAAGCCATTCAGGGTCGGGTCAGATCACAAAATGTTTGCTGGCTTCAGACTGGGCACCCCGTGGTCCCTGGGGCTGGCGTGGGGGTGGCTGAAACCCCGTTGCGGTGAGACGGAACTCCTACAGTTTGTTTTACCTGTTTCACACCCTCAACTGCAGATGCCTGCTGTGCAGAAACACGAACACCTGAGACTTATGCTGCATGAAATTGCTCTTGCACAGGCTGTGTCAGTGTATGTCACGTGACCATTTTTCTTTTTGAAGATGAGGTGTCGTGTTTAATATTCAATTAGCTATAGATTTCTGGTCTAGGCAGTTTTCTTTTTTTTGTTTTTTATTACTTGGTTTGGTTCGTTTGTTTTTAATCATTTCGCTTTATTTTGGCGATGGATAACGAGTATTACTTTCTTTTCAAGCACGGTGGCATTGAAGTTTTATTACGAAAAGCCTTTGGATTTTTACATTCTATTTGTTTTCCATTGCTGTCGCAATATGTCTCACTAAAACAAAGGAGTAATTCTTCCATACTTTATATTTAAAAGATAATTGCACTAAATATATATACATATATAAAAAATATTTTGTTTAAAAATTTTATTCAGAACTTGTTCCTTAATAATTCATTGTGAAGAAAAGTTAAAAAATGAGCTAAGTTAAAAAACATTTATCTACTGTTTTGCTCAAACAATAACTTATTTTTTTATTAAAACAACTTCGTTTAAACTCACAATTGTCATGATAATTCATAAGTGATATTTGTGTTGACATTAAAAAAATTGTAATAAAAAAAATAATAAATTGATTTTTGAATGACTTATTTTTTTGTGAAAAAGTCTAAGATGTTGCGCAGTAGTCAAATATTTCAGGACATTTCAAAAATATACATTCTTAAAAGATTAGTCAACATTTAAAAACAATAATGTCAGGTGTAAGCTGTCTGTTCGCAGATATATAAGTATGGTTTCGTGTGTGGGCAAATAACAATTTTCGATATATTAACATTAACGATTTTTGTTTTAGATACAAATACCGCGATTTTGAGTTATAATTTTGAGAAATAAGCATAAATGATTTTGGAATCAGATATAAAGCATATAGGGTAATGAATTAAGCTTGGTTATAAACATTCCTAAAAGCTAAAAATGTATCGCATGGATATTATTATTATTATAGATACGAAAATCAAAATATATTTATACGCTTACAGACATAAACGACTTGCACACGCCATTATACTTAATTAAAACTGTAATGTTTATGATTCGAAATAAATTGAATACATTAGTAATTCACATTGACATAAATTGTTTGAAACATTTTATGTTACAAACTTGGTACATTATCCGCTTAGATATACACATAACGTAAATTTTTGATCTAATAGTAACTTTTGAACCATTTTCGGATCTAATAGTAACTTTTGAGCCACCTTTTGATCTAATAGTAACTTTTGATCTAGAATAACTTTTGATCTAATGATCGGATCTTCACATTCTAGGACTCATTCTTAAGGGTTCATGGTGTAGACCTCAAATATGCTAGTTAATTATTGCGGACGACATTTTAAGTTACGAAACCAGCCACAAAACGTATTTTCTCTGAATAAACATATCTTTTTTTCAATGGATTCAGATTTCTGACCCACTCCTACGAAAAATATAGGGGGTAGCGGCAATCTGGGAAATATGGTCCCCATAGTTTGGTCGGGAGAGTGATCCAAAATTTGGACCCTTTAATGTTACTTTTTGCGTATTTCACCATATCTCGAGAAATTGTTAAGCTAATAGAAAAAATTTTGCGCACAATTATAAAATTCGTTTATCAAAAGATAATTCAATTAAAAAAATAAATTTTAGTGGATATTTTTTTTTATGAAATAATAGACGAAAAAAGCATGAATTGTAAGGTATGCAATTTTTATATAATTTTATGTAGCAAAATACAAAATTTAAGTGAAATCGGTTGAATAGTTCCGGATAAATCGAATTTTAAAAATTTTATATGCTTAAAATGCAATTTCTAAGGAACTATTAGACTGATTTCTCTCAAATTTCGTATTTAGCCATGTAAAATTAAATTCTATACCTTGCAATTTAAAATGTTTTCGACATGGAATTGGATCTTTGGAAAAAAGAATTTCATAACTGTGTGCAAAAATGTCGCAATGCTCTGAAAAATTTCACAAGATACGGCGAAATAGGCAAAAAGTAAAATGAACACTAAGGGGTCTAAACTTAGGACGGTTCTCCTGCCCAAACTATGGGGACTATATTTCCCAAATTGCGGCAACCCCCTATATTTTGGTGGTCAGAAATCCAAATCAGCTTTTAAAAAAAAGGGAATGTTTATTCAGAGAAAATCCGTTTTTGTGTCTGATTTTGTATTTTAAAATATGGTATGCACTTATTAATTATCATGTTTGAAGTTACCCCCTCGAACCATTAAGAATGAGTTTGAGAACGTGAAGATCTGATCATTAGATCAAAAGTTATTCTGGGGGGGGGGCTTTTTTTTTCTTTTCTTTTCTTGGTGCACTGTACATCGCTTTTCCATTAGCAGATTAATATTAAACTGATCATTTCATGCAGAAATTCAAATTTCAAAATCAGATATATTAAGCATGGTTACATTTTTTTAAAAAATATATGTTCTAAAAAAAGTTTGAGTGCAGTTCGTATCAGAACGTTTTATTCTAATGAAAGTTTCAAATATTAAAGTGCGTTTCCTGCTTCACAAAGAAAAAGAAACAAAAAGAGGGTAATTATATCTATCTTTGGAAAAAGGTAAAACCATTCTAAGTTTAATAACCCTGGAATTTACACACATGTCATGGTAGTACTATTATCTACCGAACCATTTGTCACATTGTAAAAGGGAAAACCATCTTAATGAAACTACCTTCATTACCTGTGACTGCGTCAACATTCTGGCTGAATTTATGAATCCAATCACGTGACACGGGCACTAGAGGGGGGTCTCCTTCTTTATCTGCAGAGCCTATGCTTTTAAAAGATGCTATCGTCTTCAATCCTTTTAACAAAACGGCTATCCTTCATTTCCAGCAATTCTAATTGAGACGTTGGAACTAGGCAGATACAGATAGTGGGAAATGATAAAAGTTTTCACACCAAAGTCCTAAATCAAAACCGAGAAAGCAATTACGATTTAGTTTCGTTTCGGGGTCGGGTGGAGTTGCATTTTTAAAAGTTATTTCGCCAGAACTCGTTTGGAGTAAAATTATGCAGCGGAGAACGAAACATATAAATTTTGAATCATCAGTTTAATTTACTGAAAGTAAATCTTGTGGGTTTCTGCAATTCATACCAGGTTTTTATGAGTACTCTGCACTGCACATTTAATGAAATGCTTGTAGATTTTACAACTGAATGTTGGATTTTATTTCCTATTCTCAAACAGCTTCTTTTCATCTGTAAACATGTTTTCTTCTGAGAATGACCAAAGAGAAACATATGTACGGCAAGAAATTTAACTAAAGGCAAGTTAAGTAACACTATGGCACAAATTTAAACGTTATTTCTGTCACTTAGATGAAAACAAGTGATTCTGCATTAACAAAAGGTGCTTGATTCATATATCAAAACAAAGATGGTCCGTCACTTACTATTTTTGTTGGAGAAAAGCCGCCATGCTTAAAGTAAAATAAAATTTTCCAGCAGCAACCCGTTGGGGACTAGGGGTTCATGGAATTTAAGGCTCTACAATTTCGTAATCAACAGTCTGAGGGTGGCAAAGGGGTCAGCATTGAGCATTGGCAGCCTTTACTTCCCAGACTAGCTGTTGCCCATTGGTTTGAAGCTGGGTGGCCTTCAACCTGCCATAGGGGTTAATATTAATAAATAGTAGTAAGTTGTTGTTGCTCTTTCTAATGACACTTGGAGAAGCCAAGTTTGCCAGCCATTGGCGTTTTGCCAATTAAGTCAGGAAAGTGCGCTTGACAAGAGAGGGTGATAGAACGTTTTTGCTCAGAATCTCAGGAATAGATCGGAACATAACTCCTTCGTGAGACCACTTCCTTAATTTAGACAAGGGGGTGGGAATTTTTTTAAGATCTCAACTATACCCACGGTATAGTCGGTCTCCTCAACGAACGACCACAGGACCTTCGATTCCATAGATTTTACAAGTACGTATATCGCATGTTCTTGGTGGGTCTTAGTGGAGTCGAGGATCAAACCTCGGATCTTCTAGACTAGAGTCTGATTCTCTAACCACTGTGCTATCACGGCCTTCTAAATAGTAATATAATTTATTGATTACACCCCGGTATATTTATGTATTTTGTAGATAAATCTATTTGCAGAGTGTTTTGAAATTAATCTCGATGCATAAAATTTTGATAAATCAAAAAGTTATTGTCATATACGTAAAAAAAATAATTCACGCATTTAATTTTTCTAGAGTTTTTTATTTTATTATTTTTCTAATATATTTTCTATGTCTTTCATATATTCATCTTACTATATATTGCAAATTTCGTTTTTTTTTTCATTTATATTTGAATGCTTTAATTTTTCTTTTATTAAAATAAATCGTAGTGACTAATATAATGTTATGATCAACATAATATTGTTTCGGGGCATCCCTGGAAGGTTTAATTAAAAATTGTGAATTAATTACAATACTCGTTTTCCATCTATGGGGTAGGAAGTCTTGCATGACAGACATATAATACGCCATTTTTTAGATAGAAGATAATTTAATTCGAAGGTCCCTGATAATCACTGATCTTTTTCAATCACCATCATTTGAAATATGGTAAATTTTTTCTCAAAATATCGAGATAACAACAAATTTATTTTTTAAAACTAATTTCTTGGTAATATTTTCCGTATTAAGCCATTTGAGAAATTATATTGCCCTTAATTGCCGTATACAGAGTACTAAAACAGAGTTACACAATTTTCGTTCGTAATGTATGTTTAAATGCAGGCCTACTAAGATAGCCTAATATTAGTACGCCGAGGTATAAATCATTGTTACAGACTTTTCAGAGATTTTTTTTATATTTTTTAATTCTTTTTTTAAATTTTACGATATTTAAAAAAACCTCAATTAGACGAAATTAATTCTTCGTTTCGACGAATTTTTTTTCTGTAAAAAGAGACAAAAAAGAGTTTCTGTAGTCGTGCGTTAACAAATGAGAACCCCCGTACATAATGGTAACTCTACACTGAGAAAAAAAGTAGGATCAAAACTACCAGAATATGAAAAAAATTTAATATGCTTCCGGCTCTATGGGAACAGTAAGAAGCTAGGCAATTTTTACCGAAGTGCATTTAGTAAAACTAACAAAGGAATAATATTTTATAATATGTGATAATTGGTAAATGTGGTAATATTTAGAAATTTTATCACCATATTTCAGAGCAGGGTATAAAAACCATTAATTGGTTAAATTTACCTTTAAGTAATTTTGAAAACCAAATCTCCAGTAAACCATTACCATATGTACCAAATACCAAAATTATGTTTTTTTCTTCTTCCGTTTATTAGAAATGTTATTACCGTTCAGTACCATAATTTTAACAAAGTTTTTTGCCGTATGTATACTAGCAAAAAATCTAAATTTTTTTCACTTGCAAAATGGACTAAAATACAAGTTATACAAGTGCCAACACAGTTGTTATTTTTATCAAACTAAAAAAAAATATTATTTAATATAATTTTTTTTATAATTTTTGAAAAAATAATATTTTAATTTTGAAATACAGCAGAAAGAAACCTATATTTTTTTTCACTTGCGAAACATAATTCAAGCGTATTTTAAATAATGTATGAAATTCCTAATAAGTATTTTCTCATGCAATTGTAGGACTAAATATACCTTACATAACTTTTAAAATGCCAATACTGTTTCAGTTTTTATTATAATGTTAGCAATATAGATCGTCATTTTTAATAATTTTTGATAAACAAAATTTCGATAAAACGAAATTTTAAGGTTTTTCCTTTCGAGTTTGAATTAACGAGGTTTAACTTTAATTGCACTTAAATTCAAAGTTCGAATTTATTTTCGTAATTTGTTCACTTTCCCTTAATCATTGCTTCACAGGATCATTAGAATGAAAAGGATAAGAATGAAGAAAGGGGGATGAAAAGATAGTGATCCCACCTTAAATAAAAATCACCTTAGGTGCTAAAATTGTCAAGTAAACGAGACAACACCCGCGATACCGTAGTTCCAAAATGAAGCTCTTTTCTCAGCACTTCTTTCTCTACCCCTCTCCTAACTCCCCTTCCCGAGATCTCTTCCTCATTTTAATTTTTAAACATCGTCTGCCACGTACTTATCATTCGTCCGATAAGTCGTCTCCATCCTCTTTTAAAATGGGATTGGGATCATTAGAGGGTGATCATCATCTCTTTTCTCTTTAGAAGTGCGTGAGAAACAAGAGAGATTTTTCCAGGAATTTAACAACGAAGAGTAATGAATGGTTATGTGAATTGAGATTTAAGTATGTTTTAAGATATGAGGTGTATTTGTTTGAGGGTGTAAACACTTTATCAAAACGAAATTTACTTATATATTGGGAATAAAGTAAGTTAAATATCTTAATGTTGTGGTTGAATATTCGAATTATTCGAAATGTTTAAAAATAATTTTTGAATCTCACTATTGAGTACAATTTTTTTAAAGCAATTCTTTATTTTGAATAATGAAGTGCAGCAATTTCGAATAGTGACATAATGTATAGATCCTTATTAATATAGGTACCAATATTTGTATCAAATGTGTATTAATATTTTAATCGGTCTATAATTTGTGTAAATTTAATCTTTTTAAGAATGTTGCTAAACAAAAAAAATAATAATAAAAGTATGTGATTTTTTAATTTCAATAATTTTTTTTCATTATTTTAGATTTTTTTTTACATGAAAATGGAAAAAAAAGTGGAAAATATTATGGGGGAATTGTTGATCCAGTTCTATGGAGGCAGTCTTGGTATGGTGGGAATTTCTGGTACATTTGAGTCCTAGTGCAGATACACATCAAATAATCTGACTTTATTTAGGAAATATTTATAAAGGAAAAAAGTACGGCAATATCCATAAAAATAAAATAGAAAGCAGCATCTCCCTTAGTAGAGATAAAAAGATACATTCTTCAATTGTAACTATAAACAGTCGGACTTAGAAGCCCCTAGTCCTTACGCCAAGAATTTTAAATTACCATTGAATGAATTATTACTAACGGATACATAAGAGCATGGAAAGAGATCCAAAGTTGGCGAGTCATCAACAGATAATATAGCCCAAAACAAAGACAGCACCGTGTTATTAATATTAAATTTTAAATAAGCTGGCTACAGCATAATTACTAAAAATGACAGGGAGAATTTGATGTAATCCTGTAATCGAAACATTTTTGTGGTTAGAGAAATTAGCAATTTATTTAAAACTTAAAAAAAAAACAGTTTAATTAAAACTTAACAAATAAAAAAATAATGCACTCTCATCTACAATTCGACATGTCTGACTGACTGAATTAGCTGCTCATGAGCAGCTCGTTTTATTTTTTCAGTTGTCTAGTTGCAGGATATCATAATAGTACTTACTAGCAGCAAAAGAGCTCTTCATTTGTCTCCTTTTTTCAATTTCTTAAATACAGATACTGCTTTTAAATAAAAAGTAACCTTTAAATTTGCAACGCTCATTTTTTTAAATTTCAAAATGGTTTCATGAATTGCTGAATCAGTAGAAAAGAAAGACTAATTGATCAGTCAAAATTATTCAAAAATTCTTAATTAATAAACTTTCTTGGGCAACGAGGTCTGGTCAGCAGGATGCATTTTTCGTCGGCAGAATACACGGCATTTGGAAAAGTATGAAAATTCAAGGTCTTTATTCGGTAAAATACTATGTACGTAAAAAGAGTAATTTTTTTTATTAAACATAACATAGTAAATGTGAGAAATATAAAATAAATGATAATAAAAAAAAAAATTCGAGTTCACATGAATTCTTTTTGATTCCACTTAAAGTTTAATCATTTTTGTAATGCATATATTTGTGGGATAAATTTTTTTGATAGTAAATGTTTTTGGCAATAAATTTTAACAATATGGGAGTTTGACTTCTAAATAAATACTACTTTTCAATCTAAACATTTTTAAAGATTACTTATTTTCTTTGTTGTATGCATATTTTCTGAAAAAAAAAAAAAAAACATAATTTAGAACACGTAAACGTGGAAACTCCCATATTTTCCTTATCTAAATCAACAAGCCGAAAGTCCTTTTTGCTATACGTTTTTAAAAAGGTAAAGAGCCTCCGAATATACACATTAAAAATGCTACAAACAAAATAGTATTTGCACCCATGATAATCATCTAATGGAATAAATTTATTTTAGTATAAGACAGAACATAACCAACAGGCTTAATTAATCTATGCATACCCCATAAACATTTTCCAAGCGAATGTTGATTATTTCACGAGTTTCTATAAATAAGATCGAATTGAAATTTTATAAATATTTTCAGTTATGGTCTAAATTTTGTATTCAAAACCCTCTAAAGAGTGCTTGTCCTTCTATTCTGATAATAATTCCCACTCAAAATTTCATTTACAGAATAACATTAAAGCAGGCTGGAAGTCTCTTGTGGATCGAAATATTCCCCAGAAAGCAGGAAATAATTCAGAGCTTCAGTGGCTCCAGAACAACCTCAGAAATTTTAATTACTCTCGATTACTTCCCACAGACTATTCTTATCCAGTGTATATATATCCTTGTTCATGTATCCTTGAAAGCCAGTCAATCTATCCTGATGCCCACTCCCTTTGTGGTACAACTTTCCGACCCCTTTTCCCCAGAGTCCCATCATCCTGACATGGATGGAAAACTCTGTAAGTATCATTAGACGCGCAACTCACTAAACAATCCGACAGGAATAAATGGAACTTGGCTCATCATAGACAAAATCTTTAATGAATTCAGTTTTCTGTCCGCTTGAATAATCGCTTGTCCACGTGTCTTGTGTACTAGAAACTTTCCTCGAATCTGACCAATGAAGGACCAATGTCACGCACAGGTAAGTTTCCTACCTAGTGGGAGGGTGTGAAATTCATCAAGTCAGGATCTGGACCATGGTTCGCTGAATTTGACTGGCAAACTTTTCTCGTTTCGCTTCAGGAATGGTGTGAAATGATTTTTTTTTTAAAGCAGCGGTCATTATGGTTTCTAAAAACATGAGTGCCAGGAATATATACTTGATTTTTGTGAAAAATAAGTGGGAACGGCAAAGGATAGCTACTTGCAGGAGTATTTAGAGGATATAAATAGTTATTAAGCTGACAAAAATGAATGCCATGCGTTCATAAGTTTTGGAAATCTGAAATATGTGTTTTTAAGTAATTATACTGTTGTTTGAGCGAGCGTGTAATTTTATTCAAAAGTCATTGTCTCCTATCTGTTTTGGAATTGCTAATTACTCATTCCTATGGATATTGTTCTCAAATCTAAATGATAAATAGACTAATATGTCTGAGGAACTTCTCTTTTAGTTAAATATAATTTAAAGTATGGATCATAATTGATGGATCATGCAAAAAAATTTGTAATTTGCGTAACTTTGAACCTATTTTTAAATAAATTTTTGTTAGATCCAATACAAGACCAGTAATAGTCAAATTTTTAATTTTTCTTCTTCTTTTTGTTCTGTCTTCATGACGTGAATGTTATTTTAAACATTGTCAGGTGAAGTGGTCTAGGTCTGAACTGATATTTCCTGCTTGAGTTTTTATGCTGCTATACTTCAAGCATCTTTGTCGCTTCTTTCAATGTGCTATAATTTGTGAAATAGCGTCCGATTTGAAATTATTAAGGTACAACTCCACATTTAAATCTGAAGTGGAATCAATTTAGTTATTTCACATATTTGGTTCAATAACTAAGTTTCAGTTATTATTCTCAATGTAAATTACGTGTAGAAAAAAGGTATAGTCAAAACTACCCTAGAATATGGTAAAATTTACCGTGTTTCTAGCTCTTTGAGAGTACCAAAAAGCACTGTAATTTTTACCGAAGCGCTTTGGTAATAACTTTTAGTAACATTAACAACAAAAAAAATATGATTGCTGTATGCTGTAACTTACGTTACTTCTATACTGTAAATGTGGTAAAATTTGGTAATTTTATCATGATATTTCACAAACAGGCATAAAAATCACTTTTTTTTCAATGGCAGATTCTGAACTTTTGTTCTTCACCTCAGAAGATGCCGGAAGTGAACCTAAGTCACGGAGGCGAGCAACATTACCAACCCCACAGATACCCGTTCATTAGGTGGGCCACATTCACTCATCAGAGGATAACATACAGAGAGAAACCCCGATGCCCTGAGCGGGATTCGAACCCCGGACACCTGGCCGTCACATAAAGATCATTTATTTGGCTAAATTTCAGTTTTGCATTTTTACTAATAATAAGAATTATAATTTTTAAAAGCCACAATTTCAGGTAAAACGTTAGCAAAATTTACTACTTTAATGGTTTAAACAGTGCACATTTTCATTGAATTAGCAGTATTATAGTTTTTTTTTTCTCACCATACAAGAATAGTAATTTCACCAGAATTTTTTTTCTCTGTGTAGGAATCTAGAAATAGAAATGATTTTCCTTGTTTTTAATTCAAAACAAAGTTGAAATTTGGTAAATGTGGTAAAATTTAGTAATTTTATCATGATAACTTAGCATAGAAAAAAACATTTATTCGGTTAAATTTACTTCTGAATTTTGTATATTTTACTATATGTGTGGCACTAAGAACTATAATTTTAAAAACCAGAATTTCCGGTAATCCGTTACCATATAAACAGAAAAAATACCAAAAGAATGAGTTAAATGTAGTTAATTTTTGTTTTATTAACCAAAATTATGTTGTTGTTTATTTTACCAGAAATGTCATTACCATACAATGCGGTAATTTCACCAGCATTTTTTTCTTCGCGTACATTTCGATGTATTTAATGTGTTTTTCTTTAATATTAAAATTTAAAAAAAGACTTTAATTCAATTTTTTTTATTACAAAGAGCATTCACGACTACTTTGAAAGACGCGGCGACCTAAATTTAGGACGTGAATTATGAACACATGAATTGAAAATTGGTAATAACTGAAATTAAATAAATTACCACTCACTCACATGCTATACTTTTAAAATAAACAACTAAACTCAAAATATCTCTCAAAAATTGCCCATACCTCGTTAAAAGCCATTTCATTGGCTCATCACCCATTTCGTGAGAATTTAGAATTGATACCGGCATATTTTTCCACTCCCTCCCCGGCTCTTCTCCCCTTAAAGATCCCTTCTAGAGCATTTTGATCCCCCCCTCTTTTAATATCGTGGCTGGAAGGAATGAATATTAAATCGATTTCTTTCCCCCTCACCCCATGCTTTATCGTCATTGGTTAGTCCATTTAAAATATTAACCGTTGCCTAGAGACGTGGGTTTGTGTTTTGGTTGGACTGGTGCCACGATTCAGAAATGACAATTGATCTATCTGATTTTTTTTTTTTCATTCTTTACTGTAGTTGATTTGAGGTTTTTAAGAGAAAATTTGTTTTTCGATTTATTCGTGCTTTTAAGATTTACTGATAAACAGGAATATACTATTTTGTTAAAGGAGACGAGAGTTAAGTATAATAGTTCCACTTTTTAAACTTTCTTCAAAAATGTAAAACAAAGCATCGAATAATTGATTTTACTATTAAAGTTATTTTTTATGGTAGAATTATAAATTAGTGCTAAAATTGTTTATTTTTAGGAAGTAGTGAAGAAATTAGAATACTATTTTAGAGGAATATTCCGTAAGGTTTACTCTATGAGTACATTAAGAATTGAAAAATTTCGAATAAAATTTTGATTTACTGATAAACAGGAATATACTATTTTGTTAAAGGAGACAAGAGTTAAGTACAATAGTTCCACTTTTTAAAATTTCTTTAAAAATGTAAAACAGCATTGAATAAGTGATTTTACTATTAAAGTTATTCCTTATGGTAGAATTATAAATTAGTGCTAAAATTGCTTATTTTTAAGAAGTAGTGAAGAAATTAGAATACTATTTTAGAGGAAAATTTCGTAAGGTCCATCTAATTGCAGTACATTAAAGATTGTAAAATTTTGAATGTACTCATGGAGTAATGTAAATTGTAAAATTTCATACATAATTCTTTTAAATCTGTTATACTAACTCCGCCAGATTTACTCCAAATACCCATCAACATAGTTAGTTAAATGTTTGTTAAATTAGTTAAATTATTTACATACAGATTGAATCATTAATTTGATATTTAAGTTAAATTAAGTTAATTAAGTTAGACTTGCACAAATTTTCGAACTTCGATTTGTTTCTGATATATACACCCCAGTGTTGAAACAAAATTACACTGTAAAAAATTCATATCAAATTACGATAAGAAGTGCCAGCACTCAGGGTGCCGGTACTTTTTACCTTAAAATCCATTTTTACCGGAATATGCTACGGAGCAAAAACAAATCTGTTATACCGTAGTTTTCAAAGTAATAATAAACTTAAAATAACTAAATAGCTTTAGCTAAAAAATATTACTGCAAAAATTATGGCATACATTTTTAATGTAAAAATGGATAAATTGTTATTTAACAATTTTTCCGAGAAATTTCTAACAGTTTAAGGAAAAAAATCTACTTCAAAAACAATATTTTCTTTAGTTATGCAAATACATTTTGCTATAAAACGAATATTTTCTACCGCAAATAAGTAATTTTTACTATGTAACGTATAATTTCAGGCAAAAAATAATTATTTTCTACCACGAAACAAATACGTTCTACATTGTGACTATAAAATCAATGTCAATGTTGTGATTTTTATTTGCCATGATTACAAATGAGACAGCATTTGCGGAAAGATAACACTGGTGAATCAATTTCTTGTTCCATTTATTCAAATAGTACTTGATCTTGCCTAATTTGGGTGGGATGATTTCAAACTTGAAATTGGTTTTGCTTCTAGATTTTTTCAAAGAACGTTAATAGTCTAGTTTCAGTTGAAATGTTTATTTTCAAAAACGTTTTATATTACAAGGGGTGGCATAAATGTTGAAGCAAAATTCTATAAGAGATAGTGCACATCATCGCGATTAAAATAGCAAAAAACCCATGCCCGGAAATATCGTCGTGAGTAGTTGGGGCGCTTTCCTGTTATGACCTAATCAGAACCACAGGAAGAGACAATTTATAATAGGGGAGAGTTCCTAGAGGCGTATGACGAAATTTTCGGGCAAGGGTTACTATGCAATTTTATTCCTGATGATGTGCCCAAACTCCCCTAGAAGCTTGTCGCAACATTTTTGGGACTCCATGTTGTATATAAAGATTTTGAACGTAATATCGAATAAAGAATAGAATAGAATAAATTAGAATAAAAATGTCATTAAAAGAAAGCTGTATCCTGGTGAGAGAAACCGATTTGCTGCTTTGAAATCAGCGACGTGAAAATATCCAAGATCAGTAAGAAATTCCAAGATCAGAAAAAAAATTGTTCCCGATTGTAGTTTTTTCTATTAAAATTTTGTTGTATAGTTTTATTACAACGTCTTGATGCATCGTGAAACTGATAGCAGTTTTTGTCTATTATGATCAGATATGAAATTGTACAAATGCAAAGTTTGTTCTTATAAAAATTACAGAGCTAATTATTCAAATTTCAGTTTACATTTTACCATTCATAAGCCATTTAATTCATAAAGAAAACTGTTTAAGCCACAAAGGCAATTACAGACTCATTTCTCGCTATTCCTCAGCTACGCAAAACTACGATCAAGGGGAGAAAAAAAACTGGTAATTTTTTTATTTATTTGCGTTCTTGAAGAGGGAGAAAAGTAAAACCTCATTTTTAACAAACATGCGATAATTACCTTTCTTGCTACCCATAACACAGGTAAACAATAGGGTTCTCAGGTGTCGTGAGATTGTTTTCGTAATTCGTGGGTGAACTTAAAAGTTCGAGAAGGTCAAACTCATTTACAAAATACTTCAAAAATACCTTTACCATCTTAGAAAATTTTCCGTAACAAAAACTATTAAAAAAAAGATGTTTTGAGTTATCCTTATAACTTAGTGATTTCTTCTGTTCATAAATACTACATTCTTTACTCAACTTGCAAAGTTACCCAAGTCAAAATTTTCCCATTGGTGTTCCATTGATGGACAATCATAATCTTGATGATTACCACCAATAATTCCATCATGAACCATTATAATTTTTGATAGTAACCAAAATAAGTAACCATCACCCCAATGTAGTGATTCGGACTTATTTATGACTGTCCAACGAAAGAATAGCAACTTGTTTTGATGGCTTCTTCATGTCGAATCATCAGAAATTTCTATCATAGTTTCTTAGAAATCAAATGATGGAGCGATCATGAACCACCATCATCCCAATGTAGGAATTCGAAATAATTTTTGATGGACCAATATAAAAATTTTTATTTTTATTTTTTATTTTATATTTCTGAGAACCAGCAAGAATTTCCATTAAACAATCATGAAAATGCATAGTTAGAACCAAAGATCATCACAGATCATCATAGATTGTAGGACAATGAGAGTCAAACTTCTCTTGATGGTTAATCATCATAGTATTAAAGTAGTATTTTCCATCATGAAATGATGGAAGTTTGTTGGTATATCAAAAACCATGGACGCATAATGGAAAATGTTGAACGATGGTGACCATCAAATTGATGTTGGACCATCGTGAATGTTACTGAAACCAATATAAACCATCAAAATGTTTTGATGAAACCATCAAGAATTTTGACTTGGGTAGAATGCACTCATCAATACTTATCATTACTATTGTTAAATTATTTCAATTTTACGCAATTTAGCTTATTTAGAGTAACTAATTGTGTTTATACATATTTAAGGGATTTTCAACGAATCACCGAGCAACTTTTTAACGGAAGCGTGCTCTTGGTGGTCAGTAAGTATCGGAGTTTTATGCTTCAGGCTACAGACTGGACATGACTTTCTCTGGTTATCTTTTCTGGAGATTCTAACAATGTTTTGTGTGAAGAGTATGTTGACTTGAATGATGGGCATCTCTGGAGCTGTCCTGCCTTGCAAGAGACCGATATTTCCTTTGTTTTTAATTCAAATCAAATATAAGTTTGTTAAATTTCTGCTTAGATTAAAAAAATAAGGTCCAAGTATGCTTATAAGAAATATATTTTTTATTTCAAACTTACTTTCATTGACTATGCACGGTATTTCTTTAACTTCGTGAATGACGAATATCAAATAATTCTTTAGAAATGCAACAATTGGGCATCTGCAATTCCAAATACATTTTTTTTTTATAGAGAATTCATCACTATATTCTCTGTATTCTATTTATACCCTAGAACATTTGAATATTGAAAATGTCTTAAAATTATCAACAGTGAATCGGCATGTTCAGATAAGATAATATAAACTGAACTTTAATCAGTGCTGTAGGTGGAAAAAATTATTTAGGGGAACTCACCTTTTTATAGCGCTTATGTTATGGTGTCATGTCATTGTTATGTTAAAAAACGACCAATTTAAATTACTTAGCTAGCTTCAATTATAAAAAGAAGACATTGATTTTATAAAAAAAGGAGATTTACTGTTAAATTGCATTATTCTTATTTTTGATACATTGACCAAAAAGGCTGTTGATAAAATAATTGCATAATATAAATGAGAAAGTACCAAATTCTTCATTAGCACTTGAAAAGTACAATGACTATTTATTTGTTAAAAACACTGCCTTGATAGAAAGCAGGTAAAATATGTATATATGTTTTGAAATGCAGACCAAGGTTGTCATTTACCGTAACAAAACTATTTACCGTAAGTATAGATTATTTTATGACATATATCTAACCATTTTATACCAGCAACTGAGCCACCGCGGCTTTATGGAGAAAATCCGATGCTTGGAGAAAATCCGAACAATACCACGATTCAGTAAGGTCCAAATGTTTAAACAGTGTACTTTAAATACAAAATCATTAACTCTTGGCTGGTATTATGGCGTATACAAATTAAGAATTTTTCTTTTTTTTACAGAACAATGGAATTTACATTACAGAAAAGGAAGGGCTATTGAAAACAAAAGAAATCCATGAAAAAATGATAAAACATTGAGAGGAAATGTTCCGTTCAGTATTTTTTTCATATCGTGACAATACCCCAGAAAACAACAACAAAAAGCATCTTCAGAAAGATAGCCATCGATCTTAGAAGCAAAACGGGAAATGACACACAGTGTCAAATCAAAGAGGAGGAGGAAAGGGAAAAAAACCGCCATTATTTCGAAAAAAAGCCATTAGTTCTCAGAAAACACATCCCAAACTGAGATAGATCTGAAAATATCGGTCTCATCCGCTAGCATCCCTGCCGTCCTCCACTCCAGGGATCATTAGAAGCAAACGGAAGGATGCCCAAGAGCAAAGGATGCTGAGAAAATGACGTTCTTTTCATTCTTGTATGACGACAGTTTCGCTTTTCACAACTTTTTCCTTTCATCTCTTGAGAAGTTGATCCCCTGTGGTCTGTATCCTTTAAGCTTAATGTTTTCTTTTCAATAGACAGCATTACTAGAGTATTTCTCTCTCTAAAATTCCATCGCATTTTTTTCTCCAACAAATATATCATATTTTGTAGTATTTATACTAAAGTAAAAAAAATTTTTTTTTTTATAAAATTTTTATAATTTCCGTCAAACAATTTTTGTGTTGAAAAAAAAGTAATTATCAATGAAATCAAAATTTCAGTATTTAATAAAAAAATAATAAAAAAACTCATTTTATTTGGAATTTAATATTTCTATTCCTGTAGGGAGACCATTTATAATATTCTTAACTGTAATATTAGTATGGAATCAATCGAACCATATAAATTGTTCTAAAATTAATTTCAAATGAATCCAATTAGATATAATACATAAATGTAGTCATAATTTTACGTGAACCATTTTTTCCACTATCACTAATATATAACTCTTAAATATAATTTCAATATACTATAAATTCCACTATATAGACTTGAAAATACTAGCCACGTATCAAATGAAAAAAAAAAAAGTGGTGACTTAAATAAACAACCGATCACATTTTTCACTCTTTTTTTCTCCTTTTTGAATTTTTTTTTATTGCGCATCGAATTTTCTTCACTGTGAAGTCAAGTCAATATGTTTAACTAAATTTTGGCACTTATTTTTATTTTATTTATTTTTTTTTAAATCTTTAAATTAACTTTTTATAGTCGTAGATTGTTTCTAATAAGATTTTTTTTAAGAAACATAATTTAATCCAAGCAAAAAAAAAAAAAAAAGGAAAAGTAAGGGTATTAAATGAATAAGATCTATCAATATTGGTCACTGGCTTATAAGGTTTGAAGAAAGAGTGGTTACTAAGTTATGGCCACTAGCTATTAATTAATAATTAAGACTTTCATGTCTACCATCATACATAATGCCTGACTATAAACAAAATTTTAAATGTAACTAATTTTATACAATACATAAATATAATGACAGTTTTAAATGAATTCAATTGTGCATAATAACTCAATGTAACAGAACAAAAAAATGAATAAAAATATAGATAATGCCTGAACACAACGGAAATATGAAACGACACATAATACGCTTAAAACCTATGTATGTAGTGTTAATATGTATGTAGTATGTATGTACTATGTATGTAGTGTAGTAATAATATGTAGATTACACTACACTGTTAAAATTTTCAACTTAAAATTATGGTAAAATAACTGGCAGCTGTCTGTCCATCCGATTAATCGTTAAGTTTACGGTAAAGAAAATTCTCTTCCTTTATGGTTTTGAAACCATTTTCAAAAAGTACAGTTATAAAACCATGAATACAAAATTATAAAGTTTTTTAACCATTTACAACTAGCATTTTTCATAAAAGTGAAAATAATTAATTATTTAAATAGACATAGCAGGTCGGCATTCTGTAAGGTAATAAGCATTGGAGAGTGCGGAACATTGGAAATTCTTCATGTGTTGAAAGGAAAGGAGGAAATATTGTGGTGTCTAGACTAGGATTCGAACTCCAGTTCTGCCGGTTATGAGATTGACAGATAAGCTCGCTCGGCTATGATATGTACTCAGTTGCAAAGAATTAAGTTGCTTCATTAGGTGGTTCCAGTTGGTGAGATAAGATTCTGGCTGTTTAACCGTATTAGGTGAAATTAGTTAATAAACAGTTTTTCTCAAACTTAACAGCATTTTATTTATGGTTATTTGACTGTTTTGATTAAATATGGTAAAATAACCATTTACTAAATTGTTATTTAACCATTTTTTCCGAGAAATTTCTAACAGTGTAGGGAACAATTTTTATTTTTTATTTCGCTCTTTTATTTCTTATTTTACTTTTTTATAATTATTATAATAATTTTTTATTATTTTTTTTGTTTTCTGTTGTATAAGATATTTTAATGGATCTTGGATACTTTCACGTCGCTGATTTCAAATCTACAATTGATTTCTCTNATTAGAAGCAAACGGAAGGATGCCCAAGAGCAAAGGATGCTGAGAAAATGACGTTCTTTTCATTCTTGTATGACGACAGTTTCGCTTTTCACAACTTTTTCCTTTCATCTCTTGAGAAGTTGATCCCCTGTGGTCTGTATCCTTTAAGCTTAATGTTTTCTTTTCAATAGACAGCATTACTAGAGTATTTCTCTCTCTAAAATTCCATCCCATTTTTTTTTCTCTAACAAATATATCACATTTTGTAGTATTTATACTATAGTAAAAAAAATATTCTTTTTTTCATAAAAAATAAAATTATTTCCATCAAACAATTTTTTGTTTGAAAAAAAGTAATTATCAATTAAATCAAAATTTCAGTATTTAATTTAAAAGAAAAAATTTATTTGGAATTTAAAATTTCTGCTCCTATAGGGAGACTATGTATAATATTTTTAACAGTAATATCAGTATTGAATCAATCGAACCATATAAATTGTTCTTAAATTAATTTCAAATTAATTCAACTATATATAATACATAAATGTAGTCATAATTTTATGTGAGTCATTTTTTCCACTAACACTAATATATAACTCTTAAATATAATTTCAATATATTATAAATTCCGCCATATAGACTTGAAAATACTCGCCACGTGTCAAATGAAAAAAAAAGAAGAAAAAAAAGTGGCGACTTAAATAAACAACTGATCACCTTTTCCACTTTTTTTCCCCTCCTTTTAGAAATTTTTTTTATTGCGCATCGAATTTTCTAGCACGGTGAAGTCTTACGTTTAACAAAATTTTGGCACTTATTTGTTTCTTTTTTTTTTCTTTCAATTTTTGAATAAGCTTTTTACAGCCGCAAATTGTTTCTAATATGATTTTTTTAAGAAATATAATTTAATCCAAGCAAAAAAAAAAGTAAGCAANTTGAAATTTAATCCAAAAAAAAAAAAAAAAAAGGAAAAGTAAGGGTATTAAATGAATAAGATCTATCACTATTGGTCACTGGCTCATTAGGTTTGAAGAGAGAGTGGTTACTAAGTTATGGCCACTGTCTATTAATTAATAATTAAGACTTTCAGGTCTACCATCATACATAATGCCTGATTATAAACAAAATTTTGAATGTAACTAATTTTATACAATACCTAAATATGATGACTGTTTTCAATGGATTCAATTGTGCATAATAACTCAATGTAACAGCAACGTAAAAAGAATAAAAATATAGACAATGCCTGAACATAACGGAAATATTAAAAGACTCATAATACGCTTAAAACCTATGTTTGTAGTGGTACTACCAAAGGAATCCGAATATATAAACTGCTT
Organism: Parasteatoda tepidariorum; assembly: GCF_043381705.1. Lineage (NCBI taxonomy): Eukaryota > Metazoa > Arthropoda > Arachnida > Araneae > Theridiidae > Parasteatoda > Parasteatoda tepidariorum. The sequence continues at coordinate 24,312,306 of NC_092211.1, read as the reverse complement.
AACTATACAAACAAATTTACATGCATCCACTAAATATCATGCTCAAATGTACATATATTATTCTCTATTGTTTCGATTAAACCGTAATTTATGAATAATTGTTATAATTTATAGATTACACTTGGGAAAAATTTTTATTTTTTATTTTATTTTTTATATTTGTCATTTTTATTTATTTATTTGTTTTCTGTTGCATAAAATATTTTAACGGATCTTGGATATTTTCACGTCGCTGATTTCAAATCTACAATTGATTTCTCTTTCCAAGCTATGCTTTTTCTTCTTCTTTTTAACTTATCTTACGTATCAATTTTCAACTAACGAATTCTTCGAAAATTGAATAAATATAATAAATTTATCAGTACCAAATTACAACAAAAAAGTTAAATATAAACAGCTTTCATAATAGAAGAACAAAATAAAGAAAAAAAAACCTTAATATAAGATCATCCGATTTAAAATTCATTCCAGATTCGAGAAATTCGAACCCAGTTTTTTTACCTTTCCATTTTGAGAATATTCCATTTTCGCTTTCTTCCTCGACCCCATCTGTTTTCTCATTGGCTGAAATCGATACCCTAAGTGCATTTAGGCGAGGTTCTCTCGATCTTTTGTCTGAGAATAAAATGTCGGTGTCGAGTCACGCAGAGACCTCCCACGTAAATATATTGTAACTAGAGAGAACCTAAAAGAAAAAGGAGATCCTTATCAAATTTTAAGAGGATACTTTCTTACATAAGAATGTTAGATAATAAGTTATTATTATTGTTGCAAGAAACTTGGAGATTGTAGTTGTTGTAAGAAGATACAATAAATATATTTATTATTTTGTATTTTCTTCCTTAAAAGAATTTCCTTTAAATTTAAATTATCTTATTTTTTATTATTTTGTTTTATTTTATTTTATTTTATTTTATTTTATTTTATTTTATTTTATTTTATAACCGTCTCTGAACAACCGATCCAATTTTGAGTTTACGACTATTAATGTTCAATTCTGTAGCCTTGTGATTTTGAATCCAATCCTGAAGACAAGGGAACTCCTGGATCAAGTGTTGGGAGAAATTAGAAATTTCTCCTTCGTGGAGGATTTTTTGATGGAATTGACTCACATTTGTGCTACAGCAGGGTTTCTTAACCTGTGGTTCATGAACCATGAGTTATATTTTGGGGGTCCGCNATGTTAGATAATAAGTTATTATTATTGTTGCAAGAAACTTGGAGATTGTAGTTGTTGTAAGAAGATGCAATAAATATATTTATTATTTTATATTTTCTTTCTTAATGGAATTTCCTTCAAATTTATATTAATTTATTTCATATTATTTTATTTTATTTCATTTTATAACCGTCTTTAAACAGCCGATCCAATTTTGAGTTTACGACTACTAATGTTCAATTCCGTAGCCTTGTGATTTTGAATCCATCCTTGAAGACGAGGGAACTCCTGGATCAAGTGTTGGGAGAAATTAGAAATTTCTCCTTCGTGGAGGACTTTTTGATGGAATTGACTCGCGTTTGCGTTACAGGAAGAGGAAAACCCCAAAACCTTCCACAGTTAGCCTGACGGCAATGGGACTTTACGCTATGATTCGTCTACCACTGGGGATAGGTGCGAGTCGGGTGTGGAATTCGAATCCACCAGCCATCTTTGGGATTCGAAACCGGGTCGCCTTATTGGGAAACGACGAGTGTTTTAGTCCCTGAGCAACCACGGCTCCTCTACAAAATTATTCGAAAAAAAAATTGTGAATAATCTTCTTTCGTTCAACGAGATCTTTTCCCACACAGTCGTGGAACAATTCGTCGTGAGCACAATCCACCGCATAGAGAATTCATGTAAATTGCGCCGTCGACGAATTGTCACCACGACGAAAATTGTTAGCGAGCATGGTCGCCTCGTCAAATTGTGCCCTAGACGAACTGTCGCCGCTACGAATTGTGTACGATGAACCGTTTCGCGAGGAATTTTGCACCACGAATTGAGGCGACATTATTTCTTGTATGAGTTATGAATTTATTAATTAATAGTCTATGAAAGACATTCCCACATAGCACAGATTGTCAACAGCGACGTCATAAGAAAGTCAAAAATGGTCACAGCAGTCACATTTTGAATTGTCCTATCGAGGTCATAATGTGAATTTAATGCCACCCTGTTTTGCGATATCTCATAAAAGCCTTCATGAACATTTATTGTGACTTATGTCACTTGATAGTCACAAATATACTTTACTGGTACTAAAGTCTCTGAGAAACTTTGTTGCACCTTTGATCCCTTGAAAGTCATGTGAAAACTATTTCACGACTTGTCTTTCTGAAGTTGGAGTATTTCTTGAGACTTGTCTCACTAAAGTTAGACCAGTTACTTGAAAGTCTTGTAAGTGTGTGAATATAATAGTCTTGGAAGTCTGTGAATCACAATAGAGTCATGAATAGTCACAATAGTTACATTCATGTGTGACCTTTTTCAAAAGCCTCCAAAGGCATTTCAATATAATTTTGAAGAAAAGAAAATTGTTTCCGTAAACGTGTTTGTTGAAAAATAATGTACATACACTGACTTTCGCAGTGTCAGGAAAAAGAAATTTTAAATGTTAATATACTCCTTGTCCAAATTACCGAACAATATTTAAGTAAATCTATTTCAACGTTGTCTTTTCCTTTTGCTTTTAAAATCGATGAATACACTTGCATTTTCTTTAATATTCATGTTAGAAATTTCAAATTTTACACAGCAGTTATAGCCACAAGCGTTGACAAGATTTATTTTATTAAAAAATATTATTGCAGAGCTAGAAAAGTTTTCGAGCGAACAAAAACATAAACTAAGAATTTTTGTAATCTTTTTAAATTTGAATAAAGTACTTTAATTCTATTTTGAATACAGTTGGATTAGTATGGATAATGTTTGCACTTAAAGATTTATTTTCAGGAAAAAATGGAGACACAAATTCAATAGAGTACAAAGCGCTTTGCATTGAAGTATATATTGGGATCAGACATTTTTGTGTTTCTTAAATAATCGGTAATTTAAAATGCAAATTATAATTAGTGTAAACAATTTTAGTTTTAAAACTTATAAAAATGTAGATGGAGAGATTGTCAATAGGTGAAAATTACTTAAAAGAGTAAAAATCTAATTGATATTCGTTCGAAAAAAGCAAACGATTTTAAAAATGCGAACTACAGCTGCCGTCATTTTTTAACCGTCAACGTATTTTTTTTTTCTTCTAATGAGTGGCTCAAATTAAAGAAGCTGATGCTTTGATGCTATTATTTAAAATTGAACCTATATTCGTCCGTAAAAACTATATTACAAGATTAAAAGTCATTGATTTGTGTTGAATCTGTTGAAAACGATTATATATGATTCTTCTTTATAAAAGCTTTGTTCTACTTATGTTATTTGTTAGCTGTTGATTTTTGGTGATGTTTAGTTTCTTAGTTGTAAGGTATTACTTGGTGAAGAAGGACGAACAACTGGATACTCAATGCCAGATTTTTAAAAATGGCAGCCCCTTTAACATTGTTCGTTTGGATATAGAAACGAAGAACTCATATAATAATTTTAACCACGATGATGTCACCAAAAATTGAATATTTCAAAAATGTGGTCACTTCAGTTGAATGTTGTATTTAAACTCGGGGAAGTTTTGATCCTTTTATGGTTTGGTTAATAGCCATTGTATTCCAAGTCTGTGGTTTCTGGGCTTTCGCAGTGGTTATTTTACAAAACAGAAATTGATTTCTCAACTTCGTAAGCTCCATTTTGTTCGACCACGCAACAAAAAAAGAAAAGTCATATAAAAGAGGTAAGTCCTAATTTTTTTTTTGCATATAAGATCTTATATTATAAAATACATTAGTGATTTGTGATTTAAGGTTAATTAGAATAAGTTCGTGTTTTAAGATTGATGATTAAAGAAAATTGATACGGTTTGAATTCACTTTCGAATTTAAGTCAGTTTAATTTCTTTGTTAAGAGGTTTGTTCGCTTTCTAATATGTTTTGAGTGTTTGTTTTTTATTGCTAATTTTTGCACATTTTTTAAATATTTGAATTTTTTTTTTCTCTAAATACATAAATTTTTGAAAAATTAAGAATTTAAATATTTCAAGTTTCATTTTAATTCGAAATCTTGTTGGGATTCTTTTACAGCAAATGTATGCTGGGTTCCGAAATTATTTTAATGGTTCAATTTACACTCACCACATACAATTATCTATTTAATATTAGAATAAATATATAAATTTTTAACATTATCAATACTGATTTTTCAAAATTAACTAAGCTTATTAGAATGTAGTTATTGCAATCTATACCTCATACACATAATTTGTAAGTATTGTAAGCCAATTTATCTCTGCAAACGCAACTGTTTTTATTGGCGCAGGAAAATAAATTATATAAATGTCTTCGTTAACGATTTTTTTTTTTTTTTTGAAATTTTTCATAAAAATATTTTTTACGAAAAAGTTTATACAATATAAAAAATATCTCAATATTTATTAAGTTTTTTTAGTTGCATTAGTTAAGTTTTTTTAGTTAGTTAGCTTAATAGTTTTTACGGTATTTTTTACCGTTTACGAATCCCGAATTTCTTACAGTATATAAATTTTTTATTCAGCTTTTTTACTAGCATATTTCATTATTCATTATTTATACTTCATTTTTTACAATTTAGTAATTGCAAGTTATAAATGTATTATTCAAAGATCTATAAGTAAATCAGATTAACTTGTAAAAAGTAGACTGAATCAAAGAAAGACATTTAAGAATTTTCGATATAACATTTTATGGTGTATTGAGTGACCAAGATAATGTTATATCAATAGCTTGTTATTATATTGTAAATAATTTCGACACTTGTGTTGAAGCAGAATGTTAGATATAAGAGATTCTTTTTCCAGAATATTTATAAAATTATTCGAAAAAATATTTTATAATTTGTTAATAACTTAAAAATTTTGAATTTTCAATTAGTGTCCTATCAACGAAGCTTGATTGGTCATTGGTTGAGAAGTCATAGAAAATTAGATCCTTAAGGAATTTTTTTAATAACACTTTTTAATGAGTGTTCAGTGCTTTACTTCTTCTTTCAATTAGTTCAAGTCATTAAAAAGTATTTTGAAAATAAACGTATGACTTTAATAAACTATTAATTTATTAGTTAATGACATGGGGATGGATTTTATTTTTCTGTTCTCTATTGTATGAGATGTTTTAACAGATATTAGATATTTTCGCATCACTGACTTCAAGTCTGTTATCGATTTCTCTCTGAAGGCTACAGTTTCGATACCATTTCATAATATAGTTCGAAAAAGTTTCAAGTTTGAAGGACCGACAATAAATCATACCAAAAAGCTTGGTAATTTTTACCGAAGTACTTTGGTATTGGTTGTTATAAAATTAACAATAAGATCCATTTTTAAAATATGTGATAAAATTTGGTAAATGGGGTCAAATTCTTTAATTTTATCGTGATAGCTTAGAGCATACTGCATAGAAACTGTTTATTCTGTTAAATTTTCTTTTCAGTTTCGTATTTTTTGCTAAATATGCGGTAATGATAACCATAATTTTGAAAACTTGAATTTTACGTAAATCTTTAACGTCCGTTTGAACGAAAAAATTATCAAATGAATGGTTTGAATACCGTATATTTTGTTACCAAAATTACGTTATTTATGAAATTTTTTTTATTGCCAGAAATGTCACAACTATGTAGAACTGTTATTTTATCAGAATTTTTGCCACTTATTATTATACTTTTTTTCAATTTATAGACAACAGCAATAGATTCATATATAGTGCATAACTGCATTATTAGTCATAACCGTAACTATCAGTGCATTATTATAAACAAAGCAAATCTATTTTTTTATAGCCCCTTGAAATAAGAGTAAATAAATAAAATGCTGCAAATGGTGCATAACCATAGCAAAAAAGGACTAGCCTCCGTTCAAAAAGCTAGAATAAATGTATTTTTCGAATCAATGGAATGGAAATGAGGGGTTTGCTCTGAGGGGCGTTCTTGCGGTCTTCCTCTCATATGTTTCCTTCCTCTCTCAATGTATGTTTTCTTCATTAAGGGTTAGTTTTTTTTTTTGCCACCCCTAGATCAAACCACCCTATAGATTATGTGATTGATGATAACATGTAATTTTTTTCGATCGGGCGTTTACCACAAATGATCGCGCTGTGGTGGTGTGGTTGTTATTTACGAATTACTTATTGAGCAACTTCGATTAATGAAGAATATGTAAAATAAGTGCGAGAAGTAGCTTAGTTCCTTTATTTTTTCATTTTTGCTGGTTTTATACTGTAAGGTTACGCTAGCATTGTTTTTCAAAGTTCTTTCGCCAAGGAAAGTGAAAGAAAAAAAAAAACAATTTAAGTGTCTTACACTTAATACAAAAATTCTGAATTTAATTAAGTTATGAAGTACTAGAGCTTTGCGTGCATCATTCGTAAAATCTATTTTTTACTGTAAGGCGTTATAAAGTAATTTTTACATCAATATTTATCTTATTAGAGTGATTTAGTGATTTTACGGTAATTATCACTGCAAAAGTTTGGTAAAAATGGGTTTTACGGTAAAAAAGGACAATCTAATCACATAACCGTAAAATCCATTTTTTTTTACTGTAAAACATTATAAAGTAATTTTTACATCAATATTTATTTTATTAGAGTGATTCAGGGATTTTACGGTAGTTATCACTGTAAAAGTTTGGTAAAAATGGGTTTTACGGTAAAAAATGTCGGTCATTAAGCATCCATAATTTGATCCGGAAATTTTTTACAGTGTACTATCGTGCCTAAATTTTTTTATAGGTTTTAAAACGAAGAGATGCTAAAAAATTATTAAAAATTTTAAAATTTTCCAATCAGGCGATATTCTAGATAAAAATGATAAAAATAAATGATTAATTATCAATTGTTGAGAATTTTTAAAAACCCATATGATACAGCGCCGGAGTAATTTTTTTAAATATTGAAAAAAAAAAATCCCAATAAACTCTTTTTATTTTTCTTTCTAATCACGTTTATTGTCATTTTCAGAATTAACATAGAGGGCGCTGGCAAAAGCTAGGGAAAACCTAACAGTTATGAATAGTTGTTACAAATTCGCAACAATGACAAAAAAAAGCATGTTTTTCTCTCAAAAGCGTTATTTATGTGACGATAGCGACTTCAAAAAACAGCCAAAAATAAGCGTACATTGTGAAAAAAATTCCGGATCAAATTACGGTATTAATTACCGGCACTTCGGTTGCATCATCAGTAAAATTTATTTTTAGTGCAAAATAACGTACCGTAATTTTTACAGTAATATTTATTTAATTAGAGTGATTCAGTGATTTCATGGTTGTTATTACTGTAAAAATCATGATATATCAGATTTTTTGTTCCAGTAAAAATGAATGTTATGATAAAAAGTACTAGCACCCTGACTGCAGGTACATTTTACCATTTTTACAGTCATTTGTTTTCTTTAAAATCTAATTTTATTACAGTTTAAACTGATGAGAATCGACTTGGATGATGCTAAAAAATGCATTCAATATTAATTACATAAAAAAAAAAAAAATTCTTATCGAAATTCTAAGAGCAGGCAACTCTATACTATTTAACTAAGCATCAAAAATTGTTTAAGTCAGAATAGTAATAATTTGTACTGCTAATTTTGTCAGAAAAAAATGAATCGATAATCTAAAGAACCACACGCTTAAAATCTCAAATTGTGATTGGGTGATAATTTTGTATTTTACATGTAACGAGAGATACTGTCAAATAGAATAAATATCCATCGTCAGTCTATTTGTGAAAATTAAATAAAAAGAATTGAAAGCATATTTGAATTTTCCATCCCCATTTCTACCCCATCGACAGTTGAGTTCATTCGTAAGAAAAAGAGCCTCTTAAGCCTTCAGATTTCTTATTTCTTGACACACAAAAGTGTTTATGTAAGGCAAAGAATTCTGAAACACCTTTTCTACAACTCTAAGAGTAGAATTATTTAACTGACATATGCCCAAATGAAAACTGGACACGTTTGATAGCGTCAGAAATACCGCAACGATAGCAACTCTACTCTACACAGGATATAGTGCAGACTGCGATAGCTGAATAAAAGTGAATGTAAGTCGTTTAACATTAATGCGTTTAGAACAGAACAATTTTCAGTGACAGAAGGTTAACTTAAGGTGGAAATTTATCATAAAAAGTTTGTCGTTTTGTGACGAACACTGTTTAGAACAGCTGTAAAGAAATGGTGTAAACTATTTTGTGATCATCGCCATCAATACCTAAATATGAACACGAAACCTAGAGCAAGCAGACATCTTGATTTCCCATAAATTAATTCTTGCTTCTGGTGAAAACAATAGAAGTAATCGAAAAGTAACGGCTTCGATATGTGTGTTTTAATTATTGTGGCATAAATGAAGGAATGGTGTACTAATTGCTAATAAAAATCGTACTATTTTGCGTTGTTCTATCCTGTACTCATCTTTCTTGGCTTGACTTTGTATTCACTTTAAATGCTTTCACGAGAACTTATTAAATAGTTTAACTCAGTTTGCTGTGCACTCCTGTTATTTTAATTTATAACACTAAATGATGACGCTGCTATCGTTATTGTATTTTCTTATGCCATCGCACATACCTACTTTTCACTTGAGCAACACTTATACTATTGTTATTTGTATTTTGTACATTTTTATTTGATGTGTTATAATATTCATGATTCTGAAACTTAAGATGAAATTTTAAAAGATCATCGCATCCGTTGTTTATTGTGAAATAACTGGTGGATATTATGTTTATAAGTAAGCTTCATTACTCGCTCATGGGGAAAAAAAATTTTGATTCACCAGAAATTTAATAGTAACAGTTTATTACTTCTATTTCTTTTATGCTAGTACAATCATCAATATAAAATATAAATAGTTGAAGGTATACTTATATTCTAAACAGGTTACATTCAAGTTTACATTTGATAATGAATTTATTTAATTTGCTTTAGATTCATAATTCATTTTTGCTTTTTTTTTCGCAATAAATTTTATCTTTTCAAGTGAGTTACACTGGCCTTAATGTTTTGGAATTTTTATCTTTGTATTCTATTCTATTCTATTCTGTAAATCTCTATTATTTCTTCACTTTTATTAAATAAACTAATTAATCTAAACCAGATAATTTTACTAAATTCTTGTTGTTGTTTGTTCTTTTATATTCCTATTTTTGAAAAAATGTCCTGACTAATCTTTCAAATTAATCGTCTCCTACAATAATAAATCCCCGCTACATGTTCTTGCACAGAAATTTAAATTCTAACGTCGATTATATAAATATGTTTTTCTAATACCATATTTATATTCTATTTTTCAGTCCACTTTATTCTAAACATAACATCAAGAATGAATTGAAGTTAATAAATAGATCAACACTTTTAGAATCATCTAAATAACTTTCCTTTTCACTGCATAGATATTTTAAACTATATTTCCACACAAATTCAATCAGAAGTGAGAGAATCTTTCACCCTCTACACAAAGGCGCTCAACAATCAATAAAAGACGCCAAAGCAGAATAGGAGACGCAATAAAAGGGAATGCCAATACCATCCTTTCTCAATTCACGCAAACGCCACCGAAATGCATTAAGAATGATCGCCAATCTTTTCTACAACAAAACGAACTTTGGATTATACATTCAATTAATCCTTAAGAACAACGCCAAAAGTTTTCCCGATGTCTCAAAAAGGAATCATCTGCAACGAGAACGTAATATTCTACGAGAGGTGAGCCTTTAGGGTGTAACCTCTCACCGAACGCCTTTCATAGGCGATGTTTAATTAATGAATATCGTTTGGGATTAATGCCAGACCGACCCCCTCATTGGGCTTGCAGGCCCTAATGGGAGATCAAATGGATGAAATATATTAACCCTTAGCACGCCAGTTGTATGCGAATCCTGGAAGACGAGTTTAGATCTGTGATTAAGGGAAAAGGTATATCGGTATCATGTTTAGATATCGGTTCTGAACTAGACGGATATGGTGTTGGGTTGAAACAAAGATAACAGTGATTTGTGATGTACTCTCTAAGTGGGCAATACTCGTTATAGCTGGGTGGGTTTTAATATTGAACCGCCTCGAAGCAGATAGTTAAATAGGCAGGTGGTAAATCTTCCATACAAAATTATACCTATGATTTTGTAAAAACAAAAGAATTTAGTGAAAAATTGAACATTTTTATTTTGTTATAGTACATTAGTTGCAATCGTTATTTATCCATTTATTTAGCACGCGTTATCGTTCTAACGTTTTTTTTTTTCCTTCTTCTTTTACACACTTTGTAATTGTCACGGAAATGATATTATTATAAATCTATCCCAAATTAAACTTCAATTGAAAACTGATGAGATAAATTGGCGTGATTTATACTGTTTAACAGTACAATATGCATGGGAGCCGGCAGAATAATATAAAAGGGGGTGCAACCCTCTACTCTCAAACTACCCTCCCCCCCCCAAAAAAAATATATTTAAATATTCTGTTATTACATTTTGTTTTGTTATTACATATACTTTCATCTCTTAATTTTTTTTTCAAGATACATTTCTTCATTGCTAACAAGATATTTTTTTAAAAAAAGTACGAATTTCTTGTATTTGCACATTTTGCTACTAGAAACTGTACTGATGGAGCTAGCATAGCTACTGACTTTGAATCACAAATAACTAAGTACAAACAGTAGTTTCCTATACTAACGTGTTTGTGCATGTTTAACATTGGTATTTATTGTGTTAATGAAGAAAANATTAAAAATACAAAATTATCTTCATCAAAGCCGATGCTTTACATCCGGCGTTCAGTGGCAGACTACTATTTCATATTGTTTTACAACACATGGCTTTAGCCCTCTGGTGGGAAAGACTTCAAAACAAAACTTACAACAGTTACTTTTCTCAACAACTGAAATTTAGAATAGATGTGATCATGTGATTAAGAAAAATATGTGAACTGTTTGCAATTTCAAATTAGTATTGAAATGTACAGGTTTAGAATTTTCTACAGTGAAAACTTTTCGGAACTTCAGTATTCAAAAAAGTATACAAAATCTAGACGTTAAGAATGTATCCAATGAGCGAGCATTGGATTGCGAAGCAATCCGAAATAAACTGTGAAAGCAGTTCCGGGGGTTGGTGAGAGCCAGCGAGCAGGGGGCTAGGCCTCCTAGTATTTATATTTTATTAAATGAAATTTAAAAATATAGCTTGGATATCTGCCAAGTATGTGCATGCTCAGTGTGCATAAGAAAAGAATCAAAGATGACTCAGAATTCATGGAAAAAGTTATAAACAGATTTGGACAGCAAACAAGAAGATTACAATTCTTGTTCGATCGAACAATTTTTTAATTGTTATGTATCAATAATTACCTAATTATTTGTTTCTGAATAAAAATATTTATAATAAAAAATTTTATAATTTTTTTTTCTGTATCTCTTTAGTTGTTTAAAAAAAGGCAGGGGGTTCAAGTGCACCCTCTTGCACCCCACTGCCGGCTCCTTTGACAAAATGAATCATTAACTCTACATTAAACCCATATGGCACGAGTCACATGATAAAATGTTTCTGATTAATATTTTATCTCTTGATCTCTACTCATGAAAATTAGAGTTAAATTATTTTGATATAAGTAAGGATTAAACTAATTGAGTCACTTTTTTATGCACCAAAAATTATCTAAAACACATGTTACGATTATATGAAGACGAAAGTGAGGGAACATTAGCAGTCGTAAACCCAAGTAATTGGGTCGGCTCTTCAACGACGGTTGCAAAATAAAATACTTAACAGATTGAGCAGCGGAGACTCAGGGGATAGAGCTCTAGGCTCCCAATAAGGTCACGCAGGTTCGAATTCCAGCGATAGCTGGTAGATACGAATTCCGCCCCCGGCTCGCATGAATAACAGAGCTAACGTTATGGTAGAAGGATCATCGATTAGACTTCCCTTGCCGTCAGGCTAACCCTAGGACGTTTGCGTGGTTTTCCTCTGCATGTTACGCAAACGAGGGTAGGTTCCATCAAAAAATACTCCACGAATGCTGATTTCTCCAAATACTTGATCCCGGAGTTCCCCTGTATTCTGCATTGAGTTCGAAATCATTAGGCTACGGAGGTGAACATTTGTAGCTGTAAACTCTAAATTGGGTCGGCTGATCAGAGACGGTCATAATAATACTTAGCAGATTTAACCAGCCTGGTCGGTAGGGCGCTGGACCCATGTCCGAGAGTTCGTGGGTTCGAACCACGCCGGCCGAAGACTTCCCGTATAGTAGAGTGACTGATGCACGTTAAATCTGTTGAGTCGCAAAAGTCCTCCATAATAAATCAATACCTCTGGGGGTACTGGATTGGAGATCGATCGTTCTCTGATTCAGGTCAGAATTACGATCTGTGGATGAATGAATGGATGTATGAATGGATCCGCCCTGCAAACGGATGCGACGTATGGTGTGGCAGACGTCGAATTCTTGTCCATAGATGGCGCCACTGGAAAACAAGAACAATAGCACCCCCTCTGCCTAAACAGGCATACGTCAACAACAACACAGATTTAACCGAATTCAGAAATATTGCGCATAGAAATATTGTTGCTTTTAACTCATTGTACAAAAATTGAATTTAGATGACAATACGCTTCATAGCTCCAACTCATACTCACGTCAATAACTTATTTATATTTGATACAAAAGAATTTTAATCATCGAATATTTTTTCATACATATTTCATAACACTAAGTTAGAATGAAGGACAAATCTGTCTGTAAAATGCTTCCCTGCTGAGCATTTCGAGGGCTTTAATGCCATCCGCTCACTTGAGATATTAATCGATTCCTTTTTTCCTCTAGTCTATGATGGCTGTAGTTTCAGCTTAAATGGTATTTGAACAATTTTCATTGCTGAGTTTGTATGTTGCAGGCTTGAAATGCATTTTTTTAGACAAATCCGAGTAAATAATTTGTTATGTTGTATTCATTTTTGATATAAAATTGTCTTAATATAGCCAGGATCCAGAATTATCGCAATAAGAGTTTACGCATTTAATGTGCATACATACTAATCTTGGTAGTGTATCTTAGTACTAATCTTGGTCGAACCTAACCATAGTACAATCCCCTAGTAGGACAACTCAAAATTATAGCAGAAATATTGGAGGAAAGATATTTATTCATTTTGAATCGACATCTTATTACTGACACTAATGCTTTGATAATATGTATTAATTGAAATAAAATAATATAAGCTATGAGCTAAAAAGCAAAGTTAAAAGAGAAAAGGTTAGCAAAAAATTTGCTTAGGAAAACTGTAGAAAATCACCATTCACAGATGACGCTTAATCCATATGTATCCCTGTACTACTGGTATTATACTAATTGGAGCTGTTCCGATAAGAATTCTACAACGTGTTTTCCGCGGTTTCAGAAAATATTTTTCCTGTGGTAGCAAAGATAGTTTATTAATATTTTAGTGAATGAGAACAGAAGAACTTTGTTCTTCCACTACTAAATATTTTAATAGTAAATTAAAGGTTAGATAGAGAAATGGCCATTCTCCAAAATCCCTATCAAGTTCTAATAAGAATTAAATTTTTTTCTTTTAATTTCGGCTTTAGTTGGCTGTCACTGACAAATATATTTTTCACAGAACTTAAATGTTGAAGGGTTATGTAAGAAGTACCGAATATGCTGATATAGATACAAAATATAGTAATGATATATTTCGCGATTATTAAAACAGAACCAATACAAAGCCGTTTAAATACCGATACTTTAGAACAGCCTCCCGAAAAGGATATGTACCGGAGAAAATTATTTGATAATGGTAAATTTTGACTATTATGGTTTAGCCGCGAGTAATAGCATCATGTCAAGTGATGTTAAATACATTTTATCTTTATTCCAATGTGATGAACTACAAAAAACAGGCTTACTTCAATAACGTAAAGCCACAGGAAATGGCAACAAATAATATTAAATAAAAAAAATGAAATTATTTTAGCTATATTGATTGAAAAACTTAGTGGAAGAAGCAGGTAAGTGACATTTTCAGAATGAAAAAAAAAGTTGTATCAGAACTATTTAATTACCAATTTAATAGAAGACGGGACTAATAATTCTTCGCTTTATTGTTCCTAATTTTAAATAAAACCTAACTACATAAAAAATAAAACCTTATTGCCTCATTTGAAATAAAAAAAATCATACTAGCATACCAAAAATTTATGTGATTAGTTGAGTTAAGATTTAAAGAAAGGCAAAACCAGTGATTCATTAATTCCCCTAAAATGTCACTTCCATGGTTCTTCCATTAAGCTCTTTAATTGTGTCGCTATGTGCTTTTCAGTTATGAGCATGATTACGCAGTGTTTCTCTACTGTGATTTATTGATACTTTACTTAATTTTTATTCACCCCGTTCAAAGAACGGGTATTCAGTTAGTAATTTATAAAAGTAATACGCGTAACGTAATAGAATTGAATTATAACAGTCTTAATTAATTTTCCAGATAATATATTCATTTCATATTTTTATATAAAGTTTATCTTAAAATGTATTGCAATAATTTCTAATGAAATTTTTAAAGAGAGCAGTCGTGGTTTTTGAAAAACACAATTATAACATCAAATAACTCGGCAACTTCAACAAAAAATTATATTTTTAAAATGTATTTTTTGGATATTTTTACTCCTTTAAAATTACTATTTCCTATCAAGCGGTATTTCATTCATAGTGCGTGATTTCATTAAAACGTTATTAACTCAAACCCCAAGTTTCAATGTTTCGTATGAACCCTTACCCCTTTAATATGCTCTACACCCCTTTAGAAGCAGGGCATATTTTCCTTTCACCACGATCATCATCAACTAGCATCATTTACAGCTGGCGAGAGAGAATGTAGCACCAATTACTATCGCCAACAATGCCGCTCTCCCATTGGTTGATGCCACCTATCGCGTGTTTTTATTCGCACTTAATACATACACATCATTGCTCTTTTCTCACCTGAGAATGGATAAAATCACCCTATTGCAAAGAATTTTTCCCTTCTTTTTTAATTTTCTTTCATTCATTTCAGCTGATAGGATAATTTCTCAAACTCCGTTTATTTTCTTGACTTCTGGTGGTGCTATTAAAGTACCTGGCAGGTGGGTTTGTTGTAATTAATGTTTAGTTTTCTTCTCAGAATTCTAAATGATGTTTCTTTTAGCGGATAACTAATTTTGAAAAATGCTCTTGAAAGAAATCATTAATTTCTCTCTAGCTAGATTTTATTTTTGGAGAAATAATTCGTTTTCCTTAATAAAATACCATCTAATCGTTTGGCTGCTTATTTATTCAATTAAAACGTAATCAATGTGGTATTTTTCGAACGATTATTATGAAATAATTCCTTCGTCTTTTCTTCAATAAAATACCATCTAATCGTTTGCTGATTATTTATTCAATTAAAACGTAATCAATGTGGTATTTTTCGAACGATTATTATGAAATAATTCCTTCGTCTTTTCTTTAAAATACCATCTAATCGTTTGCTGATTATTTATTCAATTAAAACGTAATCAATGTGGTATTTTTCGAACGATTATTATGACTTTAGGACTGTTAGGATTCAGGGGATAAGACTCTTACTTTCGATATAAGCAATTCAGATTCGAATGTTGGCAGTGGTTTGATGAGTTTACCTATCTGATGAAAAATAACAACTTTGGTAGATGGATAACAGGTTCGAATCCCACCGCTGTCTAATTGACTTGAGAGATTTTCAAGGTTTTCCACTTCATTTAATGTAAATGTAGATCGATTGTGCACAATAACTTCAATTAAAGTGAAATGCTTTTTGGTCAAATGCGTGACTCAATTTTCTTTCTTTTTTAATCTCCATTTTTGGTGAAACAACCATGTTTTTTCCAGCAAATTTATTTCCAACTATATATAAATAACCAATAATGGTGTTACAAGTTTCTTATTGGTGTCAGTGCATTTTTATTGACCAGAAATTCACATGGTAGGATATATATTTTTGTATCATAAATTTTTTCCGGTTATCATCAGCTTAAAATTATTAAATGTCATAAAGGTATTATTTCCCCGTAAAATATTTTTGTATCCCAAATTTAAAGGTATTTTAACTGTAACATTTATTTTTCTTATTTTACTCTGCTATTATTACTTTTTGATTCTGATTATTATATAAACTAAGAGTTTAAAAGAATTGTTTCTTTATTACAACGAAACTCTATGATATTGTCTTATTACGCTACATTTTAAGACTTATTAACTTATTTGATATTATTAACTTAATTGATATTATTAACTTATTTGATATTATCAACTTATTTGATATTATTATTCTTAACGTATTTGAATCAGTGACTCAACTTATTGACCGATTATTATTATTTAAAATTTTGGATTATTTGAATATTTGTACTAGTCTCTTTGAGTTGGAATTAAAGAATAAATCATTTGTTTGTTTTTATTTCCTGTTACATAAAAAGTAATATGCTAACAGAACTAAATTATTGAAGCACAAAAATAGGAGCCACTCTCCTAAAATTCATTTAAGAACAATAGTCAAAGAAAAGTAAGATCATGTTTTATAACGTTGAAGCAAAGTTGACAAATATTATTAAATTTATTTATTTTATAATTACATTGAAACAAAATGATGAACAATTTAACTTTAATAAAACCAGCTGCTTCTTGTTTCCATTCATAAAAAGGCATTTAGGATGTTCTGTGCGGTAGAAAACGAACCATTCTGATCTTTTGATCTAATGATGCGGACAATATTTTAAATTACGAAATCAGACATTAAAAACATACTTTCTTTGAATAAACATACCTTTTTTTCGACGGAATGCGACATTTTTAAAATTTGACTTCTCAATTTTATTATTCGACTAATTTCGCTCACATTTTATATTTTGACATGGTAAATTACATTCTTTAAAATGATGTAAGAAATTGTTTACTTGACAATTCGAAATTTTTTCGACTATTATTAAATAAAATATTAAAAAAAAGTGTTTACTAGAATCTTTTTTTTGCATGGACAAATGAATTTTATAATTGTGTGCTAAACTTTTTCAGTTTACTTAGAAAGTACTCGAGATGCGGCAAATAACTCAAAAAATAAAATAAATGGGGACAAACTATGGGGACCATATTTTCCAGATTGCGGCTATCCCTTATATTTTGGGGTTCAGAAATCTGAATCCTTCGAAGAAAGGCATACTTATTCAGAGAAAGTACGTTATTCTGTCTGATTTCGTAACTTAATATATCGTCTGCACTAATTAATTCGCATTATTTGAGGTCACTCTTTCGAACGATTAAGTCCTAGAACGTGAAGATCCGATTATTAGATCAAAAATTATTCAAGTTAATCGGTTTTTTTGCCCACTTTTTTAGCGTTATTCATTTTATACCATTACCTTGAGGATGTATAGAAGCATAATTTAATTATTTTATAATTTAAAATAAATTCAAAACAATTTAAAAATTTAGCAACACCCGTCTCCGTTAAATTTAGCAACATGCATTCTCCAAATTGTATTTTCATAAGAAGGTACATAGAATAATATATCCTATAAGATAAGCCATTAAGATGTATAATTTAAACTGAAATAACTTAATATTAGAAACATTATTTAGTTATTTAAATTATTTTATAATTTCAAAAGGCAAAATTCAAGTTGAACTTCAAGTTGAATGAAATTACCGGTTTTTACCAAAACGGTTTTAGGACGGTTTTAACGGTTTTAAACGGTGTTAGCAACATACCATCTCCAAATTGTATTTTTATAAGAAGGTACATAGAATAATATACTCTATAACATATTAAGATGTATAATTCAAACTGATATAACTTAATATTAGAAACATAATTAATTATTTAAATTATTTTATAATTTAAAAAGGTAAAATTATTCAAGTTGAATGAAATTATCGGTTTTTACCAAAACGGTTTTAGGACGGTTTTAACGGTTTTAAACGGTGTTAGCAACATACCATCTCCAAATTGTATTTTTATAAGAAGGTACATAGAATAATATATCCTATAACATAAGCCATTAAGATGTATAATTCAAACTGAAATAGCTTAATATTAGAAACATAATTAAGTTATTTAAACTATTTTATAATTTAAAAAGGTAAAATTATTCAAGTTGAATGAAATTACCGGTTCTTACCAAAATGGTTTTAGGACGGTTTTAACGGTTTTAAACGGTGTTAGCAACATACCATCTCCAAATTGTATTTTTATAAGAAGGTACATAGAATAATATATCCTATAACATAAGCCATTAAGATGTATAATTCAAACTGATATAACTTAATATTCGAAACATAATTAAGTTATTTAAATTATTTTATAATTTAAAAAGGCAAAATTATTCAAGTTGAATGAAATTACCTGTTTCCATCTACCAAAACGGTTTTTCATTATAAAACATTTATTTTAGATACAAAGCCTGATAATTCAGACATTTTTTTAAAAAATGAATTTGCATTGCATGCATAGATCTTATCACTTTTTAAATTTTTCAAAAACAAAATTACCTTTCAGATCTCAAACAATATGCGTAGGTACTAATCAACAATTCAAAATTTACATTTTCAATTAATTTTCAAAAAAAGTTACAATGTTTGAGTGATTGTTACAAGAAGCTCCAATCACTTTATAAATCTTTCCCTAGCATATATTTTTGTTTTGTTTAAAGAATCCACCCCCAACAAAGCTTTTAAGAGCCGAATTAACAATGACAACTTAACTGATTCCTACTGCCCATCTATCAAACTCAGCCCACGCAGATAAAATCTAACGAACTTGTCTCACATCTTGTAGAGGATGTATTTAGAAACTGGCTCTTTTTTTTTTTCACCTCCTGATTAAAATTCAAAAATACAATTGCAGATAGAGTTGTGAGACACAGGGATGTCTTAGAATCGGTAGAAATGCTCTTCAGAAGGATATTGGGTTGCTTTCTATTAATGGAATGCTAAATGGATTATTCATCATAGGAAAGAAGAATTTAAATTAGTTTCTTCTGTTAAATTTAAATTCACTTGGCTCAAATTCAAGGCTTGGTACAGAACCAGGTCAGAGTTGTGGGAATTGCAAATAGCATTAAAGTGCTTTTACTTTAATTCTAAGAACTCAAACAACTTAATTTTTTGTAAATAAGATCTCAAATTCAATTTAAGATGGAGGAAATAAAGTTTGTTCCCAAAATTTGAAGCTTTTCTTTTATTTATTGATAAATATTTTTTCAATTTGAAATAAAACAAAAGACGCTATTTTTTAGCAATAAATTATGACCCCCCCCCAGTGTTGGATTTCAAAAATTAATTGTGTTGAGAATAAAAGAAAAGTGGGTATTTAGAATTAATTTTTAATTTTTTATTTATTTATTAATTAATTAATTTTTAATTATTTATTTTTTATTAATTTTTAATTTAGAATTAATTTTATCTCTTTTTTGTGATAGAGACTTACATTTTTTGTGTCAGCTATATAAACAAGATAACTAATGTTCCAAGTTTTAAAAATTAATGAAAAATGTAGAAGATATCACTTATAACTCTTTTAACTACACTTAAATAAAGAATTCCCTTAAACTACATCTTAAATTTTTGTAAAAATTTTGATCATGAAGATTTATAGCAAATGCTACACAAAATGTTTGCAAAAATAAATATTTCCTTTATTAAATAATTTTTTCTTATAATGGTTTTTTTGTGAAAAATCATTATAAGTTCCTATTCGTTAGTCCTATTATAAGTTCCTATCAAAGGAATTAGTTATCAATATCTGACACGCATGCTAGCATATTTGAAAACACTTTATTGCAAGAAGATATAGTGAATGTTCATTGAATAGTAAACAAATGATCTATTCATAAATTCATTTGCATTATATTTTTAATTAATTTTGCAACATAGCTAAATACAATTTATGATTCTAAAGATAATTTATTTATAAATTATGAAACTGGATGAGTTTAATAGTATATTAGTAAAAAAACTTATACCTTTTTAATATTATAACATTATTGAAATTCAAAAACATTTTTTTATACAATGGTCACCCCGTATACGCAGAAGAGCCATTACATTATGATCACCCTGCTAATAACATGTAGGACCACCTTTAGCCCTCAAAACTGCTAGCACCCGCCGTTGTTGATCTAC
>NC_092211.1:24220731-24290510 GCF_043381705.1 Parasteatoda tepidariorum | reverse complement strand
AAATACCTTTCTTTGTGAAGAATATATATTCCACTCTGCAGTTACAGTTTTATTTTTATTAGCATTCCGTCAATTACATTTCGTGTAAATCCCCAAATCGTTTCAGATAATTTCACACTTTACATTTTCATATAACCTTGTTTTGCTTGTTTACACTCGACCAAAACCTATGAATTTTCCGCTATTTGACAGTTTATATCTAACTTTTCTTAGAAGTTAGAAGATTTGGAAGCTACAGCTAAGTTATAAAGCCGCCACAATCCGCCATAAACTCTCCTTGAAAAATCACCGCAGCAGACGAAAACCCAATTTCTGACAGGCTTTTAAACCCAAACATCCATGAAGTCTCATGTTTACCTTACACACGTTTTAAGAGGGGTCGAAACAGATACCCCCCTCCCACATCTCATCATCCTACGCATCCCAACTCGGCTATTAAATGTCGAGAGCATATGCGGGAAGAAAAAGCTTCGAAAAATACTTCTAATTCTCGGAGAGTCAGCAGAAAGTTGAACTGAAAGTGTAGATGAGAAAACTTAGCGTGATTAATGAAGAAACACCGGAAAATGTCTCGGAGAAGAGTAATTTGGGGTTCTTGGAATTTTTTGGAGGGGGTTTCGGTACCTCTGTTTATGCAGTGTACGAATACCGTTCTTTTTTGACTTATGAGAGAAGAGAAGCTTCTTTTGTTTAGATAAAACTATCATGGTATTTAAATTACTTCTACAACCGGTAAATTGCATATGGTATGTCAGGCAGCAGAAAATGCGCGGAGAGATAAAGAAATTCTGTTTCTGTCTTTTGTTGCTTTACTGTATGAGATAGGGAAATGGTAATTTGATTCTTAGAATAATATAATAAGTAAGTAAATGTGGGCAAAAATAATGTATCGTGTGAGCAAAAAGAAATAGTCCAATAAAATTAAGGAATAATTTGATTTTAAAAATAACGTAATAAGCATGTGACTGTAAGTAAAAATTAGCAAATAAAAATATATTTTATGTCAGTCAAAAATTAGTCATATTGATTCTAAAAATATTATAATAAAAAAAGTATAAGTAAAAATAAAATGAAGTAATGTATCGAATAATTGGAAAAAAAAAGAGGTAAAATCTATCTAATAGTACAGGGTGACCCAAAACTTATAGTTTATACATTAGATAAGATTGAAGACAATTAGACGAACACAAATCACCATACAATCCATGGTCGGAACGCAAATCGTAAAGCGATAGTGTTACGAAATTACGGGAAACACAATAGACATAGATAGAATGAAAAGAAACAGATAAAATGAAGAAAAGCAATTTATTCTACAACATGAAATTAAACAACATTTAGTCCCCCATCACAGGAACTGCTCAATATTACAGCCACCAACATTAAAGCAGGCAAAGGAGAGACCGTCGTATATTGGCGATACACCCCTACCCTAAAGCATATATCACGAATTTTGGGATACCTTGTATAAATTTGAATTTCGATTCTAAAAATAATTTGATAAGTAAATGAAAAAGTAAAAATAACTGATAAGATAATTTAACATGTAAATAAAAATAATCCAATGAAATTAAGTAATAATTTTTATTCTAAAAATATTGTAATAAGTAAATGATTATATATGTGAGAAATAAATTTTCTATAATCATGAGTTGCTGGTGATTTTTAGATATTTTTCTCTTTTTAGTCAGTAATTTATTCTTGTTGCAACTTTTTTTAACATATAAAACTCAATTATTTTCCTTTTCAGCAAATTGAGATGTCTTAGTTTTTTAGTGTAATATTAAAGACAACTAACTATAGAAAGAATTCTCAAATATAGTACTTGTAGTGCATACTTTAAGCAAGAAGTTCGTTACAAATAGATATTTTTATTTATAACTCACTACTTCTGAAATTTTATAATCTTATCTATATACTTTTATTGCTTGTTTAAGAAAAAAATACCTTTCTTTGTGAAGAAAAAATTTTACTTTTACTCTTTCAATCTTAAATTCATAATTTGTTTAAAAATTTTTTTTTTTAATTTAATGCCTTTTTTAATAATAATTTTTTCTTATGGCAACTTTTTTTAACATGTAAAACTCAATTATTTCCCTTCTCCACAAATTAAAATTCCTTAG
This sequence comes from Parasteatoda tepidariorum, assembly GCF_043381705.1. Lineage (NCBI taxonomy): Eukaryota > Metazoa > Arthropoda > Arachnida > Araneae > Theridiidae > Parasteatoda > Parasteatoda tepidariorum. The sequence goes on along the minus strand of NC_092211.1, from coordinate 24,288,387 downwards.
TTTTTTAGTATAATACGAGTAACATCTAACTATAGAAAGAATTCTCAAATATGGTATCAGTAGTGCATATTTTAAGCAGCAAGTTCGTTACAAGTAGTTATTTTATTTATAATTCGCTACTTCTGAAGTTTTGTAATCTTATTTTTATACTTTTATAGCAAGTTTAAGAAAAAAATACCTTTCTTCATGAAGCAAAACTGTTACTTTTCCTATCCTAAATTCAATTTTAGTTTTAAAAAAACTCTTTTTTTTTTTAAAATTTAATGCCTTTTTTTCTAAATAAGCCTTTTTCTATAAATGAAACTTTACCTGTTACTAAAATACAAATAGCATCAGAATGCATCAATGAATAGTTATAGCAGAATATTTTTATTTATCTGTACCAGTTGTACACGAAGAGCTTGAGTAAGTAATGAAAATAAAGTTAATAATAATGTAACATTAATCATATAAATTTATCAGATTTTTAATTTTCTCTTTTTGTAAATTAGCCGAACTCTTTCAAATTTATTCTTGCATATCCTTGCATTCCTTATTCTTTTCTTTTTCCTATGCGTACTTATATTTTCACTCATGATTTTTTTAAAGTAATATTTCTGCCCACATTTTAAATATTAGCTACTTTTCAAAAGAAAGTTAAACACAAATAAGATTTTTTATGGTAAAACTACATCGATAAAATGCACATTTATTTAAATTGTTACGATTATTTTAAAATATGGAACTTGGATGGGTTTTACTTAGAATTTTAATTTTAACTAGTAGAAAATTTGTTGATTAAAATAACAGCATTTAAATTATTAACTTGTATAGCTTTTGATTTCCTTTAAATAACAAATGTTTTTTTGTGTGTTAATGCTACCCATAGACTACGTGAGTACAGGATAATTCTTTAAAAGACAATTTAAGCAAAATTTGTTGTATAGATTTCTCAAAAAAATTCCCATAACTCTTGCATATATATATGTACAGTTTGTTACATTTATTCATTTTTTTCAACCAATGGTTGTAAAATTATTTTGATAAGAAATTTTCAACATTTGCACTTTGTTAAGAGATGTTTACCGAAAAGTATTAAATAAAATCGGTTTATCGCTATCATTTGTTGAAATAGTCTCAGAAAATTTTTGTTTTATAAGATAATAAAAAAAGAAAGAGTTCCTTAAAATTTTCTCCAGCAGTTCCTTTAATATTTCCGTTAGGCTTAACTCCGCATTTCTCGCCATTTTGTAAACATTTAGATAGAAATTCTATAATGGAATCCATCTCGCTCCATATACAAAACAAATCCATTCTAAAGCCATATATAAAGTAGTTACTTCCTCACAAGATAGTTTCCAGACTAAAACAAAGCACTTGCATCGTTAAACTTCGAAATGTGGAATTCGGTAGGAGGAAAAAATGGACCTTTTTCTAATCTCGTCGTACTCAAACTGCAAGTGATTGTTCTAAAACTTACTCACAAAACGTTTTCCCGCCATTTCGCTCCAAATGTGAGAAACCCCATGTGTTTTGGCTCTCATGGCGAGCCGACTTAGAATCACGAGAAACTCTCATCAGGGCTTAGGGTGGAACTATCATAGAATTTCCCCACCCCCAACCCCAAGAGCTTGATTCCAATATTATATATAATATATACCTCCCACATGAAATGTTCTCTGCTATCATCCGTACTGTATCTTCCATCTAGCTTTCGTAAGTCCTTCCCCACTAGGCTTTCACTTAAGGTTGAAATCGCAGTTGCCAAAAATGGTGCCCGATTTGATTACTTTTTTGGTGGAATTCACTCCTTTTTGGCGTTATTGTTTTGCGTAGATGGATGTTTTTTCGGAAAAGATGGGAAAAGGAACAGTTCCTACACGCCCTCTATTTGTGCTCTATTAAAATGTCCTGTGGAACTAGAAGGGACCCTATATACATTGCTTTAAGTCTCAATAGATATGATTGTTACAATCAATGTACTTATAGATAAGAATATATTATCAAAAAATTTGCTTGTAACTTATTTTATTATTGGGATTTATTACTACGCAATAAATTTTATAAAGTATTTTTTTTTTAAATTTGCAACAAAAAATTGAGTATTGTTTTAATTGCATAAATTTACTTTTTTTTGTTCCAAAAAATCACGTTCTGACCACTGGTCAGCGCAATTTTCTTGCGAAAAACTTATTTTAGTAGCGTTTTTACTTGTTAGAAAACATATATTTTAAAGCTAGAAGCAAATAATCGTTGAATTTTTAAGTTAAAAATTTCGTTTGCTAAAATTCAAAGAAAGATTTAAGTTTGTAAGTTAAACTCAAGTATAAAGTGAGACTTGGGAGTTTTAGTTCCAACTTGATTGCATGAAGATCTGAAAGTTTGCATCCTTATAAGTCATAAATTTTTTTAGCTAAACCAGATCTTAAACTTTCAGTTCATCAGTTTACACTCTAGACAGAATATAGACATTGTTTATAATGAATGTAACTGTATGATTTTGTTAAATGACTGAACACTAACCGTGATTACCTCACGTTGATGGAAAAAAAGTTTGAGTTGCATCAATTTTTAACTGGTTCCAATGTATATCTAAATTATAAATTACGTAAGATTGTGAAAGTTCCTCTTTTTTCGTTGCCACAATTCTATAAGACAAATCTGATCTTAAACTTTTTACTGAATTAGTTAACACTCTAGTCAGAGTCCAGGCATAGCTATTCGATAATGAATCTTTACTTAACTAAATAATTTCAAACAACTGAAAAATAATCGAGATTATCTTATAGGGCTGGAAAAGAAACCGAACTATTTAAAGGTCTAACATCGCTTATAACATAATATTGTAGGTTGTGTACGAGTTTTTTTTTTAACACAAATAACTAAACCAAACCAGACGTTAAAATTTTGCTATATAAGATTGCACTCTAGACAGAATCTAGATATTGTTGGTTGATGACGAATTTTTGCTAAAGTAAAGGATTTTGTCGAACTGCTGAACACTAACGGTAATTTCTTATGTGATCGGAGAGAAGCTGGAATATTAAATACGAGCTTAGTTTCAGTGTGGTCTAAAATTTACGCAGGATTGTGAAATTTTTTTTATTATTTTTTAAACCAATTTTATAAACAAATATGCCGATATATCAATAGCAGAATATAGTTTTCGATGTCAATATTTCAGAATAAACGGTTAATATTGATTATCTTATGAAATTAACCTCGATTTTCCGGTTACTATTCCTAGATCTCATGCGACTTGAAAGATACCAATTTAAGTTATGAAATGTTTTAAAATTTTCTTTCAACTTCATTGGAATTTTGTTAAGTTTTTACCTAAAGTGCGTTTAGATTTTTCTCTTCGTATTTAGTAGTGCATCAGTAACTAATAAAAGGTAGAAAAACGAAAACGAGATTTGCAAGTGGATTAATTTAATTGAATCGCTTCATTTTAAAATTTGCCATTAATATCAAAATCGTTTTGAATTCCATACTCACCATCGAAGTACGATTTATCTTGAAATTAGTTGTTTGTTGGCTGCTCCCCTGATTCTTTAATCCGAGTATCAGAAACACTGCAATCTGCAGGGCGAAAGTGACCAACCATCATAGAAGGATTGCATGTAGACCATCAAAAGCAGTGAATGATCGCGTGCCAGAAAGGACATTCCACCGCGTATACATACCACGTGTTCAGTGTTTATTTGCACGCAATGTCGCGAGACGGCTAAAAGCCCCCTCTGAAAGACTACACAAATATCATGGGGGGGGGAGGCATGAATGAAATTAAAGGGGGCAGAGAAGGCTAGTTGTGGTTTGAAACTTCATCATAAAGCTACCACAAAGAGATTTCTTTTCTTTTGATAAATCTTTTCCCGTCTATTTGCATGTGTCACGTGACGGAGATGGAGGTGGTTGCTAAGCTAAGGTATTTCTTGCACGTAATGGGTGCATGGTTTTTGCACCTTTTTTTTCCATAAGAAAAATTTTAATTTAATGTAGTTTTTTTTTATATGAGGTGATGAAGTGCATTAAAAAAAAAAAGTGTTTATTTTTTCACTTTGTTTTTTGGTGATGGATTGTGAGAATTCGTTCTTTTTTTATTTACTTTCTTCGCAAGAAAATGTGTCGCTTTTCATCTGCACTTTTATCAACTTAATAGTCGGAAAAGTACACTCAATTACTTTCATTACGAATTTCAGAGGAACTACTGAAGATCGGATATTACCTTGGCATATTTTTGTTATTTGAAAGATTGGGAAAATAAGAAAAGTTTGAAAAAAATCACCTGTATGAAAAATTAATAAAAGTCATAAATCTCACGCAGCTGCTATAACTTGTCGTCTACTGTAAGATATCGTAGTTGAAATTACATTTCAATAATCGAAAGGAACTCCTGTCTCAAATAATAAGCGAATTACTTGTCTCAATCCCTGCATTTCAAATTCAGCGAATATCGATAAAAGAAGTTTACATGAATTAGAATTTAGCAAATGAAATGACAGAAAAATTTGATGTTAAATCTATTTCCTAATTGATTCTCAGGCAATTCACTTTCGAACATTTTGTATCCTGGACAATCCAGTTCATATGCAAAGGGTCGCAAAATCACATCCAAGGTTAGTTATAGAGTATATTTATTACGATGTACTTCACTAGCTTGCCCCGAGCGGCTGGCCTCCAAACCAAATTTTTATTTAAATCTATCAAATATATTTATTTAAAGTCTGTCCTTCATATCCAGGCAAAGAGAACAATTAGAAATGGCGTGAAGAGTGCATTTATAATTATATCTCTAGAATGTATATATATATACACACACACACTATACTATTTACAGAATTTTGATTTTTTCTATGATACTCTTATCAGTGTGCAGTTTTTTCGTTACAGAAGGGCATGGATTAGTACGAACATGGATGATGTTTAAATTTCATGGATGATGTTAAGTTTTTTAGTTCTTTATTGAAGAATATAATGAAGTACGTTATTTTTAACCAAATGTGAGTGACTTTTCTGTTATATTTCATAGGTTTGTATGGTAAAGTTTTCTATAAATTAACTTGTTTGAATTAATTTTAATTCGACTTAAAACTTAGCGAAGTGGTATTTCTTATAAAACGTGGTTATTCAGTTCCTAATATGCGATACCCAACTTTGCTTAATATGAGAGGCTATCCCATATTAAGAAATCTTGCTTTTTGTAGTAAATTCTTATCCCTTTGTTGTTGATAGTAATAAATGTAATAAGTACTACAGTGAGTATTTTCTCTGTGAATGCTAGTTGGCGGTCAGTAATCAATAACGTAAATTAAATCAAGCTGTTAGTCCTCAATAATTGTAGGATTTAGAAAAAAAAATTTTGAGTATCCGAATTTTGTAATTAAAATTCAAATGAAATGAACTCTATAAACACCATAGTTCCATAAAAAAAGAATGAAGAAAAAGAAAGGGAAAAATGGATACATATGCTTTAAATTTTTGTTTAATGTTTAAGATTATAACAATCAGAACTTACGTATTTAATATGTTCTGGTACATAAGTGACAGTATCCCATATTACTGCATGTTTGGCAGATTATTTAACATTCTTATTTTAAAAATAAAATTGCGATACTTTAGACTTTCATAAATTAAAGCTAGCTACCCTGTCTTACTTTATTTTAACAGAATAAACCCAAACGCCGATCCCTTATCTAATAGTTTGGTGAGCGAAAAGTAGCCTCTGAAAGTTATCAATTCCGTTTTTCTCCATTATATTCTGCATCATATAACCATATGACTCCTATTCTAGGCCGGACTATTTTGCCCTAGTGTACTTTTGAAACTTTGACTGACGAAAGTTATCTTCCCGTCTTACTCCACTTCATTCTAAATCGAATAACTCCAAGCTTACATTATAAAACAGAAAACTCCACGATGAAACAACAGTTGGTCTTCGAATTCGTATGTCCTTTCGCCCCACATAGTATTTAGCTGAAATGCAAATCATTTTTTTTTTATTTCATAAGCGAACGAAGAAATAGGAAATAAATTATTCAACTTTCTATTAAACCCAAATAAGATTTTATTTCTGTCTTTGACGTAAGGAATTTAAAAATGGCAGGGAATACTGTTCTGGGATTGTTCTTATGAAAATGCAATTTATCAAAGCAATCACCTTTATTTGTTAGAGTATCAAAAAATAAATATCCCAACTAAATTGAGTTCTACTTAAAGTGATTCAAAATGTAACCATCTGCCAGGTGTCACAAATCTAGAAGAGGAAAATATATGGCTTTAAATTACGCGCAAACGATTAACTTTTCCACTGAAGGTTTCAGTTTAGTGGAATGGCAGCACTTGCCAAGAACTTCTTACCATTGAGGAAGAACATCTAGGAAAGAATGAAATTACTTTCAGTTTAACAGCTGGGAATTTTCAAACTCAAAAGCAGTTTAAACAGCTGGCAAGTTGCTTTAAGATTTTCAAATGTAACTTTAAAATTGTTTTTTGTGTGTTTTTGAAGTAGCGAATTTACGAATCTTAATACTTTTCCCAAAAGTAGGGATAAAAGGCAGGTATTTAACTCGACGTACAGCTGCGAAATATGCTGTAAAAAAATTTAAGAACGTAAAAATATCAAATAATCAATTATTTTTGATAAATTTATTCCTTACAATTTTTAGAGTAACTTAAAAAGATTTTGAATTGTTGTTCTAATTCAGGATTTCTGAAGCTTTTGGTATGAGAACCCCATAATATTTACGAAAATTTTTGGGAACACCATAAGCTTTGCATAAGTTCTTTTACTTGTACCGTAATATACTATTGGTGTTTTAGGACTTTAATTTTTAATTTTATAACATTGAAAAGATAAAAATTTCAACTATATAACAAACTTATACAATAATAAAACTTATACAATATTATTGTATTACTGAATTATTATATTATATACTACTGAAACTTATACAATATTATTATATTACTGAAAACTTACATGCTCCTTTATAACAGTTTACATGATTAGTTTGCCAAATCCATCCGACAAAAGGATTTTATAACTGTAGTTGCACAGCAGACCCAATTTTGGGTTTACGATTACTAATGTTCAACTCCGTAGTCTTGTAGTTTTGAAGTTAATCCAGAAGACTAGGCACCTCCAAAAATTTCCAAAAAGCAACTTTTCAGCCCCAAGTACTTCATTATTTCTTTAGATTTCGAAAGTTTTTTTTTCCCTTTTTTTTTTTTTTTTTTACTTTTTTGACTTTATTTTCGAAAAGGATTCTGGAATATTTATTCAAAGCAATCTTTGTAGTGATCATTGATTGTTGATAATTGATAGTTATTTTATTTTTATTACCGGCGTTAAACAGCCAACCAGATTCTGCGTTTACAACTCTACCGATGTTCAACTCTAGCATTGCAGTTTTGAGCCAAACACAAGAGATAAGGGAATTCTTGGATCAAGCAGTGGGACAAACTAGCCTTCGTGGAGGACTTATTAATGGAACTAACCCGCATTTGCGTTACATGGAAAGGAAAACCACGAAAACCCCCACTGTTAGCCTGACAACAAGAGGATACTAACCTATGATCAACTGCTTATTGCTGGGATTGGTACCCGGTTCACCTCATTTGAAGGCGAACGCTCTATCCCTTGAGCCACCACTGATCCGATAAGAAGATTGAAATTACTGGGAAATAATTGACCATTAGAAATTTTCTGAATTTTCTTGGTATTAAATAGATAGAAAGATATTTCAAATAAGTCGCACTTAAGTTGATATGCGATTTTGGTGACTGTCTAGGAAGCATTCCTGAGTATGATCCGCAGATTTGCCATCACAATTTTGATCCTCAGCAGATGAGATGGTTCCCCGCTTTGGTAGCCCGACGACATGCTAGCTGAGTCGAGCACTTTACGGTCGAACAGTTTAACGAGGACTAATACCGNTTATTCTAAATCGAATAACTCCAAGCTTACATTATACAACACTAAACTCCACGTTGAAACAACAGTTGGTCTTCGAATTCGAATGTCCTTTCTCCCCACATAGAATTTAACTGAAATGTAACTCATTTTTTTTATTTCATAAACGTACGAAGAAATAGGAAATAAATTATTCAACTTTCTATTAAACCCAAATAAGATTTTATTTCTGTCTTTGACGTAAGGAATTTAAAAATGGCAGGGAATACTGTTCTGGGATTGTTCTTATGAAAATGCAATTTATCAAAGCAATCACCTTTATTTGTTAGAGTATCAAAAAATAAATATCCCAACTAAATTGAGTTCTACTTAAAGTGATTCAAAATGTAACCATCTGCCAGGTGTCACAAATCTAGAAGAGGAAAATATATGGCTTTAAATTACGCGCAAACGATTAACTTTTCCACTGAAGGTTTCAGTTTAGTGGAATGGCAGCACTTGCCAAGAACTTCTTACCATTGAGGAAGAACATCTAGGAAAGAATGAAATTACTTTCAGTTTAACAGCTGGGAATTTTCAAACTCAAAAGCAGTTTAAACAGCTGGCAAGTTGCTTTAAGATTTTCAAATGCAACTTTAAAATTGTTTTTTGTGTGTTTTTGAAGTAGCGAATTTACGAATCTTAATACTTTTCCCAAAAGTAGGGATAAATGGCAGGTATTTAACTCGACGTACAGCTGCGAAATGTGCTGTAAAAAAATTTAAGAACTTAAAAATATCAAATAATCAATTATTTTTTATAAATTTGTTCCTTACAATTTTTAGAGTAACGTAAGAAGATTTTGAATTGTTGTTCTAATTCAAGATTTCTGAAGCTTTTTGGTATGAGAACCCCATAATATTTACGAAAATTTTTGGGAACCCCATAAGAGTTGCGTAAGTTCCTTTACTTGTACTGTGATATACTATTGGTGTTTTAGGACTTTAATTTTTAATTTTATAACATTGATAACATAAAAATTTCAACTATATAACAAACTTATACAATAGTAAAACTTATAACAATATTATTGTATTACTGAATTATTATATTATATATTACTGAAACTTATACAATATTATTATATTACTGAAAACTTACATGCTCCTTTATCACAGTTTACATGATTAGTTTGTCAAATCCATCCGACAAAAACAATTTATGACCCTAGTTGCACAGCAGACCCAATTTTGGGTTTATGACTACTAATGTTCAACTCCGTAGTCTTGTAGTTTTGAACCCAATCCGGAAGACCAGGCAGCTCCAGAATCAAGTATTGGAAGAAATTTGCCTTCGTGGAGGACTTTCTTATGGAACTTACCCGCATTTGCTTTACATGGAGAGGAAAACCACGAAAACCCCCACTGTTAGCCTGACAACAAGAGGACTCTAACGCATGATCGACTGCTTATTGCTGAGATTCGAACCCGGTTCACCTCATTTGAAGACCATCGAATGCTCTATCCCCTGAGCCACCACGGATCCATTAAGAAGATTGAAATTACCAGGAAATAATTGACCATTAGAAATTTTCTAAATTTACTTCGTATTAAATAGATAGGAAGGTATGTCAAATAAGTCGCACTATGGGATTTTGGCGATGGTCTGGGAAGCATTCCTGAGTATGATCCGCAGATATGCCATCACAATTTTGATCCTCTGCAGACAAGATGGTTTCCCGCTTTGGTAGCCCGACGACCTGCTCGCTGTGTCGAGCACTTTACGGTCGAACAGTTTAACGAATACCGATGCCTCGCACCCTCGGTCCCTTATGCAGGTTGATCATAGTGGACACCCACCCGCTTTCTGACAGCAGCCAGTGATGCATGACTTCGGTGTTATACAGGGAACCGTGTTTTTGCCATCAGTACACTACGGGACTGGTATGAAATAGACTATGATTAGTTTGTTAACTGAATTTGACAAGAAGATTGGAATTACGTGGTAAATAATCGACTATGATTTTGGAACTTGCCCTCCTGAATGTACTGGGGTTGATATTGAATGTACTGGGGTAATATTCATAAAAAAAAAGCATTTTAAAAAAATTATCTAGAATGTGTGAGGCTAAAATCCAACTAAAAGTTTTACCATATTGTTTATGGAACTTATAAGAAACTTCTTCATCTTTGTAAACGTTGTGAGAAATTAAAAATAATTAAATCTCGATGAAATCGGAAAATTATTATGAAGAAACTCTTCAAAAACATTTTTATTTAAAAAAAAACTAAGCTCTATGTCATTTGCCCTCTTAAAACGTTTACGGAATTTATGACTTCGCCAATATATTTTCCCTTATCTACAGTTTTGTTTTTATAAGTGCATATTGTTATGTTTAATCTCTTCTAAAAAAAATTCTATTTTATATTTAATTTTTTAAGAGCAAATTTTTTCTTAATAAAGGTTTAAAAAAAAATCGCAGCTTGAGATTAATTTTTTTCCCTTCTATTTGGCTGTTTTTTCGGCTTTCTGAAAGAAAATCGGTATTGAATCCCGCCAACGATAAAATAATAATGACTCTTCAAACATCCAATAGGGGGCTCTTTGAAGGTTCAGCTAAGTTGCCAGATAGCGTGGTTGGTTGAAATATCGAAATCTTCAATCGATATTATGATATCCCCACCATTCCCTGTGTTGTGGGTAGTATCATTTACGCATGCGTTAGCTATAAAGTTCGAGTATTCAAAACTTCGATATGGTCATTTTCTATTACTAATGACGATATTTTCAACGTAAATTAAGGAGATTTTTTTATTCATTTATTACTTTATCATTATAAAGAAGTTTTTTTTCTTCTTAAATTCATTATGTGATTTTTTTTCCTGGCTGAATTTTTTTTCCTCATTGTCGATTATACTCCTTAATTATTTGTTTCTGTTTCGTTATAATATTTTTTAATAAAAAAAGTGTCTTTAGTCTGGTAATATAAGAAAAAAAATGGAATATTGAAGAATTTAATGAAGTATGAGGCATTTTTTTCGCTCTACATGGGAGAAAATTTTTGCTAACTATTGCTAAAGTTGTAAGGGTAACTTATAATTAAAAAGTAATAATTTATCTATTAATTATCAACTTCCAGACAACGTTTTTTCACTATCATTGAGAAACATATTGGTCTTCGCTGTTGCTATAAGTTTATGCTCAAACAATTTATTGATATTTATTAATTAAATGAAGCACATTTAATTTTCTGGGTAAATATTTCTAAAAAAATGCAGGTGTTGTTGCAAAAAATATATTTCATATATCATTCAACTTGATTCTTGGCTCACATTTAGAAATTGAAAATCATTAAAGACTATGAGAAATCTTTGCAATTAAATAAGTTTCTATGCATTCCTATTTAAATAACACAATTTTATGCTCCGTAAATGCCTTAAATAATGCAACATGTAATATGATGTCAGGGATCTGTTTAGAAGAAATTTGGGTCCGTTAACGGACCCTTCACAAAATATCTTTTCATGAAAACGGACCCTTCACAAAATATTTTAACTTAAAAACGGACCCTTCACAAAATAATTTATCTTTAAATCGGACCCTTCACAAATTTGTTTAGCTTCATTATTGTTTTGTTAATCGAATAAACCCTTCCCAGGAAGGGGGGGGGAAGAAAGACAGACGTAAACGAACTAAATTTTGTCTTCCCCAGACGCTTCTTCCTTTATTCGTCCGAAATTAATATTCTGCGTTCAGCAGTATAGGCTAAATACTAAATATTTGTATGTTGCATCGCTTATTTAGTAGCTGCATTTGCAGTTTATTTTTTAAAATTTAATTTTTTTAATTATAATTTTACAGCATTGAGCATAATCTTGTATGTCTTTGCAATTTAGAAACTCCTTGAAAAAGTATTTTTTTTTTTTGCTGTAACGGACCTTATTTGCACAAATTCACAAAAGCGGACCCTGGTCGAAAGAATGTGACTTAACGTTTATTTTATATTCACAAATTACGAGTAATTTTTTCACAATTTTACAAAAAACGGACCTTTTACAAAATGTCTGGACAGACCCCTGGATGTAATATAGTGAAGGTGGTGACTCACAGTGCTGATTGCATTGTGCACCACTGCATCATACCGTTGGTCACAAGATTGTGTAACCATAATCTCCATAACACCTTGGCCTATAATATGCTGGTGTGAAAATTTCATTTATGGAAGGTATAATATATATTAACACTAGAAAGACTGAAATTTAGTATATACCTACATAGCCTACTTATATACATATACCTATACTGTTAGTATATACCTATATAAAGCAGTCAAAACGACTGAATTGTGAAAGAATAACTAAAGCGTAAAGAAATTTGATTAAAATTAATTTTTAATATTTTTTATATTATTTACAGTTACATAACAAGTTAATAGTAAATATTAACAATTGAAAAAAATTATATGTTGTACAGAAAGTCACAAAATTCTAAGAAATTGTGTCATTATATACATTATTGTTTTTCTAATTGAAAATAAAAGCAGTCAAAATTACTTCCTTGGGTAACCTAGTGTTAAGTATACAAGAATAAAAAACAACTATAAGAATTATTACCCAAATTTCGATAACTAACCAATAAATTTAAACATTTTAAATTTATTTACACTGATTAATAATATTTTTTAATTATTTTTCTGGAAATCTTTTATTCAAAATTATATATACCTATATTTTCTTAATATATTTTTAATAAATGACGAATTATTTACTTTTTATTTGAATAATTTTCCCTTAAAATATATATACTGATACAATATACATCTAAACTTAAAATTTATTTTCCTTTGCATGAATCTTAGTCCTCTAACGATATACAGTGAACTGATATTACCCATTACTATCTTATATTTTTAATCTCTCAATATGGAATGAATAACTTGCAAATAGTTTGCTTTTTATTTGAATCATTTTCTTCTAAAGATATAGATACCGATACCATATATACCACTAAATAACTTAAATATTATTTTCATTTGCTTGAATCGTGATCCTCTAACGATATTCTTTAAATAGATCGACATTAAATACACGTAATCTATCGCGAAGAAACCATTATAACCATGAAGCGTCTACTATTTCTATCTCTTTCATGTTCTATTGAAATAATAACATATGTAGAAGGAATTCTATCTAAATCTATTTTCTCTTCTTTCGTAGAAAAACATTAAGGTTGAAGAGGGGAGATATTCTATTATATACCCTCAACTAGAAAAAAATAAAAGCTGTATACATTTAAAGTATAGGAGAAAGATATGGTGGATATTTCGTATTCCGAATGCAATTTTTTTGTTGATGTTCCTCATGTTCTTTTTTCCGTTTTTTTTTTATGAATTGCGTATGTATTTCTTGGCGCTCAAATGTTTTTCAAATTCCATCTCCGTTGTTATAGTTTTCCAAGACGTTATTTGATTTGCAAACGGAGATGGTATAAAAATGTTTTTGTAACTATACCTGAAACATGGCCCAAAATCGTCTTAGGGGAGAGAGTAGTAGTTGTGAGGGAATAAGTAGCGATCTTTATTTCTAAACTATTATGATATGGTTGGAATTTTTGATACATCGCGCACATTTAAACAATATGGTGCACATTTACTTCAACTCTATTTATAGAGCCTCGATAGCTCAGGCGATAGAGCGTTCGCCTGCCAGTGAGGCGAACCGGGTTCGAATCCCAGTCGATACGAATTCCGCATCCGGCTTGCACCGACCACAGTGCTGACATGTAATATCCTCAGTGGTAGACGGATCATGGGTTAGAGTCCCCTTGCCGTCAGGCTAACCGTGGGAGGTTCTCGTGGTCTTCCACGCCATGTAATGCAAATGCGGGTTAGATCCATCAAAAAATCCTGCATGAAGGCAAAATTTCTCCCAATACTCTATCCAGGAGTTCCCTTGTCTTCTGGATTGGGTTCGAAATTACAAGGCTACGGAGTTGAACATTAGTATTGGTAAACCCATAAAATTGCGTTCAACGACGGTTATATACATTAAAAAAAACTGTATTTATGGAGACGTGAAAACTCAGGGGATAGGGCGTTCGCGTTCCAATGAGGTGAACCGGGTTCGAATCCCAGTGATGGCTGGTCGATACGAATTCCGCATCCACCTTACACCGACCACAGCTGGCGTAAAATATCCTTAGTGGCAGACGAATCATGGATTAGAGTCCCCTTGCCGTTAGGCTAACCGTGTAAGATTTTCGTGGTTTTCCTCNCTGGTAAGGCAGTTTGATTATTAAATGCAGCTTTCCCCAGAAAGGAACTGACCTTTTCTAGGCTGCTCAATGAATGAATGATCAGGACAAAAAATAGAGATTATTTAAGCTTACTTTGAATTTTTTTTTTTTTTTTTTTTGCGCTTCATTGTTCTCCAAAATAAAGTAATTTTGAGGGGGGGGGAATCATGCTTGGCGACTTATTTATTTATCGTCTTACTTAATGCAAATTAATACTTAATCACAAAACCAAGAATTTAATGACTATAATACATTTTATAAATAAAAATATATAACATTTAACGTTAAAAAGATTATGCGTTTATTTTTTATTAAAACAAAGCATCCGTTATTAGTTTCGCTGATACTTTAGAAAAATCGCTTAAATTTTTTTGTTATTAATTTTGCTCTTTTTTACACATACTTAACGTGATATTTTCCCTCATTTTTTTATAACATACTTTTATTTTCACAAATGGTGTATGTATTTTTTTTAAAGTTAATTATTAAAGAAAAAATGTAGTCATTTCACTAAGCGTTCAATTGATTACTAGTATAACGCAATTACATTTCTATTCATTAACAAAAATGTCGTAATTAATTTTAGAAATAATTAAAACTGCACTTTTAATTAGAGTTTAATTGATAGTTACATCATTAGATCGTTCATTTATTTAAATTAAGGATGCTTTTTTATTGTTATTTTAGTGGATTTTTTGAGGAAGTAAAGAAAAATAATTTATTTGCTTATGGAAAATATAATATAAATGTTTATCTAAATTTTTCCTCTAATAAATCAAGAGATTTCAGTTATTTTATGGATTTCGTAATATTATGTTTCGATGTTCTTAAGCAATACTCATTTTTTAGATGGATATGTGTTTCCTTTGCTACTGATATCAAAAATTTGACTGATAAATATTTGTCTTCATTTTGATTTTATCCTATTTAAGTAAACATTACGAAAAACAGTTAGGATTATATTTTGAAAATACACATTTCAAAGGTACGTTAACGTCCATTTTTATAACTACTTTGCAAGGCATTCTATTAGAAACTTAAGGTATTAGATGCATAAAGATACCAGAGACTCAAAAATTGCTCTCTGATACAGGGTAGATCACTTGCCCCCAATAAAGTGACCCTGGTTCAAATTTCAGCAATGACTGTTCGATTCGAATTTGGCTCCCGGCGAGCACCGAAAACAGTGCAGACATGACATATATAGAGCAGCTTTCAGGAGAACTCCTCCAGAGATCAGTCTCGCGTCATGGCGGGTACTATGGTAACGAGGAAAAGTCACTTCGAATAGGGGTGCGGGGTGAATAGTTTTGTCTTAATCTTGGTAAAAGTCGGCGTGAGTAAACCAATCGACTCCTTCTTTCATCTATTGCACCCCCATTAGAAAAGTGCTCTCGCCTGTTACCATAGCAGTAAACAGCCCCAGACTTTTAGTCTGGAGGAGTTCTCCTCAAAATCACACAGTACTCGGTAGTAGACTGATCATGGGTTAGAATATCCTTTCGGTCAGGCAAACCATTGAAGGTTTTCGTTGTTTTCTTTTCTATAACGCAACTGGGACTTAGTTAGGCCGAAAAACCCTCCACGAAGGCTTGTTTGTCCCCATGCTTGATCCAGGAGTTTCCTTGTTTTATTGATTGGGTTCAAAATTACAAGATTAAGGAGTTGAACAATGGTAGTCATAAATTCAAGAATTGGTGGACTGATTAACGCCTGTAATTAAATAAAATGTAATATAGCACAGTCTATCGAAAAAATTGGGAATTACTTCTTCATTTAATCGCGGTGCACATAACCTCGCTATCACATTTTAGTTTCTGAAAATAGTTTTTATTTTAAGAAATAATTACATAAACTACAAATAAAATGTATTTTCAGAAAGATATTTTTTTCTAGAACTTAGTTATAAGATTTTAAATTTTATTAATTTAAAATCGTAAAGTTATTAGAAAATTTTAAATCTTAATTAAAATAATACTTTCCATACTTCTGTGTTTACGTTACTAAGTTTCATTAGAAACAATGAATGGTCAATAAAGCAAAAGTATTAAGAATGCTTACTAAAGTTGTAAAAAATAACTTACCTCGTTATAGTTTTGCGTAACAATTTGTTAAGGTTCTTTTCAGATAGAAAATAAAAGTTTAAAAAGCGATTTTCCTTAGCTCTTTTTCAAGTGTTTCCACTTTCATTTTATTTGTTTACCTTTTTTTTACATAACTAGAAATATTCATCCAGTACTTCGATGACTTTCGATTTACCAATCAAATAATTTTATTTAAAATTCATTGGTGACAGTAATCTGTGAGTTGCTAAATTTCCGTTTCAAAGTATGCATGCTCAAAGTATGCAAAGTATGCATTCCGTATGCATGCTCTTCTTGTTCATGTTAGTGTATAGGTAACAAATAGTTTTCGCTTAAAAAGGGTCCTTTGCTAACATCTGCTTTATATATATTGCTTGAAAGGAAACTTGCTAATTATTGTTACTGACTGTTAAAAAAAATCAAAATGAAAAATAATATTTTTAAAAACCACGTTTTTGTAGTGGTGAATAATAATTAAAAAATAAAAATTTCAAAAACGAAAAACGTGGGGCGCATGAAATACATAACAGTAATGTTATATTAGTGTGTATGTGTGCTCATGAGAATATGTGTATGTATATCTGTAATTGTAATTGTATCTGAATGTGGATGTGTATGTGGAATATGTTTGTGTATATACATGTGTATGTGGATGTGGCCGTGCATGCGTATGAGTAAGAAAATGTGTATATGTACTGTTATGTACTTCATGCACCCCACGTTTTTCGTTTTTCAAATTTTTATTTTTTAATTATTATTCTCCACTGCAAAAACGTGGATTTTAAAAATATTAGTTTCTATTTATTTATTTATTTTTTCTTTTGAACTCACTTCCAAAATCTCAATTTTTTCACTCACTGTATACAAAACTTTTCGACTGACATGTGACACTAATTTTAAATGATCGAATCAACAAAAGACAATAGCGAACAAATTAATTTTTCTTTAATTTTAATTTTATTTTACCTTATATGTCTTCTTTCTCTTCATTTGCATGCATTGTCATCTAATTCTGAACTATGTGCCAAATTTGAAGTCTGTAGCTAGTGGGGAAGTCAGTTTAAAATCGATTACAAAATTCCACCCGAACAGACATACACGAAGGCAAGTAAATATAAACGTGGTAATAAGTAGTTCAACGGACTAGTTTTTTTTCATGTCCCTACTGTTTATTGGGAATATTAATTTATTAATAAAATGTTAAAGTAAGAAAAAATTTTGGGATGTATTGTTACTTAACTTGTTTACTCTTTTTTTTTTGACTGAGAAACACAATAATGAATATTCTGTTAGCTTCGTTGATACATATCCATAATCAATTTGTGCTTTCAAAAATTTACAAATAACTTCTATTCTAGAAAACTTTGAAGTTCAAGTAAACAAGAAGTTATCAGCAGTAAACAAGACTGGAAAACAACTTGAACTTTTTTGAGCTATTTCAAAGCTTGAAAATCTTTAAAATTTTTGCCCTCTTTTATCAATTATTTATCCCAGATTCCTCTGAGCATTTTACCTCGCTTTGCAGTAAGAAATAAAATCCATTGTTCAAAACACAATGCACACTTCAAGCTATACCCCGCCTCTTTTTAACTTTATTTACAAACTACCAACAATTAAATGAACATAATTTGTCACGGAAGGAAAAAAGGTGGCAAAGGCAAAAAATCCAAACACCAAGCGATACCGTCCAGTCAAAAGAATCTGGAGAGGTATAAAATGAATCCAATTTGTTGGTGCATTACAAAGTGCAACATTTATCACTGCCAGAGAAAATAAGAGTGATGAATTACGGTATCCGAGATGTTTTAAGATTCGCCAACCCCCTTGCACTCCAGAATACTATACAACATCCAAGATCTTCCTTTTTATCCACTCTAAGATGTATTATTCTGTTCTTTTTCTTCAAAACTTGTTCCACTTGTACGTTTATGAATAAAGAATAATAATAATAACAAGAGGAAAGGGAAAAAAATACCGAGATCCATCCCTCGTCTTTTCTTTCGCGTAGAATAATTTCAAAACGCAGTATGGAATAATAGAACAGTTGCAACAAAAGGGGAAAGCTTTTCAAATATACCATCCTTTTCTAAAATGAGTATGATGCTCTGCCGTTGCACAATGAAGCGAGAATTGGTGGATGGTGGTTGTAATGATGGTTTTGGGTGTTTTTTATAATCCCCTCAAACTCCCCCTCCCACCAGAATGTATTTCTAGAAGATCCCCGTGCTATCTGTTGATTCCGTAGACATTATACACAAAAGAGTGATTTTGGATGATTGATGGAGAAGATGATACAAACTTTGTTAAAAGGGATTTTTTTTTATCATCTTCAACATCGTTGCTGTGTAGGGTGTTAGCAATTAAAACGCATTGGTTGAATACACTCATTAATTTTAGTTTCTTTGTGCGTTTTCGTGACTTAGGTTACAATTGGGATTTGATTTTTTTTTCAGTTTGTTTCAATGAGGAAAGGAGAGTATTTAATTTTTTTTCTCCCTTTTATATGATTCATGCTTTTTAGTTAACTCACTCTGGTAAATTTATATAAATAGTTTTCGTTTAGAATTATTTTGTTTTTTTGATTTATTTGTTTTTATAGCATTGAGCTTATAAATACATAAATAGTTTCATTTAGGTTTAGCTCGTTTTGATGATATTCTCGTTCATATCAATAGACAGTACGCATTTCCACTGATCCATTTACATCTATATTTATATATATTTTCTCTATCTCTATATTTTTCTATATTTTTTCTCTAAAAAAATAGAAAATTTTCAAGCGAGATTTTTATATAAAGGCATGGATATTTTCTTAAAACTGAGCTAAATATGAATGTAAAGTTACTATAAATTTAATTATATAAAAACAAATAAATTAAGAAAAACGAAATGACTTTAAGAGAAATATTATTTATAGGAATTTTCCAGAGCGAGTTAACTATCCACAGACAGTACGCATTTTCTCTGGTCCGTTTACATCTGTACTTATTTTCTTTATCTTTGTATTTTTTCATACTTTTTAATATAGAAAAATAATTTTAAATAATTTTCTCACATAGAAAAATCATTTTTTTAGAATTATTTTATTTCTCCCAATTATTTATTTTTGCATCATTAAATTTATTGATACATATTTAGCTAATTATGATGAAAACATTTTCATAAATCAGTCTTTATTTAAAAATCACTCGCTTGAAAATGGTTTGTAAGCATTGTAGCAGTATTCTCGGCCGTAGTCGAAAGTACAAATCATATACCATGTGACCGCTCACAGTATATGTCATGCTTTCAAAATATTTTATTTTATTTTATAACTGTCGTTGCACAGTCGAACCCATTCTGAGTTTACAACTATCAATGTTCAACTCGCTAACCTTGTAATTTTGAATCTAACCCAAAAGACAAGATACCGAGATCAAGCATTGGGACAAACTGTCCTTCGTAGAAGGCATTTTGATGGAACTAACCCGCATTTGCTTTACATATAAAGGAAAACCATGAACAGCTCCGATGGTTAGCCAAACCAGGGTTCTGTTTAGAAGAAATTTGGGTCCGTTAGCGGACTCTTCACAAAATATCTTTTCATAAAAACGGACCCTTCACGAAATATTTTAACTTAAAAACGGACCCTTCACAAAATAATTTATCTTTTAATCGGACATTTCACAAATTTGCTTATCTTCATTATTGTTTTGTTAATCGAATAAACCCTTCCCAGGGGAGTGGGGGGAAAGAAAGACAGATGCAAACGAACTAAGTTTTGTCTTCAAAAACGCTTCTTCCTTTATTTGTTCGAAATGAATATTTTGCCTTCACCAGTATAGGCTAAATATAAAATATTTGTGTGTTGCATATCTAATTTAGTAGCAGCAATTGCTATTTATTTTTTAAAATTTAATTTTTTCAATTATAATTTTACAGTGTTGAGCATAATACAATTTAAAAACTCCCTGACAAAGTTTTTTGCAATAACAGGACCCTATTTGCACAAATTCACGAAAGCAGGACCCTGGTTGAAAGAATTTGACTTAACGTCTATTTTATATTCACAAATTACGAGTAATTTTTTCGCAATTTCACAAAAACGAACCTTTCACAAAATTTATGGACAGACCCCTGCAAACGGTAAGGGGATTCAAACCCATGACCCGTCTACCACTGAGGATACTTTATATCAGCTCTGTGGACGGTGCAAACCTGGAAAGAGTTCGTATCTACCAGCTATTGCTGGGATTTGAAACCTGTGTCCTCTTATTGAGAGGCGAATGTCATCAAGGCAAACTTTTAATGTATCATGAATTTTAAGTGGGGACAGTGTTATCCAATAAACAGGGAAAGAATTAGAGTTTTTCTTTAATGCAAAGTAGAGGGTGGTAAAGCTAAATGGGATGACCTTAACATAAAAGAGATACACTTAAATCCACCGTTTAATACAGGGAAAAATCTAAACGTGTAGTTGGAAATATTTATAATTGTTTAATACTATTTCGTCACATCATGTATTAACAAGTCACGAGTTCATTAATTTAATCATATATCATTTCGCAGAAATAGTTATCGTACTGTATGGTATTAACATTTCGGGTTTAAAAGAAAAGGAAAAAAAAACAACATAATTTTGGAAGAAATACTAAAATATACAGTAAAACCATTCATTTGATAATTTTTCCGTTCATGTGATTCATGTTCCCGAATTTCTGATATTCAAAATTATAGTTCTTATAACCACACATTTAGTAAAAAGATCAGAACTGAAACGAAAATTTAACCGAAAAAATAGTTTTTATGCCATTTCTTTTGTTAATCTTTGTTATTTCTTCGGAGCCAGAAACACGATAGATTTTAATATATTCTTATATTTTTGACCGTTTTTTTTTTCTTAAATGCAGAATGAGGAATTTTTCTTTTATTTATACTGCTAACTTGCTTTTAGAAAATGAAATTTACTATTTTACGACTTTCACTTCATGTAGATTATTCTTATCAAAAAGTTAATAAAAAAAAAGAGTCATGAGTTCATATTGTAGTAAGAAAAAACCAAAACGTTCTTATCTAAAAATCTTATTTGAACTTAGTTCTTCGAAAGAAAAGCGTTCGCTTTTCTTGAAATTGGTATGCGTTCGCATACCATTTTCCCGTAACAAATAAACTGATTTCCGATGGCTTTAATTTCTCCTTTATTGTTCTTGATTTCAATAATGTTTGTTCAGAGATGTGAAAAGTTTATAGTTTACTTATTTCTATAATAATTTCCAGCCTCAAATTTTTATTTTATTTTATTTTTCCACAAGGATTCCTAACCGCGAGTTTAGCTTTCGACTACCACGGTTATGGCTGAGGTTCGATTCCTTTTTTCCCATTTTCTCCAAGCGTGACTTTATTGGTTCGTAATCGATGGCTCCGATGGCTTCAGAGCCAAAAATTTCGACGCACGTTTGGGCGGTTGGGGTGTATGGTGAGGAGACTTGGAGATTATTACCACCATCTGCCCTCCTATCAAAAATGGTGATATTGCAGTGCGGTCTGCATCGATATTGTTCTCGAATCAGCATTAAGGATGAATTCTAAATCAATAGCCAATTAGTGTAGCGTCGTCAACAAACCCAACCAAAAATCATAGCTACACTTAGAAAAAAAAATCATCGGAGACACATAAAATTTACCGTATTTCATTCCGATAAATTTTAACATATTCTAGTCAAGGAAACGAGAATATGGTAAAATTTTCCTGGTTTCTAGCTCCATGGGAACAGCAAAAAGCACTGTAATTTTTACAGCTGAGCTTTGGTAACGATTTTAGAAAATTTAAAAATAAAATATCGCTTATAATATGTCATAAAAATTTAGTAACTGTGATAAAATTTGACAATTTTATCGTAGTAATACCCTAGGATATGACATAAAAATCATTGATTCGGTTAAATTCACTTTTCAGTTTTTCATTTTTTACCAAATATATGGTAATAATAATTATAATTTTGAAAACCAGAATTTCCAGAAAGCCGTTACCATAAGGACGGAAAAACTACCAAATGAATGGTTAAGAACAGTATATTTTGACATTTTAAACAGAATGATTCCAGCACAGGATATATATATATATATATATGCATATATATTGAAAAAGTGAATCATGGCAGTTAATTTTCTCAACAATCGTGAATGTCTTGTGGTAGATTTATTCATAAATAAACAATTTATTGATCAGAAAGTTTTTATCTGAAGCGATTGAGTGAAATTTTCCAATTGAAATACTAAATTTTTTAAAGAAAAATTTCGCTCTCAATATATTTAGTACGGAATTAAAGTTTCATTGCAATACCTTAAAAATTAATAAAATTTGACATTTAAACTTTTTGTCGTTTGAATAGCTAAGATTTTTTGTTTCCACTAATAATTTATTTTTAATAATTTATTTTTGAAAAGTTTGATATCAGTAACGTTCGATAGAAAAACCAATAAATAACAAGTGAAACGAAATCGCTTTTTTATTACATTAGATAAAATTGTAGGAGGCTGTTGAAATTCTATCAANACCCCGTGATTATATTAGAAGCTTAAGTAGGATTATCGGAATTTGATATGGGTTTGGTTGATTAGCATTACAAATGGCTTCCCCTCCTCACTCCGGAAGGACACGTGACCTCGTGACGTCACCTGGAAGATGTGGATGTGTGCTTCGTTGGACATGTTAACGTGATTATCTTTAAAAGTAGATAGGAGAGAGACCGCGAAAAGACAAGAGAATTACCGAAAAGAAAATCGTTCGATTGCAGAAAGATATTCGGATCCTATCAATTTCACTTTGCAGTAATTCTTCTTCTTAGGGTTTTGGAATTGCATGTGATATAATAGAAATTTTTAAAGATTGTTTATAGCACACAGTCGCAAAAAGTGGTGACTGGCTTATGTCTCACATGAATAAAATTTGAAAATTCAATAAATATGTACCCAGTAATACAATACTTATAAAAGTAATCTATGGTGTATTAAAATATTTTATTGCTTTATAAGTTCGCTTAATTATAAAATGTACAAAAAACAATTTTCGCAATTGCATTATGCATAAAATATGGGTTATTATGTTAAAAATTTATTATTTAATTTTTTTATTTCTTATTATTTTATTTATTTGTTTTCTTATTATTTTATTTACTTATTTTTTATTATTTTATTTATTTTTTTTTATTATTATTTTTTTTTATTTTTTATTATTTTATTATATTTCCATTTTTATTATTTTATGCATACGCTGAAACATAAGAAAAATTACTTGCATTTGTTACTGGGAATTCTGAATGACTGAAGACTAGACCATTCATTGCCGGTTAAATAGTCATACTATACATTATAGACCATACAGTTCATTATAGAACCTAAAGACCATACAATATGATATATAACTATATAACCATATTGTAAAATACGCAAGTAATAACAATCTACATTACAAGAATGAAATGTAACTTAAATTGCAGGACTGAAGATTATACTAAACCTTGCTTGACTAAAGAACTGTGCAAAATTACTAGTTGTTACTCCAGATGTACTCTAGATGTTAGAATCATAACTGTACATTAATGAAGCAAAAATCATGTTGTACATTACAAGATTATAAACCAGGCTGAAAATAAAAAGGACTGAAGATCACACAATACATTATTCGACTGAAGAATCGTACTGTAATATTCAAAACAACAGACCATGCTATATATTATAGGAATATAAACTAGGCAGAAAATAAAAAGGACTGAAGATTACACCATACATTATTCGACTGAAGAACCGCAATGTACTATTCACAACAACTGAAAACCAAACTCAGTGGCGCAACAGCCTATAGAGGGCCAAGGCCTTCTGCTCTCATCTCAGTTTTCCTGACCTTGGGCTCTGGGGTGCAGGAGCAGATGTTCCGGTCAGGTGGTCAGCTGAACGCGGAACCCTCAGTGTTTAGTTTCTAAGCATACTTGGTACTCATTTATCGACCTACTGAAGGGATGAAAGGCTGAGTCAACCTTGCCCGGCCCGAGGATCGAACCCAGGACCCGTGACAAAGGAGCGAGAAGCGCTACCACTCAGTCAACGGGCTTCATTCACAACAACAGACCATGCTATATATTATAGGAATATAAACTAGGCAGAAAATGAAAAGGACTAAAGACCACACTGTACATTATTCGACTAAAGAATCATACTGTAGTATTAACAAGAGCAGACCATATTGTTTACTACAGGACAGAAGAACCATACTACACATTGCAAATTATGTTCCACGTTGCAAAACCTAAAACCATAGTTTCCTTAAAAAGATAAAAGAATAATATTGCACACATCATACTTGAAGAATCATGCTGTACTATACAGGAAAAACCATATTAAAAGACTGAGGACACAATACTGTACATTACAGAATTGAAATTTCATATTGTACATTAGATGACTGAAGGCAATATTCTACATTACAGAACTGAAGAATTATACTTTGCGATAAATAAGAGAACACTATACTGTATATTACAGAAATAAAGACCCCAGTGTTTCTAAAATTTCAATTAATAGCTAAATAGTTGTTGAGATTGAAATATTTATTATCTTAATTTAGACATTGCTAAAAGTACGATTGCGATTCATTCTTTTGTCTTAAAAAAATTCTGTAATGCATATTTCTTTATTACACAGTTTAATTTCCTCTTAAACTCAAGAAGCATTCATAATTGAAGACATGAAGACACTTTTTCAAATGGTTGCTTTTTTTTTAATAACCCACATGTCTGGCACTTCTTTATGGAAGGTTTCCAAAGTTTCTCAAGTGCTAAATTGCATGAAAACACAAATTTACTTTAAGGAGGAATAGTCAGCAGTTCCAAAATCTGATTCTAAAAAAGTAATCTAAACTGGAAAGTTGGCCCTTTACTGACAGCTATATGTCATTGAAATGGATCACAAGTCCCTGAATATCTTTTTTTAAATATCACGTTGCGAATATATCCTTTCGGTTCCTTTACGTTTAATCGAATCATCCGTTAGACACGTTGAATTATGAGCATCTCTCTGACAATGTATCGCGTAATTTGGCTTCAGTGCAAATTTACTGGGTCTTAAAATTTAATTGCGTTTAAAACTGAGTTAGTGTAACATTATAAAATTTATTTGCATCCTACTACTGCGCTACTGTTTGATTGAAATATCTCGCTTCTAAATATTGCTAACTGGAAGACAACGCCCAACTCTCACTTTATCTTACCAAATTGTGTGAATTTATTTGGAAGGGAAATAATGGAATTAAAAATAAAGGGCGGCAACAGTTATTGACCAAAGGATTGAAGTTTCAAAATTTCAAGACCAATGACATGATGGTGGTACTGTGGCCACCATTCTGCACAGGGCGGTGCATTTTTTTCTCCAGCACGCTGATCCCCATTGATTTGGGGGAAAGGGGAATCAAGCCGCCCTTCGGGAATAAAACTCAGATCTTTCACTACAACAATTCTGTACTTTAAGCAATACGCCGTTACAAATAAAGGTAATTTACAATACCTAAATAAAAATAATTAATAATCGTAACATCGAATAATAATTGTGCGAATTTATTTCGAACCATTCTGCAAGGGGTGGTGCCTTTTTTTCTCCAGCAAGCTGACCTCCATCGATTTGGGGGAAAGGGGAATCAAACCGCCCTTCGAGAATAAAACTCAGATCTTTCACTTCAACAATTCTGCACTTTAAGCAATATGCCATTACAAATAAAGGTAATTTACATTACCTAAACCAAAAAAATTAATAATCGTACCATTGAATAATAAATTTTTATTAAAACCTTAACTATTACGCGCACCTTGGCAAAAAAATATTTTTCATTAAAAATAATAAAATTTTATTTTAACCCCTTTTTATCATTATAATAATAAGAATTTTTTGTGTAGCTAGCAGCTACATTACGTTGTGTTGTTGTTACTAATGCGACTTACCTATATCAGCAAGCCAGTTTGAAATCAAACTAATTTTTAAGGCACAGGACGTACTTTTTGTTTTCAGTGGCGCCATCTATGGCCAAGAATACGATTTTGCCACACACATACTTCACAACCCGTTTGACACGAGGGACACATTCCCACCGTTCATCCATCCTCAGATCGTAATTATGGCCTGAACCAGAGAACAATCAATCTCCAATTCAGTACCTCCAGAGGTATTGATTTGTTATGGGAACTTTAGAGACTTTGTAACCCCCGAAAGATTTAACGAGAACCAGTCACCATTTAATGCACGGAGTTTCTTCGGCCGGCTGGATTCGAACTCCTGTTCTCACGAACACGAGTACAACGTTCAATCAACTAGGCTATCTTAGCCCAACAACTATATTATTAAAAATTTAGTGTATCTTAAAATCAAAAATCATGGCAACTATTTTACAACAGAAGTGTTGAGGGTGTTATACACGCTATCAGAGGTAATTTTTGATATAATAAAGCATCCAGAAAAGTTCTTGGTGTCATAAATCACCATGAATGTTCCATTGCTCAACTTTTGTACCGTAATTATTCTAATGATGAAATTAGGAGTGGTTGGAGTTGTATGGTATAATTGACTTATTGAAGATTGTGATGAAAACAGGACAATGAAAATGACAGTTGAGGATGAGAACTGGATCATAATTATGATAAAATTTTATTTTAATTATGGTATTCGTAGAGCTCGAGATAAAATATTTTTTCCATAATAAGACTTTCTAAGTGAAATAAATTTTGCATAATAATATTATTATAAGGACAGGCCATGGGAGATAAATCTCAGAAGAACAACCTATTCAAAAGCCAAATTAAAAAGATGATTGAATTGTTCCCAATAGACAGTTAGGAGCATGGGAAGCGATCCATGGTTGGTGATTTATCGAAAGATAATATAGTCAAAAAGAAAGTCAACCACCTATAATGGATATTAAATTTGAAAATCATTTGGCGAAAGCGAATCGCCAAAAAGACTTTGAGAATTATTATAACCATGTAACTGAAACATTTTTGTGGTAAGAAATAAAGAATGAGGAGTTATAACTAGATATTTATTTCCGATTTTGTTGCGGTGATATTGAATTAATGAGTCTTACATTAATATAGAAATAAAAAGATAGCCTTTACATTGATTGTATAATTGAATATTCTATATTCGCTTTTTATAAATTCTAATAAAAATTAAGTTATTGGTTTTATTTATTTAGAATTCGGTTAAGAATGATAAAAAAAAATAATTTTAAGAAATTTTGAAAGCTAGGAAATATGTAATGCCCATTGTGACATCACAATTCTCCTTATAGTACATTTAAAAACAATTACCTGGACTGTTCAAAGTCGATTTTGCACAGCAGTTTTTAACGTGTACCAAATCTTAAAATACTAAATCTGAATAATAAATCTAAATAATCTGTTATTTTTGAGCAGATTCATTTTAAGAACTCATGGGACAATACTTAAGAACTCATTAACTCATGAGACAACGAATCTTCATCTTCCGTCTGTTAGGTCAGAAGTCAAAAGTAATAATTTATTCTATTAATTGCTTGTCAATTTAGGCTTTCTGTTAGGAAATAAAAATTCTATTAACGAAATGACTTATTAAAAACGATGTCAAAAACTAGTGAATTACTATCGAAGAAGGCGATACTGAAAGCATCAAAAGCTCTATGATTGTAGCAGGAAACAAAAAGAAGTTAAAAGGCAACTTTTAGAAGTAATATTTTATCAGACCATAAAACTTTTTTGATGCTTTCAGTCTCGCCTTCTTCGATAGTAATTCACTAGTTTTTGACATCGTTTTTGGTTTCTTTCTTGTTTGTATATCAATTTATAACCGAAAATGTGTAAACTTTTTCGATTCATTTTTGTTTGCATTCAGAGTAGTACAGTACAAAATACTTCCTATCCCTACTGGTTAGGTTTGATTTATAATTATGCTGACAGTATTTTTCTCATTGATTTTATTTATGTGTTTATTGAATTTTCAGTTGACAAATCAGTTAATTACGTTTTTAAATGCATGAGGAACGATAAATAATCCATTCCTTTCAAATGAAAGCTTTTGCCATTTTTAGAAAATTAAAAAGAAAAATAAGAAAAGGAAATATACACACAGATTTGCTCTATTTAGAAAAGAAAAAAAGAATCATTTTCTGGAAACCTAATATCACTCTTTTTCTCTAAAATGTCACTCAAATATTCTGCTTTAGAACACTAGGAAATGTAAAAATAACCGATCGTCAGATAGATAGAAGTTGAACAAGCTACGTAAAAACTCCGAAAGGATCAGCTCAAATTTCCAGAGTTGTGTTTTAAAAATAAAGCACTTTTCGTGTTCAGGATTGAAAATAGCTAAGCCCTTTTGCCAATAAACTTATGTAGAGTGCGGTAAAGAAATTCAGTTAAATTTTTTGAGAACGAAAACGACCTACCTGAGTAATGCCGGCATTCTTGCCTGAAGGATGCAAGATATATTTATTAGTTTCTTTTCCTTCGTTTTTTTATTTCTCGTTATAACGAATAAACAAATGGCATTGATGGCATGGCGATGGCTCAGCGGATAGAGCGTTCACCAACTAATGAGGTGTCGCAGGTTCGAGTCCCAGATGTGTCTAGTTGATATGAATTTGGCTTCTAGCTAGCACCGACCACGGTGCTAGCGTAAATTTTCTCAGTTGTAGATGGATCAGGGTTTAGAATCTTCTTGCCATCGAGCTAACCATCGGGGGTTATCATGATTTTCCTCAACATGTAACGTAAATGCGGGTTAATTCCATCAGAAAGTCCTCCACGAAGGCTAGTTTGTCTCAGTGCTTGATCCAAGAATTCTCTTTTCTTCTGTGTTTGGCTCAAAACTGCATTGCTAGAGTTGTTAACTCAGAATCTGGTTGGCTGTTTAACGCCGGTAATAAAAGTAAAATGACTATCAATTATCAACAATCAATGATCACCATAAAGATTGCTTTGAATAAATATTCCAGAATCCTTTTTGAAAATAAAGTAAAGAAGTTAAAAAAAAAACTTTCGAAATCTGAAAAAATAATGAAGTACTTGAGACTGAAAAAACTTGCTTTTTTTAAAATTTTTGCTTTTTCAAAATTGCCATACAAAATATCTTAAATTGCCTGTTGTTTTTATTTACTTTTTGCTTCGAGCATGAAAGCAAATCAATTTTTTTCCCCACCGATATTTTTAATAAACTAAAAATCACGAATATTCCTTTATTATCTAATAAAATGAAATTCGTAACTTTTATTTGAATACATTTCAGGCAAAGCCAAGGATTTAATAAGCCCATTGTCTACAGTGCACCAAATAAAAAACAGACCACCCTGAATAACTTTCGGTCTAATAATCGGATCTACACATTCTAGGTCTCAATCTTAATTGTTCGACGGAATGATTTGAAATATGCTGATTAATTAGTGCAGGCTATATTTTAGGTTACGAATTCAGACAAAAATACATGCGTTCTCTGAATAAACATTCTTTCTTTTCGACGAATAGTTCCTGAGAAATCTATTTTTATATATAATACTTCTTTAAAATTTTATTTCTCAGGAACTAATCGACCAATTTCGTTCAAATTTTGTATTTTACCAAGCAAAATCGCCTTCTTTAATAATCCTAGAATCATTCTTTAAAAAAAAAAATTTTATACATTACAATTAAAACTTTTTTCGACCCTCATTAAAAAAAATAATTAATATTTATTAAAAGTTACATTTGCATGAAATTATCTTTGGCTAAGCGAATTTCATATTATGTGCAAAAACTTGAATCTGAATTCGCTTAAAAAATTCTCCAGAAATGGCGAAATACGCATGAAGTAAAATTAACTTTTAGGGGTCCAAGTTTCGGATCGCTCTCCTGACAAAACTTTCGGGATCACATTTCCCAAATTGCTGCTATTCCCCGTATTTTCGCGATCTGAATCCATCGGGAAAAAAAGCATGTTTATTTAACAAAAGTACCTTTTTCAGTCTGAATTCGTACCTTAAAATATCGTAAAGACTAATTAATTAGCATATTTGGGGTCACCCCCTCGAACCATTAACGTTGAGTCCTAGAAGGTGAAGATCCGGTCATTTGGATTAAAAGTTATTTAGGGTGGTTCGTTCTTTATTTCACGCTCTTTAATTTCTTTAAAATATGTTTTGAGCATCAAAATAAATAAAATTTTATACATATGCGATATTTTCCACATCTCTTTTTTCATAAAATCGTATTCATAAATTCACGATGAATATATATACAGTGAAACCCCGCTATAGTGAGCACGGTTTATAGTGAACTCCCGGATATAGTGAACGAAATGTTCGGTCCCGTGCCTTGCTATACACGTATAATGTTATTTTTTGTGGATATAGTGAACCAAAAATGTGAGGAAATTGGACATAATGAACTTTTTTCTGCCTTCGACTGATTTTTTTCTTCCTTTTTTTTTTTTTGTAATAAGTTTGAAATTTCTACTTCAAAATAAATACACATACCAGTGTTTAAAACCATCTATAGAGGGGAATGTAGCGATAAGCATTTTTTCTTGTTTGCTTATTTTACTTCACTTTCCAATCCCTAAACAAACCAAGAAATTGTTTCCAACCCAGGCAGATGATAAGGTGTCAGTGGGATCAATATGCATTTTCTGTCAGAGGGAATGAGTAATTATTCATAATTGGTCAAAAGGTTGGACACTAATATGTGCTGATAAGGCCCTCATTTCAACTCCTCTTTGCTCTCAGTTCAGTTAAAAAAAACTGCAAACAAGTGTCTCAAATTTAACTATGGCGACCAGTAAACGTAAAACGTTCTCCATTGATGATAAAATGGACATAATCAGAAAAATTGAAAATGGATGCAATCAAGTTGATATTTGCAGGGAATATAAACTATCCAAATCTGTAGTTTGTAACAAATGGAAAAATAGGCAATTAATTATTTCTGCTCATGAAAAAAATTTCGATGGCAGAAAAAAGTTGAGAAAATGGGTTCACCATTCGAAGAAGCCGCAATCTTCCAGTATCTGGACAAATGTCCATGAATTTTGCTAAGCGATTTTATGAGGCAACTTTTATGTGCTCGAATGGCTGATTAGACAGGTTTGAATAGCGGAATAACAGAAATTCAGGAAAGATTATCTGAGAGTCAGGAAGTGTTTTCGTATCTGATTTTGAGGATTGCTCATCACCTAAAAAAGACTAATTTTTTTTTTTTTTTTTTNGTAAGTATTAAAATATCAAATAAATGTAAAACTACCGATTTCGGTCATTTCTCATGCATTCAACATGCTTCTTTCAACATGCATTTCTCAAAAATAGAAATGTTATTAAGAAAAAATACTGAGAGTGCCATTGAAAAACATTTATTCAAAATGTGGAAAGAAAATCAAAAAGTTATGCAAAACAAAATGTAAACGTTTCTTATTAAGGGAAACAAAATTTTCATACATAAAATAAGAAATTAACCTACTTGTTGCAACCTGGCAGCCTTGAATGACATTTTGAATTCCATTTCATTACGTTTTTCCATGTAAATTTCATTAAATTCCTCCATTTCCATGTAGCACAGTAAAAGAAAATAATTTTTGTTATTAGTCAAAAAGTCACGAGCCACGCGTTGAAATTCACAAGCCTCGCCAAGTGATATTTGAAACGAATCGGAGATGTATTTTATACTTTGCCGGTTTCTAATTTGGCAATCTATAGAATGCCTAGGAAATGTGTGAAATATAAATCATTTCATACTTTGCCGGCGAATTTTAGGCATTCTATACAATGGCGGATTTCATATATATATATATATATTGTTTATTTTCTAAACCAAAACAAGTAGTTAATTTCCTTCAAATTGTTTTTATTAATATTTACTTATTTATATTCTATTTTTGATTTCATAATAAATTTCACAGAATATTATACTTCCTTATTTTTTAAATAAATAAATCTCTCTAAATTAATTTATATCTCCTTCATTGAAATATATTGCTCGCCTTAATTCGCGCATATTTATTTAGATGATAAAAATCTTTTACAAATATGCTCAATATACAGTAATTTACAGCTTAACTTTATCATTTCGGCATGTGGAAGAAAAAGCAAATACCAACTAAACCCCCTCCCCCTTCACACACCATTACCCATAGTAAAGGGGCAAAAGCAATTATGAGAAGCAACCCGATGAACAATGCCGCTTTTAGCTCATAAGTACTATAGATTTTTCTTTTGATTATTATTTGTAGTTTCGCACCACTTTCCCTTTTTTTTTATTCCCTTTTACGAACGGGATGATATGCGTTTGTAAAGAGAGAATGCAGTGTTTTATGACTAATAACTAAGATTTTATTTTCAAAACACGTAATGTTTTTTTTTATTTTCTATTTTTCTCTGGGCCATTAAGACTCAAAATACAAGTGTAAATGGTCGTTTATCTGATTCTACAAATTTTCATTTTATGGATACGCTACTTAATTGTTTCGTGGGTTTTTAGTCTTAATGACACAGATTTCTTACTCTTTATCGTAATTTGACGTTAAATTTTAAGAAGCTTTTGTTGATTTAATGCAATTAAAGAGAATTATGTATTTTGAAGATACTTAGATTATAATTTAAAAGATTTTTTTTTTGTTTGTTTGTTTGTTTGTTGCTATCTATTTATATATTTTTTCTTTTATCCTTCACTGAATGGAGCATGAAAAAGTAATTCTTAAACAGAAAATAATTTGGTTTTGAAATCCAATAAATTAAATTAAATAATTTTGAATAAGAAGATAACATTTCAATAAATTGTAAATTATTTCAATATGTTAATGTAAATGCAAAAAAAATGACAAACACTTTTAGTAATTTTATTAGAATCTAATTGTTACATTGTAAAAAATTCAAAATCAATTTATGGTATAAAATACCCATACTTTGGGTGCATCTCTCGTAAAATCCATTTTTACCATAATTATTGCAGTCATATTTATTTAATTGGAGTTATTCAGTGCTTTCACTGTAATCATTACTTTTAAAAAAAATGTTATATCAGATTTTTTGTTCCGTAACATGTTCCGGTAAAAATGTATTTTACGGTAAAATGTACTGGTAGTTTTGACCGTAATTTTTTACAGTGTAAGGTGTTATATTTCTCTCTGACTGTTTCTAGCTCTGTCCTTTTCTTTCTTTCTTTTTTTGGAAGAAATAAATCTAAAAAATCATTTAATGTAATGTTATTAAATGGAACAGTTACAATTCTTTACTTTAAAGTGGACAGAATCTTTTTTACCAGATGGCGTAGGACAAAGAAAATAAAAAATAAAAAAACAGATTTTCTCTTAAATTTTCTAAAATGTTTATAATTATAACCAAAATTAAAATTAATTCATATCAATATTTATTCATGATTTAATTTTTTTCTAGATTATTTTTTGCCACTTTCTATAACGGAGTCACACTTTTTAAATTTCGACTTATTTCCTTTTTTAAAGAATCCAAACTAAAATCCGTTTAAAAAAATTTTTTTTTATTCAATTGCAGTGAAACAACTTTGACATTGGACTTATAGTGAGTACACTATAAAAAATTCCGGATCAAATTACGGTGTAAAGTTCAGTAATTTTTTAAAGTGCATCATATAAAACAAACTTAATAAGTTATCTAAATTATGACATAGGATTATTAAAAAAAAGTATAAATAGAGCCTGAAATAAAGTTTACCGTAGATATAAATCCCTATACTTTAATCTATAGAGCGGAAAGGTCGTTTGTCTCTTGTACACTGTGGATCGCTCCGTGGCGACAGTCATCGATGTCTCCAGATATTTTTTGTTTCTAGCCTGAATCGGAGTTGATTATTCCTTTTTTATATTTATTCCTTGAACCTACACTGTAAAAAAGGATTTCTCAAAATTGGACAAAAATGTATTGGAATAACTCAGTAGCAAATACAGTTGAATTTGAAACCCTATTCATAAGTGAGCATGTCTTACGAACCATGTATGCATTTATTATGGAGCATTTCTAGCATATCACTGTACTAAATCATGAGTGCATAGTTATTCAAATTCAACTATGCTTGCTTCGGGGGTATTTTGGCACATTTTTTGCAGTGTAACTTCATTCCTTTTCATTTAAACTTTGTAATTGCTGGCACCATTTTATAGTTATATCTCAGCTGTCTCTTTAAAGCACGAAAATTGCATTTTACGTTTAAGAAGATTGTATATAACGCTGTTTTCGAAGTTCTGTCGCCGAGGAAAATAAGAAAAAGCCATAGTTTAAATGCCTTACATTAGAAACAATGCAACAATTTTAAATTGTATATATAATCTTGCAGTGAAGGGCTTCAGAACAAACAATTAACTTAAATATTTTAATAATTATTAAACTTTTAAAAAACACCAATTTAACGACATTTTTCCACCTACTTGAAAATTATCAAAATCACTGCCTTATTCTCAGTTTTTGCAAATTTTCATGAGCCCAGGTATTGCAGCATTGGAGTAAGTTTTTTAATATTAAAAAAGTAGACCACAAATGCTTTTCCTTTTCTCAAAACTGTGGCATTTCTCCATATTGATGTTTTTTGCCATTTTAAAAACAAGCGTAGATAGTGCTGGCCTTAGATAAGCTAACCTGGACCTAACAATTAACTGGAAACTGGTAAACTGGACCTAACTAGACTGGTTCGTCTCGTTATTCTAAAATTATGCATAGCAGTTATAAACTCACGGCAGTAATAAAAATAGCATATTATTCGCAAAAAAACATCATTTCATATTACGACGGAGTCTTCGAAAAACAGCTTTAAGATTATACACTAAAAGTACAAATTAAAAACTAGCTCTTGGAAGCTGTACAGAATGTAACTATATTTATCATTTTAACTGTAACTACTCGATCTTCTTAACTCTTCCACTTTCTATGCAAAGGAACAGAATTGCTGATAGTTTTTTAAAACAAACAAACAACCTAGAAAAACCGATTTCCGCTACTGGCTCCTCCATAACAGACTTTTACTCTAACATATTTCACTAATTAGAGTCTATCTACTCCCGATTCTCACTAAAGCCGGGACTCTTTTTTCTTGCTTCAAAGTTCTGATGAGACTTGAGGCCTATCCGTCAGGCTTTTGAAGAGTCAAAATAAACACATGCCTGTCTTAGAGAATGACAGAAGAAGCCAAACATCGGAGATTCTTCGTTGTTCGTCTCGTTATTCTAAATTCTAACGAGGGTCTTTTCTAGATGGAAATAGAGAAGGCATGTTAAACCGAGTGTTGGCCTTCCTCTGACAAGGGAGAAAACTTGCCAGTGGCATCTGTTGTTGTCAGTTTTTGAAGAAGAAATGTCTAATCAGTGCCTTAATGATTCGATTTTAGAACTTCCGCAAATAATGATCAACAAGTTAGCTAGTTTCTTAAATCTCGGTAAGGCTAAAAACAAGCAAAATTGCCTATGATTAATTTTTGTTATGTATTAATTTTAAATCGAAATATCTTCTAAAAAAAGGAAAATTTCTTTTAATTTTGCTGCTTTTGTTCGGAATTACAAATGCATTGTATTTGTGCCTGATGCAGGCTAATTGGAATATCGGTCTCATTGCAAATCGTCGCCGCTATTTTGCAATGTGCAGGATAATTTGGAAAAATCTCAAGATTTTCTAATCCATCTAAAATTTTTAGGCTAATTGTTATGAGCTCAGATACATTTAAGTTAATTAAAAAAATATATTATTCATTTCTCAATTAGTCTGATTTTTTCCAGACTGATTACAATGAGGCCAAACAAATACATGAAGGCCATGTAAAAATTCATAGTTTGTTAATGAAATTTTCTGGTTAATAATACTTCCTTATTCAAAGTGCCAGCCAAATATAAAGTTTATTTAAATAAGCATAAGCAAATTCAAGCTTCTTTAGTAAATCTAATAACATTTTTAATCATTTCATATGTTTTCTATATAGAAGGATTTTCAAATTTATTAGGCTAAATAGAATCGTGTTCATTTAGATAATGAGTGCCACTTTAATTGAATGAGGCAACTCATATAGAGCAGGGCTAAAAGGATAGGTGATTTTTTACCAACGCAACAAAAATACTGTAACTTATTAATTTTCTTCAGGCTAATTGGCTTTTTCAAAAAGCCTGACGCATTGCAAAGAGTTTAACTTTTTTTCCAAATAGCTTGGGACATGTACGGTGAGTGATCATTTTGTTATAACGACTCCAAAATATGTGGTATTTTTATTTATTTATTTAAACGACTTAAAACTCCTCATGCACCACAAAGTATAGCATGTGGCTTACAGCTGTAAGTAGAAAACAAAAAGAAGAAAAATTTACAAATTTACATTAAAAACAAAATTCCGCAAGGCCGCAAGACTTTCAATACTTTTAACCAGTTCTGATAAGACAGGTGGCCAACAAATAGAAAGACGTCTCAAATCAGTCTTTAAATTCATTCGGGCACTCGCATACAGACTACAATGAAGAAGAATATGTTCAGCATCTTCATCAGCATCACCGCAAGCACAAATTCCACTGGTCTGCAGATGGAAACGAAATAAATATCTCTTAAAATTTCCATGGCTTGTTAAAATTTGGGTCAATTTAAAAAAAATATGTGGTATAGGGTATGTTTTAAAATTTTTATTGAATGGTTGTGGTAAGCAGTGAAAATATGAAAGAAAATATGCCACGAAATATACATGCCACGAAATATTTATAGAATATTTTCATTAAAAGTTTGCTTAGTCCGAAACGGCTGAAGTTCAAAGTTAAATGTGTGGGTGTCATTTTGCCTATTTTGTTACGTGGAAAGCAATTGAAACTTATTTTATGGTAACTGAGAGTCAATTTGTTAAAATAAACACCCATATATGTCAAGAAACATTAATAAAAAAATTTTAAAAAAATTTGCTTAGTTCGAAGCATTTGAAATTCAGAGAACGTCACTGAGAAAAAATTATGGTCAAAACTACCAGAGTATTACAAAATGTACCATGTTTCGGGCTCTATGGAAACACCAAAAGACTCATTAATTTTTACCAAAACGCTTTGGAAATGATTTTGGTAAAAATAACAATAAAATATAGTTTCATAATGTGTGAAGAAATTGGGCAATTATATCATAATGCCTTAGATCATGTCATAAAAACCATTTATTCGGTTAAATTTACTTTTCAGTTTTGTGTTTTTTATTAAATGTGTGGTAATAAGATCTATAATTATGAAAACCAGAATTTTCGGCAGACCGTTACTACATGAACAGAAAAATTGTCAAATGAATGGTTTAAATACTGTGTATTTTGGTTTTATTAACTAGATTTTTGGAATTTTTTATTTACCATAAATGTCATTATCATACAGTACGGTAATTCTTAAAGAATTTTTTTCTTTTATGTAGATAACATAAACCAGGGCATTTGCGAATTTTTGCATAGCAAAAATGATTTAAAACTTGTATTTTAAAATGTTAAATACAGTATATGTCAGGAAATACTTATAGAAGATCTCTTTTTTAAAATAAAACCTCATTTAGCCCAAAACTTGCTAAGTTTTGGCTAAACGTTGAAGTTTTCAAGTTCTGATAATATATATAACATAAGGTAAGAGAATTTGCAAAATTTTCACAAATGTTTAAAAAATTATGCGCATTTTTCTCTAATTTTAAAATGCGGAAATAAAATTCAAATTTTGAAATTGGAAATTTCATTTATATTAAAGAACAGAAAAAATCCATCATGTTAAGAAATATTTTAAGAAAATTTATGATAAAAATATTTCTTTGCTCGGAAAATGCCATCTATTTTATTATTAATTTTACCAAAATCATTAAAGTGCATTTACATTTTTCTTAGTATTACTACACATCTTAAGCTACATTAAACATTATTTTTTGTTAATAGATTTGTCAACTATAATGACCTATTCAAACTGACAGCGACAATGACCCACCCAACCCATTGAGGCCTAAAGTCTTTTTGATGGCGAAAAATTGTCGAAATTGAGAAACTATTATTAAAAAATAGTTAATGCAAAACTTATCTATTTAGGGTTTACGTTGCTGTTGAATTTTAATAAATACAAATTTTAATTTCTAATAAAAGTAAAACATATTGTACATTAATGAAATAGTCCCAAAAAACTGAAGTGGTACGATTTTATTTGATTGAATTCTTCGTTCGTTTCAAACGTATATAAATTTAAAATAACATTCGACATGTTTCAAGCTTTCGAAAACAAGAGCCAAACTAAAGTGATTTGAAATATAAAGCGTAAAGTTGACAACGAAAAATGAAAAAACAATCCCTAATTACTGCACATTATTAGAATATTGGGCATAAATTCAACTTTGGCGATGCCAAAATTATTTTCACCTTAGTCAATTTAGCTCATCTTGATACTCATCATATGAATGCTGATTCCCCTGTTAAAAACATTAGTTCCTTACCACCTCTTCATAGTGCGTGGAAATGCATTTTACACCGATTTGTCATCCACTTAGGTTTTTTTTTTTATATGTTCTTTATCTTTTCTGTGTTTTTTCTAATTTTGTTTCTCACCTTTTTCCCATTTTTTGCTGCCAACTTGATGCTTTATATTTCAAATCACCATTGTTTCCCATTATTCACATCTGATAAATCTTGAAAATGGGTGCCTGTTTTTATGGACTCGAAACATTTCAACTCAACAACATTTTTAACTCATAACATTTTTAAACATTTATTTTTGAAACATTTTTAATTCATATATTTTTGAAGCGAATGAAGTTTTCAATTAAGTAACATATTGTACATATTGTACTGAATTTAATAACCATGTCTAAATACGAAATTTTTTTTAAAAAAAATGTAAAAATCAAAGGTTAAATTTTAATAAAGCAATTTTAAAAACATTTTTAAAACATTTCTAATGCACGAGCAAGTTATAAGTACAAAAGGATTTAGATCGCAAAAAATTACTTACTCCAGAAAATTATTTTTCAAACTGTTTTCTTTTCTTATTAAATTACCCGTTCAAAAAAAAAGAAAGAAAAAACTTGATGAATTACATATTACACTTGTAAATGGGGTAACACTCGTAGGCTAATCTAAAAACATTATTCACTTTTTATTGCATTTTGCTTTATTAGCGTGGTTCTTAGCCTTTTTCATTTCATCCCCAAAATTATTATTTATTACAAACAACTGTTTTTATTGCTACAGTTATAATAAGTAAGCAGGCACACATGGGTAAAAAGGCAAAAAGCTACTAGCATGGAAAATGTCATGAAAATAGGGGTAAAATTTAAACATATGCTTCATAAAAAAGGGTAGACGGGGGGAAAAAATCACCGTATCTCTAAACAAGATTAAGGTTGGATTTATTGCAAATGGTGTTTGAAATGGCCGAATAATCCCCGGCCATGTATTCTTTTAAGTAAATTGCCGAGTGCTGTTCTGTAAGTGTGTGTGCCTAAGCCTACATTAAAATAGCTTGTGATACAAGGTTTTATTTCGTTAGAATGAGTGATATTTACGGAATAGAGTTTTTCTTTGGTTTTCGCTGTAAGTATATTTTGTAAAAAATCTTCTATTAAACATTCCCTTCAATTGAAATCTTTTTTTTTCCTTCTTTTCTATAAGCAAAAATTTAGAAATTACATTTCTTGGTGCAGTTTAATGATTTTTTAAATTCAAATTATTCAAACCATTGTTACAATTTCGTTGGTGATTTTGAAAATTGTTCTGCAAAGCGAGTGGGAGAACCTTTCGAAAATTGCAAACAATAAATATTTATCTCTATCATAATAATTGCACATTGTATGAAAAGTTTTTTTTTTCGAATTTATAATGCACAATTGTGTTGAAGTAAGTAACTTAAAAATTCTCGATGCATTTATTAAATTTTAAGATACAGACCATTTATTTATTCATCAATGTTTTAACGTATGTCTTTTACACGTGCATTTTGTTAGCTAAAAATAAGTTAAATAAGTAAAAAACAAAAAATAAAAATTATTCTAACAGCAAACATCTCACCGCGTGAATTCCATATTAATAGTTTCCTATCCGACTTAGTTGCTTTGTTTTAATAATTTTACGGTTAACTGATTCTTAACTATACAAATATGATAAAAGTGGTCAAACATGAGAATGGACGACTTTTTCCCGATATCTTTTCTAGTCCACTACTGATTTGAGGAAAACTTTCTAAGCTGTACAGATCACAGTCTACATCGACTTTCAATTTCAATTTCAATTCAATTCAATTCAATTCATTACAATTTCAATTCAATTCAATTCAATTAAATTTCATTTCATTTCATTTCATTTCAATTCAATTCAATTCAATTCAATTCAATTCAATTCAATTCAATTCAATTCAATTCAATTTCAATTTGGTCGAAAAATTAGAAATAAATGAATAAATAAGGCTTCAAAAGTTGTAATCAGAACATTAAAATTAATTAGTTTACTGTAAAGAATTAAAGAGCCTTGATGGCTCTGGGGATAGAGCGCTCGTCTCCCAACGACGTGACCCTGGTTCGATCCTAAT
The DNA here is from genome assembly GCF_043381705.1 of Parasteatoda tepidariorum. NCBI lineage: Eukaryota > Metazoa > Arthropoda > Arachnida > Araneae > Theridiidae > Parasteatoda > Parasteatoda tepidariorum. The sequence continues at coordinate 24,247,605 of NC_092211.1, read as the reverse complement.
AATGGTTGGTATTCGTATTCCGCTCCCGGCTCGCATCGACTACAGTGTTGACGTAAAATATCCTCCGTGGTAGACGGATCATGGGTTAGATTCCCCCCGATATCAGGCTTAACGTGGGAGGTTTTCGGGGTTTTCCTCTCCGTGTAACGCAAATGGGGTGTTAGTTCCAGCAAAAAGTCTTTCACGAAGGCAAATTTCTCTCTATATTTTATCTAGGAGTTCATTGTCTTCTGGATTGGGTTCAAAATGACAAGGCTATGGAGTTGAACATTGGAAATCGTAAACTCAAAATCTGGTCGAATGTTCAACGATGTTTAGGAAATAAAGAATTATAATTTTTAGATTAAAGAAATAAGATTACTGAATATTAAAATATAAAAAAAAAATTTTAAAAATTTAAAAAGTGCTAAATAAAGGTGTATAAATTATCTATTAAATGAACTATTTTAAATTATATTAACAATATTATGCCATTATTCTAGTTCTATGGATAGAGATATTTTCAAAACTTAACTATAAACTGTTTCCTTCTTTTTTTAAAAATAACTTCATATTATACACTTGACTTCATTATTATTCAAATGACCTCCTAATTATTCCTACGAATTCATATTTTATGAAACATTGACTAATTTTATACGTATATTAAACTTTGAAATTAAAAAATAATTAATGGTATTTAAATTTCTATGATTAATTAGATAATGTCTGATTTTGATTGTTTAGATTGTGTTTATAGGCAATTTGTATTTTGTTATTTGTTGTACTTTTTGTATCTGTTATTAATTTTCGTTACTATCCTTATTTTGCATTAGTGTTTTACAGTGATAGTAAAAACATGCTTATTTATTTTAAATGCAAGAAATGTGATGTATGTATGAATATATAAAAGTTTTTGTACAAATATTTTTTTCGTATAGTTTCTTACTAATTATGAACCCATTTCTCATATCAAAATAAAAAAATTTATTCATTTCTTCAAAAACTTTTTTCTTTCCTTTTTTGTGATCTCCAGATAAATTTACACTTTGAAAAAAATTGTGTAAAATTCTCTTTTTCACAAAATGATTAAATAATTTAAAACTTAATTACTATTTTCATCAATTCTGTACCAGCAGAAAAACTGTATTAAACTGCACCAAAAGAATAAATGCCTAAAAAAATAAATAATATGAAAGAATTTTTACTTGTAAATGATTGAAGAAGTAACTTTAAACAGTTTCATCGTTGCCATAATTGAAACTCAAGAATAGCAAACAGGCAAGTCGTCGTACTCAACAAAAATGTTATGCTTAAAAAAAATGAAATTGAAGAACAACAAGAAATATAACGCTCGAAAATAAATAATAAAACAAGAGCTACATTTTCACTTTGAATTCTTAAGCTTTTATTCCCTTTGTTTGGCTCTATTCAGAAAGAAAACATATTTTGGCACTGTGACGCAATGAACGCGCCAAAGTTTGATGCTTTTCCACACAAGTAGGTGGTGTGATGTTGGTAATCTTTCATTAATTGACGAAAAATTAAAAACACGAATACATATTTTTTTTAACAGTTTAAGTGTTTGTTTCTTTTCACACAGAGAAATAAAAATTTAAATGCAATTATTTTTACATTTATTAGAATTTCGTTAATAATTTTTTAGTAGTTTTGATAATAAAAAAAATAGTGCGCAAAGTCCCTCCGCGCGGAAGAAGTTAAACTTCGCAACCTGCGACGTTAATTGCAGAAGAATCAGCAGTCGTAGAAGGATCACTAGTTCTATTCAACGACCCTTTTTCCTGATCCGCTCGCTTCCGTGCTCTGTAATCACGGTAATATTGTGCATTTTTCCCTCGTGGACCTCTTGAACCAGTGGAAGTGCTTGTGGTTGCCTCATCGTCTCGCCCTGGAAAATGTATTTGTATTAATAATGTATGTGAATGCGTCATAATGTAATTTCAGAAGTGAAAACCTAACAATCAATTGATATTCACAAGAGACGTACCTTGACATAGCCATAAATCCGTCGCATTGTCCGTGGGATTGTTTTCACTCATTTTTTACAATTGTTATCCACTAAATTTGAAAATAAAAAATACTACCCTATTAAATTATATGTGTATCAAAACAAACTAAAAAAATATTTATAGAAAAACAATACTTTTATTATTTTTATGCTAGTGAGAACCAAAACAATATGGAAATGAATGAGGGAAAACTGGATCCTACTACGTGATTTCCTGGCCAATAAAAATGTAGCTTTAAACGTTTAATGCAACCTTGTTGGAAGTCGCATAAGAAGTATAACTTCAATAAATTGAAAACTGCCACATGATAATAAATCTGTCGAATAAATATTTAAAAATATACTTCCATTTATGTATATTAGCTTTATAAAATTAGTTATATTTCTTGTTTGTTTGGTTTTTGTTGCATGTCATAAGCGTTACTCTTTATCACGAGCGTATGGTAGGTTACTATTGATATAAAAATAACTTTTTACATAAAAATAGTGCACTTTTTTTTCTCCAAAATCCTCAAATTATTTTTTTAATGATAGGAAGAGTCAATTGGGTATAATATGAAAAAAACACAACTACTTCGATTTAGTAGGAACACCATATGACGCAATGCTAAACGAATGGAATTTAGTTGTTGTTTATTTAGTTATTGTTATTAGTAGTTGTTGTTATTTGTTTTAGTTGTTGTTGTTTATTTAGTTGTATTTAGTTTCAATAACTTTTCTTTATAATGCAATAAAATCTGGCGAGCAGCTATTTAAACGATCGAACACTTCGTTTGTTTATTTGTGGCTTGAAGTTAGGCTCGCAGAAAATGCCGTTCATGGGTTAAATTTAGTAGGAACAACACAACCTGTGACGTAGGCTATATTATACCCAATTACATATTTTAGCTTAATTAATGAATTATTTTTTAGATTAGTTGTTAAAAAATTAGAAAAATATTCGGTTAACTTTTTTGTAGCTATGAAAATTCATAAGAATTATAATTGACGAAATCAATATAGAGTTTATTTATTTTACTGAGCATTATTATTTTATAGAAAACAATAGCATATTTTTTTAAACAAGTCTTACAATATACGCTTTGCTTTTATCAAATAACTGTCAAATAAATAAAAAGATTAATATTTTATGTCAGTAGCATCGATAAAAGTTGAATGTGATAAAAAAATTATTTATTTATTATTGTTTAGCCATAGAAGCATTAGAAGTGTACCTCAACTTTTTCGAATTTTTTTTAAAAAAGAATTCAACTTCTAGCAGTATAAAATACTAGCAACATGCTTTAGATGTAAGGGTCGTAAATAAATGACGTCACATGTCACAATTATTTCAATATTTTTGGCCCCTTCTCCCACTTGTCGTAAATTGTTTCACTTCGTCAAACCTGTTACACGCCGGTACGAGATTAAATAAAAGAACTTAGTTGTCTCTGCATGGCGACACTTTTGTTAGTAGTCGTTAGTAAATAAAGGTAGATGGTGTTCTTTTAAAATATACTGAAGTTGTGATTTAATTACTTTTACGCGAATTAACATCCGGGGAGGATGCTACACGCCGGTACGAGATTAAATAGAAGAACTTAGTTGTCTCTGCATGGCAACACTTTTGTTAGTAGTCGTTTGTAAATAAAGGTAGATGGTGTTCTTTCAAAATATATTGAAGTTGTGATTTAATTACTTTTACACGAATTAACATCCGGGGAGGATGTTACACGTCGGTACGAGATTAAATAAAAGAACTTAGTTGTCTCTGCATGGCAACACTTTTGTTAGTAGTCGTTTGCAAATGAAGGTAGATGGTGTTCTTTCAAAATATACTGAAGTTGTGATTTAATTACTTTTACACGAATTAACAAAACCCTTACCTGTCACTTGTCAGGATGTAATACATAAAGGTATTCTAGCAGTGCATATAGAAAACATATTTGAATTTTTTAAACAATTTTTAAGGTATCCAAAAGGCATTTGTGAGCATAACTACAATAAAGATTGCATGCCTCCCTATTTTGATGAAAAGAATTTAAAAACGATTTAAAAATATTGAATCTTCAGATTTTAATGTACTTATTTTAATCAAAATGTGCGTTTTGTCACACTTTTCATGACCCTTTTGTCACTAACTCATCAACTCAATTTTCCTTCTTAAATTTTATCAACCTCTTCACTCTCCTCTAAGTGTGACATGATTTGTGAACGGTCCCTAATTCTATATTTTCTACCACCTTTCATTTAATTATAAAGCATCATACATATATGTATTAAACTTAGCTAAATCTAAAAAAGGTTGTGCAAAAACAAAGAGCGATAAATGTACTATAAAAATATTTTTTCGACATAACCTCGTAATCGTATTTCATAAGAAATCGAAGAAAATTGTATTTTTGATTGATTTGTAAATAAAAAGCTGTCCTCTAAATTTTCGTTTCAATATCCTTGAAATATTCAAACAGCATAAAAGAAAATTGAAATGATCCAATAGGAGAAATTCAATAAGTAATCGATAAATTATCCAGTTATAAAGTATCATTGGGTTATTGTGTTACAAAATAAGTTTATTGTCAGTGAATAGAAACTGCAATGGAATCAATTATAACAAACAATTTTTATAAATTTTTGTCATTAAGGAACCTCAGTTTAAATTTAAAAAAAATTTAGTAAATATTTTAATTTGAGTAGAAATGAATTATAAATTAAATTTTTTAATAAATAAACAAATTTGTTAGCTAAAAATAGAATTACGAAATTATAGAAAATAGAATTATGAATTAGTTTGTATCGAAATTAATGTTTTGAAATTTTTTATTCGGAATAAAAAAAAATGTCTTTATTAAATGAGATTATATCTTTAGTTGATTAAGTAATTCCACATTTAGTATACTTTTATTTAGTTTTCACTGAATAAAATTTTGGGAAATTTTTTATCTGGAATAATAAATTTTTTTCTACGAAACAAAACATGCTATGAAAAATTAGTTCCTCAGTGAAATTATCTAATACCAATAGTTCAAAAGTTATCAAATTCTATTATTTAGCTAACAAAAGTTACATCAACACCATTTTTAGCTAGAAAAAGTATCCATACATTGTTATTTAGCAAATAGGGACTTTTTATTAATTTCAATTCATTTATCGCGATGAAAATATTTGAAAGTATTATAAGATAAAATTTTATTTAAAAAATTATAAAATATTCCTAGCAGGAAAACATACTGCTTGTGCATCGTTAACTTGTTGAGTCTTCCACATTACCGACGATGATATATTTCTCACATTTGATAGGCCATAAATCAATCAAAAACCTCTTTAATACCCTTTTCTTTTTACCCCTTTCCCTAAACCGAAAAGGGGTAATGAAAGGGTTTAGTGTGACCATATTTTACATCTAATTGAAAGGAAGATTCGAGTTTTACGATGGGGGTTGCTGAACAAGGGAAACCGTAAATTTATGTTTCACCGATCGTAAAAGAAGCTATTTTAAAAATCATTTTTAGTGCATGATACTTGAAAGACGTGTGATATTTGCGACCACCATGTAAATTTAAAAATATAAAGACGCTCAATGTGTTAATATGGTACTAAAAATAAAACAATTGGAAACTGAGTTTGTTTACCTGTGTTTCTTGTTGGTTTTGATATGAGAGGGAATAATGGTTGATTCACTATTTGAGGCAATAAATGTTTATGGTTCCTTAGAAAAACAATTTCTAGTTTTCGAATTCGCATACATTCTGCAGCTATAAATGAATCGAAAAGGTCATAACAGTTTGTATTTAATAACTTTATAATTTAGTTGAGAGATATGATACCTTCAAACATTTTTTATTGATGTCCTTTAATTTGTATTGCTTTTAAGATTTAATACTTTTTCATTACACAATTTTGATATCTCATTGCTTTTAAATGATTTCAGTGATTTTCAAAGCTTTTGAAATAGTAATTTTTTAAATGGAATTTTCAAGACTTTCAAACTGTTTTCATTTAATAATTTATATATTCATGCTGAAATAATTCACGAATAATGATGTTTATTTACATTTTTTTAATGATATTTTTATTTTATGCAGTTAAAATATAGCTTTTGTTTCGTACATCGTGTGTAATAAAAGAAACTAAATTTAAGGAACATTTTTAATATGTTTTTTATTCTTTAAAATACTTTTACTAAAGTTGTTAAAAAAAATTTCGAATGCATAAGAGGTAGAAAGTGGGCAATTTCAAAATAGTGGTACAATTACTCTTTAGGAATTGTTATGATTGTAGGGTTCCAAAAGTTTTTCATTTACTTTATGTTTCTATATTACTGTAATAAACTGTTTTTAAGTAAATATCAGTGATTTTCAAACAATTTCAAATGAATTTTCATTAATTTCAAAAGAATTTTCTAGAATTTTAAATTAGTTTTCCTAAATTTCAAGCGAATTCTCAAGCATTTCAAATTAATTTTTATGAATTTCTAAAGAATTTTCCAGAGTTTCAAATTAATTTTCATGAATTTCAAGTGAATTCTCAAAAATTTCAAATTAATTTTCATGAATTTCGAATAATTTTTCAAAAATTCCAAATGAATTTTCATAAATTACTAATGAATTTCTCAAAAATTTAAAATGGATTTTCGTGAATTTCAAGTAAATTCTCAATAAGTTCGAATTTTCATTAATTTAAACTGAATCCTCAAGAATTTCAACAAAAAAAATTTTAATGATTTTCAAGGGATAATGTTCACATTCATTTTTAAATATTTGAAGTGCAATTTCAAATTTATAATAATGTTCGGTTTTAGTAAATTATTATTTTATAGTTTTACTTTCTAATGATTTTTCAAAAACTGAATTCAAATAATATTTTTAAGCACCTTTTTTACATCATAAACGCATTTACTTCAGGCTTTTAATGTGTTCCTACATAACACGTTTGTAATTTAATTTTTTTTAAAAATGTGACGGAAAGCAATCGAACGATAAGCCATATTTTTCCTTTCTGCGCATTTTTACTTTATACTCCTTAGTTCTACTTCTTAATATATATTTTACAATTTTCCAGAATTTCTACTAAATAACAACATGATAAGAAACGCAGAAATTGGAGTAATTTTCGTCAAAAAGGCCTTTAAAATACACCTTTTTCAACAAATTTGAAAATGTGGTTTGGCATATTACTCCAAGTCTTACATCTGTCCTTAATTACGGCATTGCTAATTGATTTTTAGAGCAATTCAGCTTATCAATTTTTAGGCTTAACAAAGCCTTTTTAGGTTTAACAAATTGCTTTGTGCGTTTTTTTTTTAAAAAAACGCTTGTATTCTACTTTTCCCGTTCTTTTTATTCTTAACATACATTTGATAGATTTAAATACCTTTAAGTAGAAGAAGAAATAAAAACATCATTTTATTAGAATTTGGAAAATATTAGAACTCAATGCAATTTTTCTCTACTTTTTAAACTAATAAAACTGATTAGTTTATTTCCTCCATATGAGTAATTTTCTACTCTAGACTTTTTTAGTCGAAAATAGTTTTAGAAATTCTCACTACTTTTGGTGAATTAAGGTTATTTTTAAAAATTAAGGTTATTTTTAAAAACTATGAAAACAAACGGAATAATAAAAATATTGTACTTTTTGAAAAGAAGGTTCTGCATAAAATTTATGTCAAATTGAGAAATTGAAAAATAATCATAACATTAAAGGAATTTGAAGCATTACACTGTAAAAAACTCCAGATCAAATTGCCTTTGTGTGCATCATTCGTGAGATCCATTTTTACCCTAATATATTATAACGTAATTTTTACAGTAATATTTATTTCATTCTGTTTCTGTGCATTTTCAGAAATTATTATTAGTGAAAATTACGGTATATCGGTTTTTTTTTATTCCATAACATGTTCCGGTAAAAATGGATTTTGCAGTAAAAAGTACTGGCACTCTGAGTGTCGGTACTTTTTACCATAATTAGATACGAAATTTTTAGAGCGTACAAGAGCCCTCTTCAAAGGTTCTAGCTTAAATGTTTATTAAAAATGTTTATTCCTTTTTCAAATATTTTTTAAAATACAATTTAAGAATTATGTCTAATTGCAGCAATTTGTTGCTATTAAACTACATTATTAAAATGTATATCTCGTAGTAACAGTAACTATTACAGATAATTTTAGTTAAAAGTAATCCTTATGTTATATTATATTATATTATATTATATTATATTATATTATATTATAATCAGGATGGCCAAAACTGGGAAAAATTTAAAAAGTGATGGGGACATAAGTTTCATGAAAATTTCAAAGGTTTTAGTTTTACTTTAGTTTTGGGAATTAAGTTGGACAAATTAATATTTCTAAAGTATACTAGATATACTTCCTTCAATTTACATATATTTTGCTTATTAGGAATTAGTAAAAATAATTTGTTTATTAAATATTTCGCAACTGCTTTTTTATTATTGGTTTTGTAAGCAATCATTATGTATTAGTATCCTTAGTAACCATCATTAGTGTCAGAAGTAATTAGTATTTTTTGTATATATATATTATTAATCATTAGTGCATAATTAAAATATTAGTTAATGCATCACTATAACGAGTTATCAAAATTTGCCATTTCCATTAAACTCGTGGGTGCAATTAATCATATTTAAAACTAATTGTGATTTACTATTAAAAGTAATTACATTTATTTACAAACATGATTACCTGTGTCTATGATTATCTGCAATTGCTGTGGTTACAGCGAGAAATGATCCAAGAATATACATTTATTTCTATAAATTTAGCTGTTAATCTTTAATAAAACAAATTGAACAGTTAAAGTAAAATCTTCAATATTAAAACGACTGTCAACTAACTATAAAGTAATATATTTTGTAATTTATCCCAAAAAAAGAGCTAAAAATAATTATAAGCATATTCCAACTTTTAAATGCACCGTTTTTATTACCGTTGAAATAACGAAACCATCGCTGTAGTCAAATTTTGGACATTTACGAGCTTTTAGCGTAGACCTAATTTTCGCCGTTTTGAACATCAAGTACTGTGTTGTTAAGTAACAGGATACGTACTTTTATTAGGGACGGAAGCCCAAAAGTTCTGGCGGATCGGATTTCAACCCAGAGTAGATTTTATTACAATTTAGAGAATTTAGTGTCCATATTTTGTAGCTCGCCCACAAACGAGAAGGGAGCTCATCACAAGTACTGTAAGTGGGTTAAAGCAGTGTCTTATTTTATAGCTTTTTTTTTTTCACTCGGGATGTATGCTTGCGTTAAAATTTCGAATGTGTTTCTCAGCAAACGATAAGAACTTTTAAACTTGTTCCAAGAAACTCTGTCGTTAAGGGAGAAGAAAATAATGGCTTGAGTGCTTTAAACTCGAAACAAAACAATAATTTTGAAATATATATACTTACTCGTGGCAAAAAGTGTCTGGATTTAAAAACAGACAAACATTAAGCTTTTTTTTTTTTTAGTCATCAATTTTGTTAAATCTTTTCCTTCAGATGTAAATCATTAAAATCATCGAAAATGTTCTGATTTTTGCATATTCTTAAGAGTTGAAAAATTCCAGCACTGATCTATTTCTTCAAATATTTTATTTTGTAATCGGCAGCCTATCCACTTCTGAGTTACGACAATGTTCCTCTTCGTATTTTTATAATTTTTAGCCAAACTCAGAAGACACAAAGGCTTCCAGATCAAGCGTTAGGACTAACTTGCCTTCGTGGTGGTCTTTTTGATGGAGCTAACCTTCCTTTGCGTTGCATACAAAGGAAAACCCCGAAATCCTAGCATGCTTAGCTCGACAGCAAGGGGATTCCAGCCTATGATTCGTCTATCACTGAGGATACTTTATATCAGCATTGTGGTCGCTGCGAGCTGGAAGCATAATTCGCATCAACCAGTCACCGCTGGGATTTAATACTGGGTCATCTCATTGGAAGGAGAACGCTCTATCACCTGAGCCACTACGGCTCACTTTTTATATATTGAAAAATTCGATCAAAAATCTTTTCTTTCACTCAAATCAGTAATTTTTTTTTCAGTGAAAATTTTACACCATTTACCCCTATCGCGTATATGGCGTTGGTTAGAACGGAACTAAACTTAACAGTCATAAATAGCTGTTACTCATTCGCAACAGTTATAAAAATTTCGTTACAAACTCTCTTCCCCGTGAATGTAATAAATTATTAAGGTTCGGGTGATAATTAGCAAATTAACTCCACTACAATTGGGGGCTCTATTGTGAGACAGTAAAGAACTAAGAAAGAAATTGGAAAATTAAATGATATTGTAACAAATATTGAATAATATGTACTGAATAGTCTATCGTTTTAGCTAACGCTTTAATTGTAGATAGTCATACTAAGAGAATACTAAACTTATGTTTCATATTTTTCCCTTGAAAATCCAAGAATTTATTATAAATTAACAAGTTTTGCTACCACATTTCTTATTTTTTTCACTGTCCATCTTTAAATCATTAGACCTATAGTTAATCGCTGACTCCTAAAATACTCTTTAAATGTAATCAAAATTGTGACTATTTATTTACTAATCAAAAATAAAAGTAATTTAATATTCGAAATGTTGTTGTCGTCAGCCATTGCAGGGGGGTAGCACTGTTCTTGTTTTATAGTGACGCTATCCGTGACTAAGAATATGACTTCTGCCACACCCATACGTCACACCTCCCATTCACTCACCCATTCATTCATCCACAGATCATAATTTTGATTTGACCCAGGGAACGATCAAACTCCAATTCAGTGCCCCCAGAGGTACAATTTGTTATGGGAACATGGAGGACTTTGTGACCCGACAAATTTAACGTGCATCAGTCACCATTTACTACACGAGGAGTCTGCGGCCGGCTGGATTCGATCTCCCATTCTCACGAACATGAGTCCAGCGCCCTGTCAACCAGACTACCCCAGCCATTATTTGAAATGTTTATTTGTAATAAAATACATTTTCGTCTAACTGTCATATACATCAGTTATCCTATAAGAAACACTTAATTTTCTAAATTTAAAAAAATTATAATAATAATAATTTCATTCTTATTACAGTATGGCAAATATTATGCTGTTGTTTCAGATTATTATTATTATCATTATTATTGCAGTATTAAATGTAGCATTCACAGACAATTCATTTACTTCATAATAATAACATTTTCCATACTGTTTTTTTTTCCGAAGTGGTAAGGGAAATAAATTAAATCTCTTTGTTTTTGTTTAAAAAAAGAAAGAAAGAAAACTCGTAATCATCTAATCATCATCTTATTACTGCAACAAGAGCTTATTACTGTGCCACATTTGGTCAGCGTTTTTTTTTCTTTTTTAATTAACTGTTATGACCTATTAAGGCAGTTTGAAATTTCCACTTTATATAGCTGGCATTAATGATGCTGTTGTAATTATTACTAAGAATATTTTTTAAAAATTGTTTGTGTTAAAAAAATATATTACAGAAAAAATGCTTTTGTACTTAAATGTTGTCTTTAAATTGAAATTGTGAAATAAAGATTTGTCTTCCCTGTTTAAATTGTTACATATGATTTATTTGAAACGATGCTGACATCATACTAGCTCTACAAACATTTAAATTATGCACATTAACGGAGTTTTAATTACTTATAACTAATCTAAAAGTGCATGCATGTAAAGCATACCATAAATGTATGTTTTAATGTCCCATTGCTAGAAGTTAACAAATATTCAGCAACAAATAACTAATACACATAAAATAATACAATCCAAATTATAATCTATCATTACTTTTATTTATTTTACTTTTGTACATATACATGAATGAATCTTAAATTTATATCACATAAGAATAAAATTCCCATAGCACTCCATGTCTTTTTATATTTAGATTGCTTTGACTAGGCTATACACAATCAACATTTTTCTTGTAATTCATGGAATGTAACGAGAATATTGATGCGCATGCGCACTCACCGTAAAAGGACGTTTTGCTGAAAAATGTTAACACTAATATTCACATACTACAGAAGAATTCAAAATTGAGTATTTATTTTGATTGCACTTGAAATTTCAAAATAAAAAATTTGAAGAAAGCTACTATTTTATTGAAAACATGATTGGTATAAAAATTCAATTCAAATATCAATAAAGAAGATGTATGTAAATTTTAATAATAAGATTAATAAAAATTATATCACTTTAAACAACAATGTAAAAAAAAGTAGTTTATTGCTAATTTGGTGCTAAAATTTTTTGTTTATAATTATTTGGTGTTAAAATTTTCTGTTCATAATTATTTGGTGTCAAAAATTTTTGTTTATAATTATTTGGTGCTAAAATTTTTTGTTTTGTTTATAATTTTTTGTTTTGCGCTAATTTGGTGTTGAAAGTTTTGGTGTTTAAATTAAATACGACTTTGCTCGAGGTCATCGTCTGAAATCAAAATTCATAATTTCATTTTCATGTCAAATTTATATTTTGGTATGATTTTAAAATCGAATAAAATATCAACGCTGCACTTTACTATGAATGTTAATTTGATAAAAAATACTTCTTGCTAATTTTCTAATTGTTTAAATGACTAATTATCATTGAAAATGAATTTTGAATGATAATTGAAAAATTTTCGATGACAATTCCATCCAAAAAAAAAATTGTGATAAAAACTCTCAAATAACAAGGTTTGTCCAATTCGATTTTAATATTTAATATTTTGACTCAAAATTTAAGCTAAATAGTAGTGAACTGAATATCATTAATATTTAGCAAAATCTAACTTTTATCAAATTTTTATCTTAGTATTATTTTTAAATTGAACGAAATATCATTTCTAAACATTGCTATGAATTGGCAAGAAAGCTGTTTGCTAATTTTCAATGATAATTAAAAAGTTTTAAATGACAATTACATCGGGAAAAAAAGTAATCAAAACTCTCAAATAATTAGGTTTGCTCAAATAATTTTTAACATTATGTTCATATTTAATAATTATTTAAATTTATTATTATACAATTTATATATAATTCAGGCTAAATAATAATAAGCCTAATCTCATTAATATTTAGCAAAATCGTGCTGTTAATTGGTTTGCTGTTATGGTGATATTGATTAAACCTTAAACAATTGGCTCTTAAATATTAAATATTAATAAGGCTTTTATGACAAGCTTTTTCTCTTTCATCTATGTAAAGAAGTACACATTTTATACTTTGTAGATAACTTTACAATTAAGTAGTTATGGTAAATTTATACTTATTTAATGGCGTGAATTTTATTTTTACAAAGTAAATTCTAAGGCTAATTAAAACTTACTACAAAAAACTATAGGAACGTTTTACTTTAATAAAGTTTTAAATAAAATACATAAATTCTAGATTCAGTTCAATAGGGATTATATAATAGGGGAAAAAAATAAAATATCAGAATCGTAATTTAAAATAACCGCAAAGAAATTATTACAATTTCAAATAATATTTTTTTTTAAATAATAGCACACCTACTTTGCTACATTCTTCGCAATATTGAATAAACATTATCTGCAAAGAAACCAGAACTTCTTTTCAAAATTGGATAAGAAAAGAATTCCAATCTTCAATACACACTAGGTGTATATCTATAATGCTCCCCAAATAGCTGCAAACTTTAATAATCCGATAGGTTGTGCGTGCGAAAATATTTATTGTAAAGAACTGCACCTAAAGTGAAATTGCTTGAACATAAGAGCGTGTTAAATTCACTCTTTCTTTTTAAAGAATTTAGGTTACAACTTCGGGTATAAATATCCGAAAACGGAGGTTTAATATGTCATATTGATATTGTTAGAGCATACGACACTATTGATTTTTTGTTTTCTTCTAACATGAACTATAAGTTTTTCTGAGGAAGATTCTAGTAAAAATTAAATTATCTTTAAAGTAGAAAAATGTTAGCAAGATATTGGAAAAAAAATGATATTCACAAAAAAAAAACAAAAAAAATCACAATTTAAAAATAATTACTATAGTTCTACACTATTACTTGTGACGATTTATGTTTCTATTGTACATAAAATTTCAATTTTTATTTGAAACTTTTTAAATATATTTTGCTAAGTTTGTGGGATACATTCTATTCGTATTCCTGTATAAAATTTTTTAATTAAGTGCAAGTAGTATACCAGCTATATTTCCCCATATTTGCTAATTTTCCTCTAATTTACTGCAGAAATCTTTTTTTCCATTTATATTAAAAATTACTATTACCTTTCTTGCTTATTCAGGTTACATTAAAAATATTTATAGAAAAAAAATTTATTAACCGGCTGAGCGCTTAACGAGCAAATGAAAACTGTCGCAACAGAAATTTTTTTTGTTAGTAAATAATCCTAAGTTTCACTATTTCTTGCTATTATTTCTTGATAATATTGATTTAGCGATAATTGTCTACAACCATGAACTATTATTAATAAGAGAAAAAATTTCCGATTACGTAATTTCAAAAATTCTGCGCATGATGCTGTACTTATAAATCAAAAATTTCAGATGATTTATTTTATTTAAAGTACTGTAAGCATATATTATTTCATCAATTAATTTCCAGAATTTTTATCAATTAATTCTTCCTTTAATTTTCATCAATTATTTCTTTTCTTAAATTTTTATCAAATAATTCTTAGATCAATTAATTTTTTTTTAATTTCATCAATTAATTTTCATATTAATAATTTTTTTCAATTTTTATCATTTAGTTCTCAGATCAGTTCATTCTAAGATTAATTCCTTATTTTTTAAATATTCATGAATTAATTCTCAGATAAATTATTTCTATTAAATAATACTCCTAAAATGTAAAAGAAGAGATGCATGAAAAAGTAATTATTATTGTACATTGGACCATAATACCGAGTAAATTTACAAATTTGCTGCTATTTGACATTCTGAAAAGCATAAATGCATATTTGATGCAAGCATATTTGATGCTTTGTTGACGCGTTGCTTGACAAGATAACATATCTTAAACTTGATTATACGATTTTAGAGTTTCATTTGAACGATTTAGTAAATTCATATGATTTTGTTCATATCATTTGATGGTTTATTCGGTCCAATTTAAATTCTTATTAATGTTACAGTAAATTATCAATATTATTAAAAAATCTTTTATTAATATTTTTGTTGTTTAATAAATGCTAAATTGAACCATTCTTAACTTACAGATCCTATCACCTTGCAGCAAATCTAATTAATAATAAGCTTAAAAAAACTAAATTTTTGGTTCAACTATGCAGTGATATTTACTTAAAGTGAGTCAGTGTCTAGTTTCGTTAGATCATGCAGGTAAAGAAAAAAAAAGGGGGATAAAATTATTTATGAATGAGTTTTTCTAATTATTCACAACCTTCAACCAACCGAATATTACTTTAAGTAAACTTGGTTTTAAATAAAAATAGCTAAAACCACGAAGATTCTTATCCAAACTAAAAAAAAATTCTGGAATTCATTAGAATTTCATTATATTTGAATATGTTTCATAGGTCCATTTGATCGATGGTTCATGTGGTTCAATTTGAATACTTATTAACGTTACAGCAAATTGTCAATATTATTACAAAACCATATGCGGCTATTTCTTTTTTGTTGTTGTTGTTGTTTGTTTAATAAATGCTAAATTAATCTATTGTTGATCTGCAGATCCTTTTATTTTGCATCAAATCTGAGTGATAATATGCTTCAAAATGCTAAATTTATTGTTCAACTCCGCAGTGATTTTTACTAAGTCAGCAGAGAGTTTTGTGAAATGGACCAAGTTTAGGGAGAGAAAAAAAAAGTAACATAATTTTAACAGTTTCCTAAATGATCACAACCTTCAACCGAATATTATTTAAAATAAACTTAATTTTAAATTACAATAACATTCTAATCCAAACTAAAAAAAGAAAAAAAGTAATAAATATTTAAATTAAAAAGAAGATAAACGACATTTAAGTTTCAATTGCGCAACAATCCCTATTATATTTTAGACATTATTATATTAATAGGTATAATCAGCAATAGTCCACATTTTAGACAATATAAGAACTGATTCAGAAATAAATATATTAAAAATACTCTAAAAACATCATCACCAGTATGTAAAAGTCGATTAATCAACAGCCCGTAACTGTATCCCCGTTACAACAATAGAATTTTCATAAGTAGTTCGATAAAAAGGGGGGCGTTTCACTGTATTTTGGCATGACCAAACTAGGCTGTGTAACTAGAGAGTTTCTATAGGGCAAGAGTCCTTCACTGGTCACTATCACGCACATCGGGTTTGCAGCCCCATTACCGGCGGTGGTCACTGCGTTGGTCACTTGATGATGGGCAGCCAACGCACTCGTCCCCCCGCCGGGGGTTTGTTGTCATAACGACTGATGGTAGTCTCCACCCCCAGTTGTTAGGCCTAAACTTAGATCGTTGAGGTGGTTGGAGATGAGATTGTTCGGCAGAGCCACCGATAGGTCTCCCATTGGACCAAAGCGGAAACCAGCCGCTGCTGCTGCCGCTAAAGCCGCGGCCGAATGTCCTCCACCCGCTGTTGGGCCGATGCCGGCTCCTGACGTCGGCCCTGCGGTGACAAATGCTGGATGCGTGGGACTGAGTTTAGTGATTTCAGACCCTCCACTTCCAAACATGCCATTTGAGCTATCACTACTACAGCATCCGAGGGGAGCATTGTCCGAATCCAGATTTAAAGAGTGATGTTGACCACTGTGGTGATTATCAGATGAGCTCGGGCGGCGGTCGTTTTTGCTGTCTGATGGACTGCTTGCGTCTTGCTTTGTGCTACCAGTTGAATTTGGAGTCTTTGGTTTATCTCCTGGTTCCCTAAACAAAAAGAATTAATATTTTAGATTATTTGAAACAAATTATCAACTTTAACAGTTGCGTAAATTAAAAATGTATATAATATTTATGTAAATTTTTTATATATATATAGATATCATTCCATTTTTTGTAGATTTTAAAACACAAATTTATTAGGAGATAACTTCATTAATACGAGGTAATAAAATATTTAAGCATCGGCGTTTCTGAACGATCACCCTTAATATTTGATACGATCGATCACCATTAATATACATTACTCTCAATCACCCTTATTATATATTTAATTCCGATATTATTGATCGATCTTAATTTTAGCATACATTCAATGTGTTTCAAATTGATATTTAATCAAAGAAAAAAAAAATGCAATCGCAATTTACCGAATCAGTAGTGAGGTTGTTAGGCTAAATAACGTCAACTTGATTACATTATACTATTTATGTACAGTAAGCAACGAAAAAAAGAAGATATCAACCTGAATAACTTTTGTTCTGATGATCGGATTTTCACGAGTCTATCTCATTCATGTTAATTAATTAGAGTTGATTAAGTAAGTTAAGGAATCTTATCCACAAATTTCTCTAATATTTTTTGTTTGGTTCTGTTTTAACTTAATTAATAGCTAACACTAATTATTTAACATGGATAAAGTTGATCCTATGAACCATTAATTATCGAGAACCAGATTGCTTGTCAGTGTGTGAAGATCAACTCATTGGAGCAAAAGTTATGCAAAGTAAGTTTTTTATTTATTAATTAATTATTTTTCTCACTGTTTCAATGTGCAAGAAAATTTTTTTTAAGGCAATTAACTACTGATNTAACACTAATTATTTAACATGGATAAAGTTGATCCTATGAACCATTAATTATCGAGAACCAGATTGCTTGTCAGTGTGTGAAGATCAACTCATTGGAGCAAAAGTTATGCAAAGTAAGTTTTTTATTTATTAATTAATTATTTTTCCCACTGTTTCAATGTGCAAGAAAAAATTTTTTAAGGCAATTAACTACTGATTTTAAGATCAATTTTTTCTTTTGGTGAAATTCAGAATTCATTCCAAAATAATATGTTATTTTAAAGAACAAAAGAAAAAACATTATTGCAGATTATATAAATATTTTTCGAAGCATGCACAATAAAAAAAAGTAACTACTACGTTAAATTATTTAATATACTGCTATTTAATAAACAAATTTTTTTTATTTTTCTTTATTAGTCTGCAAACTACTGATTGAAAGATCAATTCGCCCGTTTGGTGGCGCTTCAGAGCAGATTCCCTTATCTAAATTTGCCATATATTAGTGAATATTTTAAATAAAAAATATTATTTGAAAAATTATACTCATAACAACTAATCGCAACATGTACAATGAACAACTATAAAAAGTTTTTTGTAATAATTACTCCATTTTTATAAAAAAGAAAAAAAAAGGAAAATACATTCATTTTTCCAGCACTAGTATGAAATCACTTTAACATAAAACAAACTACCCCCTCACCACCCCCTTAAAAAAAGGTAGAAAAGGAGCGAAATTGTCAAAAACAACTTTATTTAGCATGAAACTAATTACATTACACATTTTTGTTTTGCTTTCTATTATTAAACTATAAAATTAATAAATAAACAAATAAAAATAAATTTTAAAAAAAATGCACCGAATTTACCCAGTTGTAATAAATTTATGCATAGTTGACAAAATAATCTTAATTTGGTTAGATATAGTCATCCATCAATATTCAGAAATTAACACTAAAATACGGTTTTGTATATGAATAAAATTTGGTAAGAATGGTAAAATTCGGAAATTTTATTATGATACATTAAAACATGACATTAAAACCCTTTATTGAGTTTAATTTAGTTTTCAATTCTGAAATTTAGCTAAATTAATAAATCAAAATAATCTTAAACTACATTTAAATCAAGTATATATTTTCGCATAAATGAAAATGAAATGAGATTATGAGAACTTGGAATGGAATTATAAAAACTTAAAATGGAATTACAAAAATTGCAATTTCGATGTACTAGTTCTGGATGTATCATATATAAATTTAAGTTAAACTATAGTTAAGTTTATTAAGTAGAGTATATTAAATCTAAGTTAATTTAATGTCACATTATGTGGAAAAGTTTTCCAACAATGGAGCAGATGTAAAGAAAAAAGTCGTTTACATTTTCACATAACTGACAACAAAGTAAGTTAAAAATCATTATAATTAAAATAAAATAAAAAACTGAATTTGAGGGGATGTGATTATGTGTTTAGAATAAAAGTTAAATGAGTTAAATTATCGTCAACATTCTCGTACTGATGAGTGAAGTTAACCTTCCAAAAAAGAAGATGTAAAAGAAAAGAGACGCAAACATCAAACCAGAACCATTGTGCATTGCTATCCCAATAATATATCATAGACATACAAAAGATTTCTGTTTCTTGGGGAGTAATTCAAAGATCATAGAGCTCAAAATGTCTCTAGAATCTATGAATTATCAATCGGCGTGACAAACCAAAAAAAAAAGTATAGATTTTCCATTTGACATCTATGTAGTGAATTTTGATGATCTCACTTTCTAAAGCCTGATTCTTCGACAAAGGGAAAAACATACCAATTTACATTTGTTTTCCGAACAAATAATAAATTAAATAAGATAAAATATAATTTTCTAACATATTTAAGAAATCAGTTTCATTGAGATGCTAAGATCACTAAAATTTTACTGTACTTTTTTAATACAAAATAATGAAAGGAACTTTTTAAATGAATTCAAACTGAAATCCAGATTTTATTTTAGATTCATTTAAGTGGTTAAAATCTTACATACGCGTCATAAAATATTTTATTTTGTATATTATAACCGTCGTTGAACAGCCGACCCAATTTGGGTACACGACAACTAATGTTCAACTCCTTAGCCTTGTAATTTTGAACCAATCCAGAAGACAAGGGGACTCCTGGATCAGTACCCCCAGAGGTTTGATTTGTTATGGGAACGTGGAGGACTTTGTGACTCGAAAGATTTAACGTGCATCTGTCATCATTTACGACACGGGGAGTCTTCGGCCGGTGGGAATCGAACCCACGACTTCTTAGACAATCATAAAATATTATTAGTTTAACATCAGTGCAGTTATATTTTTGAAGGTTTGCTCTCTGAACCTAGGCATCCCTGAAAAAAAAAACCATTGCCTTGAAACATAAAGCGTCTGAGAATGACTAATGTAAGTGCTAAGCACTTAAAATTTACATTCGAATTCTGAACAAATAAAAATCGTTGATTACTCAATATTAATTTACACGATATAATTGTTTCTACTGACATCTTAGGATACTGAGCTGATCTTATAAACTTTCAAATATGTGAGACAAAAATTATTTTCCTTCATGCTAATTAACTTAACAAGGCATGAAAATTGAAAAGTTACAAAATTTCAAAATAAGAAAGGAAGGAAAAAGGAAAGCAATATGCGAATTCCGCTAACCAATAAACAAAAATGTAATCTACACTGCAAATATTTTAGTGTATGTATCCAAATTTTTTATTTACTTTTTTACAGTTTAACTTTATTAATTTCTTTCTTTTTTCTTTTTTTCTTTTTTTATACTGACAACTTTTTACTGAAATTTCGGCTGAAATGATTCAAGCTTTTATCAACATAACTATTGTTTTCCTATGCCTTATAAATCAGTTCAAAAATTTTAGAGTGAGTTTTCGAAGACAGTGACTTCAACTGGTTCATACCCTACTTATACAACTCAATCCTTACATAATATAAAAAATTATGAAAATTTTTGAAGTAAATATTATCGTATAATATAATCTCTAGAATATTAACCAACTTTTCCAGTGAATTAAACAGGAAAAGAAGTCAATATTAATGACCATAAGAGACCATAATACTTTTTGTTTCCGACGTCATGACAACTTTTACTAAAAAAATTTATATGATTTTATAATCCCCTTAAACTGTGCGGAAGGATAGAAGAATGGTTAATGCGTTAACTTATTTAACCATTCTTCCAGGTACCAGGTTTGAACCCCGGTGATAACTGCGTGATTAAATTTTTAGTCGAACCCCGTTGTACTGAACTGTCAGTGGACCCAATAATAAGTACACTATAAACAGTAGTTCCCTACATCCTGATACTTTGAAAAATTATTTTTTTATCACATGACAAAAATATTATTGGAAACAATAATTGCGATAGCACTTAATTTGTTTATAAATTATTAGCTGATTAAATATATAAAAAATTAAATGTTGGATAGAAAAAGTATTAAATTAATTTTACATTTTAAGGAAGAGATTATTGCTTTTCGATTGACTATTATTCGATTTTAAATCGAGTTTACCAACCAACAATTAGTTAATCTCTTCACCTTATTTTTTCCATTGAAAAAAAAAAAAATCAGAAATTTTAATGCCGATTGCGCTTTCAAGATTAAAGTTGTTGAAATTTCTTGTCCTTCCTCAGCATGGGGGAAGGGAGGTTAAGACGACTGTTCTACTTAACAACTTGTTCGCCTTAGTTTAAAAATGATGAGCGCGCAAGAAAAGATTTGACATAATTTAAACAAATGCCATTATTTGCATTTTAAAGTCTGAAAAAAAAACTGAGAAAATGTTATTAGAGTCCACTGTAAAAGAACTATCAATTTTTCAGCTGCCCACTATAATATACAAAACATTAGTTAAATGAGAGTTCAGAAGGAATCACTAAATAAGTTTGCTACAAGCGATTGTTCATTATATACCAAGTTCAATATAACGGGCTTCGACTTAAAAAGAACTGACATCTTGAGTGCTGGCATTTATTAGCGTAAATTCACAGGAATATTCTTTAAAAGACTGTTTATTCACATGAATTTTGAATTTAGTTTTAAACTTTGCTATTTTGGAATTGGCAACGATTTCAAAAACGACATTTTTAGGCATCATTTTACAACTCTTCATTTAATGTCCACTCAGAAAGGAAAATTACTGACAACAAAAGCAATTCTTTTTATCAATTTTATTATAGTTTCCTGAGACCCCATGATTCAATTTCAAAAATTCATAGCATAATTTTTAAACTGATTCATATCCTATTTATACAACTCATATGCTTTTTAAAAGGTAATTTCACATCGATGAGGCAATCAGAATTTACAATTTCATATAGTTTTTTATAAATAGATAAGAACTATTTTTATGCAAAACGCTTGGTACTTAGATATTTCAGGCTTAGATAAGTATAAAAAAAAATTTTTTACGAACATATTCGTTTATTTCATGATATACGAACGGTACAAAATGGTGAAATTGTCCTTAAATTAATAGAGTGGAAACCATTAATAATTTTGACTGAAACAACTTGTTTCACTAAAAAATTTTTTTACAGCATTTACTTGTACATTTCTTCGTGTGAGTCTTAACTTTGCTATTTTAGAATTGGCAACAATTTTGTAAACGACGCTTTTAGATGCCATCAGTTTATAACTTTCCATTCAATTTCCACCCACAACGAAACATTTATATGGTTCCATTCAAATATATTTTAAGAAAGATGATAAGAAAAAAAAAATACCCCCAAGTTCGCAGATAAGAGATTTATCTTAGTAAGTTACCTGAACCGATATCCATTCCCCAGATAGTGCGAAAGCACGAAGTGTAATACTTGTAGCAATACCCATTACCGCATACCTGGTATTAATCATTCACTCCCATAGACGACTACACAATGTGATTGATAGAGAAAACTCAAACGTTCCTGGCACCGTTCCCGTTCTTGATACCGTTCCAAGAAGGGATCCATTTTCCACCGACAGAGGAACCGTCTCCAGAAACATTGCTGATGGTGCTGACACTGGAACTGTTTACACTGCGTAATGAGATGTGATGCTGCATCAAAAGCAAACCCACCTTCAAAGAAATTTATCTTTGCTGTAGCCAACATCTTTGTTGGTTACAGCAATACCGTCCAAAAAGCCACTTGTATTTTCAGGTCCTTGAAGCTTTGCAGCTGTCTTGTATTTATAATTTTTCTCTTCTATGTAGTTTTTTTTTTATTGTCATCTACTTCTGTGTGTGTGTACATAAACTAAAAGCAGACGGTATTTTTGTATTGTAATCTAGTAGAGGGTTTATCTTTTTTGTTGGCAGCAATTCAGCTATTGATACTGTTTGGTCTTTATTTTACAGCTTTTGATTCTTTTTTTCTTCTTTTTCGTAGAACGATTGTGTTTTGTTTTCTGTTACCGCGTCATTTTTAGCGACACATTCACCATCCAAAACGAAAATTGAGTAAAATAAAGCGGAAAGAGTAACAAGAACAAAGAGAAACCAAAACAATAACAGCGGGTGAAACTTTTAATCTTAGAGAGTATACAAGTAAACTTAAGACGATCCAAGGTTCAAAAACCACACTGAACAATGGAACGAATAGCGAAAAATCAAGATATGTGTAAGCAATGTAAACTTGCTTTTAAATCAGAGTTTAAAATTTGAAGAAGAATTCATGCATATAATGCCTTATATTGCTTAAAAATAAAATAGATAGCTTATTTTTTGAATAACCATACAGTTACATTGCAGAAACAGATAAAAAAAAATTAAAACAAATACACGCAGGTGTCTCTGTAATATAAAATCTAATTTGTCTGAGCAAATTCTTTATTGTTATCTGAGCATTGCACAGCAAAAACTATGATTGATCCTTAATAAGCAAAGATTCATAATCGTGAAAATAAACAATGATCTATAATCATAAAAATAAACAATGATCTATAATCATAAAAATAAACAATGTACCATTAGCATGAAATAGGTTAACTTATTATGACATTTGCTTTAAATTATTGATTTTATATTCTTTAGTAAGATCTTGAAATTTTTCAATTAAGTTTTGTTTGATTTGCAAGATTTTACTTTAATGAAACATTTTTCCTTTTTTTATCGTCTTACATTCTGTGATTTACTTCGAATATCATTTAACTTGGACCATCCACTGTAAACTTTTTTTAAGCAAAAAAGTATCCCAGATGTTAAGCCTGTTGATCCCTAATTAGACGAAATGTGTGAAATGAGAAAAATAACTTCTATCACTCGTTTTTAAATGAAACGTTTGAAACGGGAGAAATATAATACTGCAAAGTTAACTAAAATTGAAATAGTAATGTAATTAATATTCAAACAATTTGATATTTGTTATAACTGTAAAAAAAACTCATTAAACTTCTGACCAAAGTGCAGTTTATTGATTTTGCAACTGGGAAACTCGAGTGTTTTATAACTATTATTTTAACAGACCATATCCAATTACCTAACTCAAATAAATTAATTCTTACAGGATAGTAAGTCGTTAAAATTGCGAAGCAATACGATCCTTACTTCTTTGCTGTGTCATATCTTTGGCTAGTAAGCATATTTCTCAATAAAATTTATTAAATATTGGCAAACCACACTAATGTTGTTGTTGTTATCGAAATATTTTTAGCAAAGAGGTCATCGAAGTATTATATCGGATTCACATCATGATGACAGAGTCGAAAATTAAAAGCTGTGAATAAGTTTAGCGAATGTGGAATTTTTAGTGTGGAAGTGCAAGTGTTACTTCGTAGCTTCAAATTAAGTAAGATTTTTGATCATAGCAATCTGCTTTGCTTTAGGAAAGAAAAAAGAGAATGCAACAGCTTTAATGAAGGTTTGACGAGTTGAGGGGAGAAGTACCTTAAACTTAAAGAAAATTCGGTATAACGTTGAACCATACTATAATATCAGTTTTTTACTATAATACGGTACTACTTTGTAATAGCTTTGTAATAATACGGTACTACTTTGTAATACGATGTTGAATTGAACCGTGTTTCCCCTCAAATTGAACCATAGTACTGTGAGTAGATGAACCATAGTACTGTAAGAATTTGAACCATATTACTGTAAGAAGTTGAACCATAGTTCTGTAAGTAGTTGAATCATAGTAAGAAGCAAAATAATGTGAATCACAGCACCATATTAAAAATGCAACAAATTTTAACTAGATAAGGGTTCATCATGCTTTGAAATTTCTAACCTGCACACTTCAGGAAAAAAGTATAGTCGAAACTACCAGAATAGCCGTGCTTCTGACTTTATAGAAACGCCAAAAAGCTCGGAAATTTGCAAAACACTTTGGCAATGATTTTGATAATATTAAGAATTAAATATGATTTAATGACATGTGATAAAATTTTATAAAGGGGGTAAAATTTGATAATTTCATCATGATACCTTAGAGCAAGGCGTCACATTAAATGCACATTTCAGTTTTGCAATTTTTACGAAATATGTGGTAATAAGAACTATCATTTTGAAAATCAGAATTGCCGGTAAACCGTTACCACATGAACCGAAAAATTACCTAATAAATGGTTTGAATACCGTGTATTTTGGTTTTATTACCAGAATTATGGTCTACTTTTTTTTTTACCATTAATGTCATTACCATACAATACGGTAAGTTTATCAGAATTTTTTTCTTCATGTAGAATTTACGAAAAAGGAAATCAACTATCCATCCCAACAAATGTTATGATATTCTTCTTTTGTTTGTTTTTTATTTTTACTTATTTATTTAATTTTTCGTTTCTCTTCTGATATCTACTCAGTATTTATAAATCATCAATCCTCTTTTCTCGTGAATAGGCGAATCATAAAGTACTAACTAAACAAATCTGTCAAATAAAATTGGAAAAAAGAGAGATAAATTTTTCTTATTTTATGTATTTTTCATTTTATTATTATTGTTTATTTATTTATTATTATTATTTTTCTTCTTGTCATTTCTCTTCAATCATTTTTCAATTAATCATTCTTCCATTTTTCCCACTTCTGTATATCTACCCACTACTGAAATCATTCAACTGATTAGAAGAATTTTATAGGAAAAAAAAGTTCCAAAAAATTCTCGTGTTAGGCTACCAGTTTCACTTAGCAAGTCTCGTGTCACCAGATCCGCAGTCGCAGATATCCTAGTCGGAAGTTTGCCAACACCGTAAAAATCTCATGGGTTTACAAGCCAAAACTTCTCCCAATGTTTATTATTTTTTTAACTTTAAACCCCATCATTCTGGGTAACTTTCGAACAAATCCTCTGAGAAAAAAATGAGATAGTGCCTCTTTTCAACAAGAACAGCCTCCTCTGGTTTTCTAAGAGACTCGATGTCAGAAAGACTGACAGACAGCTTAGAGAGTCAGAGAAAAACAGAGAGCGAAAAAAAAACTCGTCATTTTTCCCTTTTTTTTCCCAACCCTAAGTTGTATTATTAGAAACAGAAGACTGCGCGAAGCGAAATAATGAATAGTACGAAATAACCGGTTGATTGAGATTGGTTAATGCTTCGGATGAAAGAGGTTTTGTGAGAAAATACTCCCCAGTTAGAGATTTTACCAGAGCAATTAGAGTTGTGGCAGTTTATACCATTGCCGTGCATTTATGCGTTTACGAGAGTAAATTTAGAGGGGGGGGGGATTAGAGTTGCAATTAAAGCAGTTGATATTTATAGTAACTTAAAATTACTTCTAAAGAAAATATTTTGCTAAATGGCTAAGGAAAAACATTATTTCTTTCATATATCTGCAACTAAGTATACAAATGTTTGAAACCAAATACGTGTAGATAAATTATGGTTAAATGGTAATAAAATTACGGATGTTTAAATAAAAAGACCGTATATTTTTACTTAGTTTAAGCATTACTCGTGGCAAAAGCTCTACAGATGGTAAGATTATTACTTTAAGAAATAAAAGTACCTAATTTTTTTTATTGATTATTGACTTTTTATTTATTTATTTACTTATTATGGTAGCAAAATTTTTTGAATTTCATATTATTCTTTTAATTCCTGTATATTTCCCCTTTAGAGATTTTACTGGAGCAATTAAGGTTCTGGTAGTTTAGAGCATTGCCGTGCATTTGTATATTTACGAGAGTAAATTTAGAATTAGGGAAATTTGAGTTGAAATTAAAGGAGTTGATATTTATAGTAACTTGAATATATATATATAT